>NW_004567117.1:26640449-26652441 GCF_000260355.1 Condylura cristata | reverse complement strand
GGGGAGGGAGGGAAATGCACTGGACTATGGTGATGGCACATGGGTGATTTGGTGATGGGAAGCCCGGGGGGATTACAACTGAGATAGAAAAAATGCACAAAAGGATGTAAAAACAAACTATTACATTATTTTAAGTAACACTAGAAAAAAATGGGGTGCTTTTGTGTGGTACTGATTAATACACGTATAACTCTTGACTTAACTTACATTTCCAAGAGAATCAAGTAATTACATTCGTCTACCTTGAATAGTTTAATTCCCAAGGGAACACAAAGAAGAATCTTAAAAGTAACCCCCAAGAAATTAGGATGTAAGTGCTACTTTTATGACAACTGCCAAGTCCTCAGGATAAAATCTATAATGTCAAAATCTCTATTAAGGCAATTTACTACCTGCCTCACTTGGCCTGATTATACTTTTAAAAGAAAATAGGTAGTTACTTTGCCAAAAAGGTCTTAAATGAAACAGAACCTTTTTTTTTCTCCCTCTCTCCCTCCCTCCCTTTCCCTCCCTCCCTCCCTCCCACCCTTTATCTCCCTCTCCTCTTTCCCCTCCAATCTCTGGCTGCTGGTCAAGTTAAGTTAATCATTTGAACTTGAACTAGACTGAGAATAACCCCAGTGCATTTTACAAACTCTTTTAAGAATTACTCAACATTTATTCTAAGCCAGGTACTAGACAAAGTGATCGTGACAGATGTTCCATATGCTGAAATGAAATATTTATAATGCCTTTGAGTTTGTATTTCATGTTCAAAGCATTATTAATAATAGTCACAACCATTTATTGAGTTCTAAGCATTTTTTGAAAGGTTACTTCATTTAATTGTTACAACCACCTTATTATTTAGTGTCATGACTAAATCTTAGAACTGATGGAACAGGTCAGCAAAAGGCAAGCCTAGGGTTTAAATGGAATTCGTCTCATTCTCAAGTACATGCTCTATCAGCCTGGATAAATGCAACCTTCTCATTCACAAGAGTGCTCTACTTGCTTCTCAGAACAAGCTAAAGAGTCATGTGAGGGTGAATTATTGTCCTGGAGCAAAAATCTGCCACCCCAAAATACTGCATGGGACAGTTTCAAAGGCTAGGTGGAGGCTGTGTCTTGTGAAAGCATTTACTAGCACAAAGAAGACCCCCTCTCCCTTCAAAGTGTCTCTCTCAGTATACTAGGAACATTTACCCTTAACTCTTTTCACTTGAGAAGGCAAAACTTAAATATCTGTAACAATCATACTGGTGTATACTATGCACTCCTAAATAAATTCATGAACTTACCTTTACTTTCCAGCCTTCTGATCCCCCTTTATCTTAGTTGAATTACTATAAAATACCTCTGAAGCCATGTGGATGAGTGGGTTATGTTTGGTCTCTTCCATGTATAGAGGAAGTATACAGATTATTATCAAATTTCTTTTGCCTTTTTCTATTATCTATCTGATGCTTTGACAGTTTGCCCAGCCCCCAGGGAAAGAAAAGGGGTACAAGATGAGTTTCTTTGTGCTCCGATAGCCCCTTCCAGTAGGCAAGCAAAATGAGAATTAAAAAAATCGTTCCTTAATTATATAGCTAACTTCAAGCCTGACCTCCCTTCTCCAGAAAGTACCAGTAACCTGAAACATAACTTGGATTAGTCTGTGCTTCTTGAGTTCATTCCACAATCTGCGACCAGTAAAACTCAGGACAGGGACATGATACAGCTGGACACAGAGCCCTTTACGGAGCTGGTCATGTGGTACAAATAGGGGCTCAGAGAAGAACACCTTTTTGGCCCACACTGCTAGCCACAATCTGCAGTAGAAGTGCACTGATAAGCTGGCTCTCTAAATAAGCAGCCCTGGAGTGTGAGACTTGCCAATCCCCATGGGCCTCATACACCCACTAGAGACAACTTCAAATACCAGCATCACCAGACGTGGGATGGCACAGAGGCATACACAATCATTTTGTAAGCCAATGAAAGCTAGTCACAGAGCTGCTCAAACTATCAGAGGTCATCTCCACTTCTGTATCCTCCCCTTGGAAAAGGACCTCTTGTGTCAGCCTTAGTTGCCATCTTTATAATGTAGAAAGGGGTCTGGAAAAGCAGGAGCAGTCATGACAGTAGGAGACACGGGACAGGTGACAGTAAATGAGAGATCAGACTGAAAAAGGAGAGCCTAGACATACAGGAAAGACAGAGAGGTATGCACACAGAACAGATTGCCAAGAAGGGAGGGATGCTTGATCCCAAATAGGCAAGGCAAGATCTTGGCCTGAGATGCACTGGTCACCTGTATCACTGGTCAGATGATCAGCTGAGTCAGGGGACTGAGCGAGGAGTCCTGCCTCAGGATTTGTTCGGTGATTGTGCGAATCAGCTATGCAGTGTTAATTCTAAGGGTGCATGCAGTTTCCATTATGCAAGAAGAATATCTTCTTGAGATCTGTCAAACAACGCAGAACCTAGAGAGAGCCAGCAATATATTGTGCCATTTTAAAATATGGTAAGAAGACATATCTCATGTTAAGGGTTCTCACTAAAAAAAGAAAAAGAAACCACAAGGAAAATTCTAGTGATGATGAATATGTTTAATAAGTTTAGCACCTTGGTTGTGGTGATAATATCAAAGGTATTTTATATCCAACTTCATCAAAATTTATCATTAAGTGTGTGTGATTAAGTGTTAATTATGCCTCAATAAAGCAAATACATTTTGTAAGTACTTCCTTGTGTTTTCTAGTCTGGTCAGGTCTCTGTGAGAACATCTGACACAGATCAAGGGACAAGTTCATCACCTCAGAAGGTGCAGGACAGTCCCACAAAGCAGCTGCTTGTGACTGCCAAACCACAACTTTCTCACACCCTGTCGTCTGTCTGGACCTGAGCCTTCCCTCTCATGTGGCTCCTCCAGGCCATTCCCTGCCACAGTTAGCTGCTTAGCGAACATTGTGGAGACAGGCTTTGAACCCTGGATAGGAGGCCGAGGCTCGGGGGACCTCACTGCCTCTTCAGCAGCTTCTTCAGACTGGGAAGTGGAGCATGGGTTTAAAGAGAGAGAGTGGAGGAAAAGGAGAGGCAATAATAGAGAATAAACAGCTCAGTTTGCTTGGACATGCAGTCTCCCCGTCTCTCCAGGGGACCCAAGGTCTTGTGCCTTTGTCAACTCTAGTCTTCTAAGAGCCTGGGTCTTTGAAAAATCTCCTCTTTCTAAACATCAATGTTTCCAAAGAAGGTAGGCCTGTACCATCACCTCCAGAGCAGATGGTCGCTAATTGCCACAAGTAAACAAACATAGGCTGTGACAGATACATCTTGTAGCTTTGAATATCATTAATTTTCAAGAACACCAGGAGCACCAGTTCCCATTAGAGGGGAGTGGGAGGCTGAGAGAAGAACTGAGAGTCTTGCTAGGCTAGTGGTGTTGGGGGTCCGGCTTCCACCTAGGCCTGACAGGAGGAATTCTAGAAACCATGTAGCTGTGTTGCCTTTTGTTTTCTCATCTGTGAAACAGTGGGTAATAAAATCCCTCTGCTTCCTTGCATGGTTTTATGTGAGTTAACTAATTAATGATTGTATAAAGCCTAATACAATGCAACACATAATTGAAAAGTTTAATCATCGACGTAATAGTCCAATAATAGTAAGTTACAAAGAAATGATAAACAACACTTTTAAAATGCAGATTTTACCATTTTGATATTTTCCCCAATCTGCATTTCAAATGAATAGCATATATAGTTGTTTTACTCCCATTTATTGTTTAATTCTACAAAGCTGCATTCTCTATTGTCTTAACTGTTGTTTCAAGCATAGTTCGTAGATTTCAATAATAACCTGATGTTCAAATTGAGTTTTTATGTCCAACTAGATGTGCAAGATCTTTGCACCCCGTTCACATCTGGAGAACTTGAAACTTTTAAAAATGGACATAAATGAAATAAACAGTGATCTCAATCATAATCCCATAGTCCTGTGACCTCCTTGTTGTTCCAGAAAGTTCTTATTGTATTTTTCCCGATGTATGAGTCATGACACAGCTGTTTACCCCTCCCAGAATGCCCTCCATCCTCCTTCACAGCAATAGTTCTGTGAAATTTCTGTTTCTTTTCGAAAGGTAAGTTAAGCCTTACTCACTGACCCTTTTCCTGACATTTGCAAGAAAGTCTAGGAGCTTTTCGCTTTTTAATGCTTCTTACACATCTAGAGACCTCCATTTGGAATTACCATATGTTGCTCTGGTTTTTTAATTATACCCTCATTGGACACAAAGAGACTTAAGAGGAATTAGCTCTTCTAATCTGTATATCTCCTTTTGCATGGTGAATGCGTAATGTACGTGTTTAAGAAAGGTTTTGGCAGTGATTAACAAAGAACACTTATAAATACATTACTGAATGAGATATAGCTTTTTGTCATTATATAGTTTCTCATTTAGCAGCTATTTTATGCCTGAGTCTGCAAAAAAAAAAAAAAATTTGACTTAAAAAGAGATCTCACATTTGACAATGGTGAGAACTGAATCATGTCAAAAGTCTTCCGTGACTTGGAACAGATCTACCTTTCTAATTTCAAAAGCATTCACTGACATTCAGTGCATTCCTACTGATGTGCCCCCAGGTCCCCTGCAGCTTCCAGAACCATCCCTGCTGCCTGGTGTCTATGCCTGTGCATCTGTCTTGTTCGAATAACATTCCCAACTTATTTGATAAACTCCAACTCATCCCTCAACCCAGTAATCACCTCCTCATTGCCTTGCCTTTAAAACCATGCACCCCACCTTGGAAGAAGGTGTTTTTATTCCTTGTACTCCTTCTGGGTCTTCACAACTTCTCTCTTACTTACTCACTACCAAAGATGAATATTTATATACCTCCCCTCCTGGGAGCTCCTTGAAGATTAAGACGGTGCTTGATTCTGCCTCGAAGTAGCAGTCTTATCCCAGAGCCTCACACAGATCATGTTCAGCAAATTGCTGTCTAGTGAGTGGTCTGCTGGTAGCTCTGCCTAGTCCACAGGCTGATGGGGACAGTTGAACATTAATTAGGGCCTTACTTTTCTACTACTTAACTACCAGGAATGAAGCTTTTATGCTTCCCTAGTTGGTTAGAGCATACAGCCTTTGTCTTCTTTTTGCTAACATCACTTTATATTATTTTCCTAGGATAAAAATTGTCTGTGTACAACCCTTCCTTTGTCCCTTATGCCCAAATACCTCACCATGTAAACTTTTGTTTTCCTTTCTCTGCCCAGGTTTTAGAATCATTTCCAGACTAACTTTGATAAGCACTATTTCTAGTCTGCAAAATTCCAGCCAAGTAAAAGCAAATCTCCCAATCACACATGAAAATTGTCTATCTCACCTGTGGCTTGGGGGAGAATAGCAGAGCTCATGAGCTTTCGAGAGCAAATCCTGCACCTGCTAAAGTTTCAGAATCCTAGAAACTGAAGAGATTTGTGACTGGAATATGGAACTAAAAATCTGTATTTCAGCATAGTTCTCTAATCTGTGCAGTTGAAAAATATTTTGCACCAAAATGACAAAAAAAAAATAATAAGTACGTTCATTTCTCTACTGATGCAAGTCAGATTGCCAATTAAAACAAAATGTAAGCATTGGTGATATAATATTGCTCTAAATTTTATATAGATAAAGAAAGTATATAACTAGGGTAGTGAATCTTAAAGTAAAATTAAGAATCTTAATTTTAAAGTAAAAAGAAATCTACAAATTTCTTTTTGAATCAAGTAAACCAACTGCCAGCATTAACATTACCACCAATTCTATTGGGAATTCATTGGGCTGGAGGGAGTTACCCTTACAATAGAATAGAACAGAATGAGGAATCATGGCTTTTGTGAAGGGAGGGGCTGAGGGACATTCCAGGAATAAGTCCTCAAAATGTTCTCAACATTTTCCAAAAACCTAGACCAAGCTCACAAGGGAATGGTAAGAATTAAGATCCTTAAATTTCACGTAAAGAGAAAACTCTTTAGCTCTGTCAATGACAGAATCCTTATATTACCTAATGGGGCACACCACCATACAACTGCTTTTGCCTGTCATGTCTACATAGACTGAGGAGGCTTTATTTACTAAAGAATACGGATTCTTCCCGATAGTAATAATACTAGCCCTGAGTCTGCAGAAACATGTCTTGATGTCAGCCCACAATCACTGAGCTGATTGTGCTATTGTATGAGGTGGTGGTGCGTCCTTTTAAGAGAGCAAGTCCATGACTGTGCCACAATAGCTTTGCCCCTGAGATTTTTACCTAACTTATTTCCAGATCAAAATCATTCTCTCAAGTTGGACTGCAGGACTTGTAAAGGAGAGCAGAAACACCATGGTAGTTATTCTCCTTGGTTCCCTGAGTTTCTTTTCTGAAGAAAGTACCTTTTGAGAAAGGCTTAGGAGCAGAAGCTGGGCACAGTTCTTTTGGAAGCCAGTTTGCTTTTTCCAGATTCTTTTCCCACCAGGCTACTTCCTCCTTCCTTTATCAAGTCTTCCTTCTTCCCACAAATAATGCTTCCAGGGGACACTCTCAGATCACTCATCTGTGACTTTTGGGACTTTACTTCACAGTTACAATTTAATAGGGCTGTTTAAAGCCTTCTTTTTAACAACATCATGACATGCTTGACTGCAGCTAAAAATAGTTCTGATAGCAGTGAGTGAATAGAAACAAAATCTTTTCTGGAGCAGGACACCATATCCTTTTGCAGTCAAAATTAGTTTTCTGACTTTTCTACCTAAGAAATGACTTCTGCTTAGATAAAGTGGCAATTTTTATCACCACTAGTCACCTGGAGTCATTTACTCATGCCACTCCCTTGTCCCTTATCATGTAAGGAATCCATTATGCCTTAGCAGAAATAGGATAGCCTGTATCTCACTTCTTGGGGAGAATGGATAGCCTTTAACTCTAATCCTTCCAGATACAGGCCTGTTGGAGACTATTCATCAAATTGAAATAGTTTGCCAAAACATTTCAGGTGCCTTCTAGTCAAGGTAATATTTTTATCCTGCATATAGTATATAAATAAATTTCAAACTTTTATCTTGATTCAGTCAATAACAGTTTCATCACAAATGAAGAGTTTAAAATGCTTATCAGTTTAGTCTTCTGACTTTTCATTGCACAAAATCTTGTGTAGTGGAATTGATTCAAGCTTAGCAAGCATTTCAAAGCTCACTTTTTAAAATTAGTGGTTTCTATTATAAAACTTTAAACAAAAACTGAAATGTATAATGTTATCTGATATATTTAATTATGTGGTTCTTGAAACAGAATGTGAATATTGGCCCCTATGGTAACATTCATAAATATTTTAATATTGGAAGTTTCAGTAAAAGAAGTATGTGGCTACCCTAGCTGAGTACTTATATGAAATGAATATTGATTTGGATTATGAATTCAGTAACTTAAAATCATAGAGTATTGGCATTGGAAGGGGGCCTTAGAGATATTGCTGGTATATTAGAACCTGTAGGAAAGACTTTCAATAGAGTCAAAGGAATTTCCAACTGGTCTTTTGGGCACTAAAGACAAGAGAACAAAGACTTTGTTATCTGGTCTTTGACACAACATTTAATTTCCTGGGGGTAACATTTTCTGCTAGTTATTGGCATTAAAACTTCAAATTGAAATCCCTTAAAGAAACTTATTATCATGCCTTATGCATGATAATATCATAGGCAACAGACTGATTATGCTTTTACCATTGCATCCTTTCACATTCTTTCATCAGCCAGCGCTCACTGAGCACCTACCATGTGCTCGTCATTAAGCTGTGTATGTAAATTACAGCCAAGGATCATGGTAGCCAATCTCTCTGCTTGTAGATTTACTTATCACTTGACGGTTAGAAGTCAGATTATAAGCAAGCAGATGAATGATTGAATGCCATGTAACAAACTCTGGGACCATGAAAATTTTACAATGAGAATAGGTAAAAATAGAACATGACAGAAAGTTCCTAAAGCATTTATAGAAAGAATATTTTAAGAACATGAAAGACAACAAAAGCCACTGCCACAGGAGAAAAGAGCATTGCAGACAGAAGAATCAGCTGGTGCAATGCTGATGGGGCACAGGAAGAGTCCTGATTCAGTGGAGTCTCTTCATCCCAGTGTTTTCTTGCCTGTTCCTACTGCACTGCATCTTTTCATGCCTACCCAGTTGGACTTTGTAGCATCTATCATTCTCATGACATCCTGTTTTCATGCTTTCTTCATTCTTTATTGTCAGTCTCAAAACATCTCAGATATTGAGTTCTATGTCCCCCTGTGCTGAGCAAAGACTTTGCCTATGGCATCTTCCAAACATATCAGCTGCTGTGGCTGCTACCACCTGGGCTCTGTCTCCTACTATTATACCCAAATGCCCACTATGAGAAATACTGGAAAAAAATGGCCCTCCCTGGTGACACAACAGGTTAGGAAGCAGCGCTGTAAGTGAGCCACAGCTGCTGCAGTATGAATTCGATCCCTGGCCCTGAAGGTGATCCACATGGTATGGCAGACCTCTCTTATCTCACCTGCTGCTCCCCTCAGCAGTGTACGTCAATAAAATGCCTGTTCTGCTCCCTACTCTGTCTCTGGTGAATCCTCTCACCACCCCTGCACCTCTGGCCTGTACCAGTTCTGTATGAATAAATAAATCTTTAAAAAAAAGAAGAAGAAAGAAAGAAAGAAAGAAATACTGGAAATGTCTTGCATTTTGCTACCCTGTTGCTATATATTGTCAGTCATTTTACATGTTCCCTTGCTACTTTGTCCATATATTCAAGTCCTACATATACTTTAAAATATACATTTAAGACATTAATATTTAAGACCAAAGGAGCCTTTTTCTTGAAAGTCTTCACCATTATTATAGAAGCATGTAATTTTCCTTTCAAAGTCTATGGTTATTCCTGTCCATGAGCAAAGTTCCATTCTGCAATAACTTGTTCATGAGTGGCAAAAAGTCATCCATGTTTTTTATCCTTACATGTTTATATATCCTTTTTTTTGGGGGGGGTCTCCTTAAATTAACTGAAAGTATTTGAAAGCAAAATCAGGTTCATATTACTTTTCTTCTCCTAGACAACCCAGCACAGTGCCTGTCATGCAGAAAGAACTCATTGTTTCTGATTTGAGTTGACTGGAACACAGGTCTGCTTGACTTAATATGCACAGGCATAATTTTAATGGTTTTATACTAACCTGGGACTTCCCTTCTACAAGACTCAGATAAAATAAATGAATTATTAAGATACACCCTTTAGTGAAAGGAAGTGTCTTTTCAACTCAAGACTCCAAGCCCCCTTCCAGCACTATTTGTGAAATGTACATTAGCTCTGAGCTCTATTGATTTAGAAAAAGGAAACCTCAGGAGATAACAGTACCCAGGCAAATTAATGATTCTGTGAGTGATGAATAGAATTGCATACAAATAGATGAGAGTTATCTAGTCAAAATGGAATCGGGACAGCAAAGAAATAAATCCATTTAAATAAATGTCACACCTCATATAAAATCTTAAGAAACCTAGAGAGCCACCAATAGTGAGAACTACTTATTGGTGCTAATCTTATTGATGGGATAATTTTCCTAGGGAAAAAAAGGGAAAATTTCATGAAATAGAGGTGGAATACTTGAAATTATGGATTTTGACTTCAGAGATAATTTGAATAGCCACTTATTTTGAAGATGAGGGAATTGAGCCTGGGCAGGGGACTCACTTGCAGAGACAATATAAGTGTAGAGAGAGTGCTTGCTATATTACCACCACCCACTGGAGAGAATGACTATTTCTAGCACACGTTGGTAATTCTTTTTTTTTTTTTTTTTTAAAGATTTATTTATTTATTTGTGCATACAGAACTGGGGTACAGGCCAGAGGCTCAGGGGCGGTGAGAGGCTTCACCAGAGACAGAGTGGGGAGCAGAACAGGCAGATCTACGAAGTACACTGCTGAGGGGAGCAGCGGGCGGGTCAGGAGAGGTCTGGCTCGCCGTGTGGTCTCCTCCGGGGCAGGCTGCAGGCGGGAATCGAACTCATGCGGAAGTGGCTTCAGATTCTCAGTACTGTGCTTTAACCCGCTGCGCCACCAGGGAGGGCCACACGTTGGTAATTCTAAAAGCACCCTCATTTTTTATCATGAGTAACTCTTGAAGGACCCAAATCCTCTTACTCTCTTAACTCTTTGATCCTGGTGGGACTAATCATTGAGATCATCATAAAGACATCCAAACCTACTACTTTAACGCGTAAAAATAGAAGCTTCAGCTGCTTGGAGCTTTCACTCTCCAAGCTCTAAACCCACTATCATTAAAGAAATTCAAATCAAAACAGTAGGTACCACCTCACTCAGGTGAAAATGCTCCATATCAAAAAGACCAGTAACAATAAATGCTGACGAGAAACTGCAGAAAAAGAACCCTACTACATTGTTCAGCTCCTATGGAAAACTGTGTAGAGGTTCCTTAAAAGAGTAAAAATGGATGTGCCACATGATCCAGCATTTCCACTCCTAGGGATCTACCCAAAGAACATAAAATGCTCATTCAAAGGGAAACCTGCACTCCCATGTTCATAGCAGTCAATTGACTACAGACAAGATATGAAAACAATCTAAATATCAAAACAGAGAGGAACTGGTCTAGAAGATATAGTATTTATGCACAATGGACTACTACTCATCAAAAAGACAAACTCCTGATAACATAGATGTAGCTGGAAGGGATTATGCTAAGGGAAGTAAGAATAAGAAAGACAAATAATACTGGATGGTGCCACATAAGTGGAATATAGAGAGGAAAAAGAAACAAACAGCTAAAACCAAACTAAAAATCTAACCCTGGAAAGACGATTCTAGAACTCAGGAATCTAAGGGGAAGGGGGGGAAAAGTAAGAACACAATTTGGAGGGAGCACAATGGGCCACAGTGGTGGAGAACAGGGGCTTTGGTGGAGGGTGCACCGTGGCAGAAGTAACACATGAAAGTGTCATGCAGCCTCATTCACTGGGGCGCATACCTTCACACTATCCATTTTTACTCTTTGCAGTTTTTCATAAGGGCTAAACCAATCTACCATCAACAATCTAACTCAGAGTTCACCATCCCTCGGTTCATCCCAATTTTACCTTCACACTGAGCTACTCAGTGTCCTGGTTTTAAACATTTCACAACCAGGATGCATCCCTCTCCATTTTCACTGCTAAGATCTCCTGCGTTCTAATTCTACTACCCAATCCTAAGTCCTCATGCTGGACTCTGTCACCACCCAGCTTTGTCCCACCTTTGAAACATTTGATTTCAAATTTAATTCCAAATAACTCAATTGTTCAAAGAGAAAAAATGTCAAATAAACCAGTGCAGTTGCATACTACCTGCTATCATGCAATGGCGGTAGATATAAATGGGCTGGTGTGGAAGCTTACTAACACACTGTTGGTTGAAAAAAGTCATTTACAATGCTGTGACCTATTTTTGTAAAAATACGTACAGCCATATGTGAAAATACATAAAATTTTCCAAAAGGATTAATAGCAAACTATTTGAGTGGTCACCTGGGAAAGACTAATGATGGGGAATATGAGCAGACACGTCAGTATTTTACCCCCTATGTTCTGTATCACTTAAATTATTTCCAATAATTGAGGTATGCATTATTTGTATAATCATTAAAATGTGTAAATATGAAAAATAAGTCCACCTGATAGCAATTTTGATCCTCCTAGCACTCACGCTTTTCATTCTCTCAACAAGTTGTTGACCTCATCGATAGTTTATGCCTTTGATCTCTATTATTTTGCAATTTCCTCCTATTTTTGAGAGCACATACTTCTCTCCTTTTCTGGTCACTTTAACCATTTTACTTTAATTTTGTGATTTGTGCTCCATCTGCCTGCTAACACAGCTACCAAGTACATTTCTAGCTTAGGTTAGATCCAGCTGTTCGCATTCTTGATCTATGGCTGCTGACACCATGTTCTTCTCCTTTGTTTACTGCTTCATGA
>NW_004567117.1:26639357-26640249 GCF_000260355.1 Condylura cristata | reverse complement strand
TAATTCTATAGGCCTCTCCTGTACCTCTCTCAGCTCCAGACTCAGATTTATAGTTGGCTCTGCCTGCTGCTCACAGATACTTCAACCTCAGCATGTTGAAATATACAGTCTTCTGTCTTCTCTCCAAATCTATTTTTCTTTCAATATTTTTTCCTTTGTTTGAATTAAGGTAACATTATATGATTTAGAAGTATAGGACTGCCCCCTTCAGGGGTCGTTACCTCACCATACCCACCACCAAAACACCCAGAATCCCCCACTGTGCTCTTTTCCCACTTTGATATTTCTCCTCCCCCACCCCCACCCATCCAGAACCTCAGTTCTACAGTCAGATTTCTAGGGTTTATTACTGGTTTGACTTTTATCTGAGCCTTTGTTTTTCTCTCTGTTCTACATCTAACTGATGCCACCCAGTATTTGTCTTTCTCCTTTTGATTTCTTTCTCACTAAGCATAACCCATTCAGTTACATCCACAAAGGGATATATACACTTCTATGTTAACTGCAGCCCTATTTACAGTTACTAAGCTGTGGCAACAACCTCAGTACCAAAGACAGATGAGTGGATTAGGAAGATGTGGTATACAGACACAATGGAATACTATTCAGTTATTTAAAAAAGATGAGCTCTTCTAATAGTTGTTATCACACACAGGGTTAGGTTCCTCATCTTCTGCTTCCCTAGAGTGTCACATTTTTCAGATTTGCATTATAATTCTTTGATCTCCATACTAATTCATTCACCTATTTTACTGATTGCATCCTTTCAAATAGTCACAAAAGGGCTCTTCCTGGTAGTTCAACAGGTTAAAACACCGCACTATGAAGCTCTCAGAAGCCAATGCAGCACAAGTTCAATCCCTAGCCAGGCATGGCAGACCTCTCTTGACCC
>NW_004567117.1:26628039-26636477 GCF_000260355.1 Condylura cristata | reverse complement strand
ACACTGTATACTGCTGACAAGAATGTAAACTGCTACAGACTCTGTGGAAAACTGTAGTTTCCTCAAAAATTTAAAAACAGTGACTATCAGAAATCTCACTTCCATATTTTATCATTTTGTAGAATATGAAAACACCAGCTTGTATCCACATCCCTATGTCCACTGCTGTTCACTGTAGCACTATTCACAAAAGTCAAGACATGGAAACTACCTAAGTACCTGCTATTAGGTAAAGAAGACGAGGCACATAAACTCAATGGAGTACTATTTAGCAATGGGAAAAAAAGATGAACTATTGCCATTTGTGACAAAAATGGAGCCTGAGGTTAATTTGCAACTTATATTAAGTTAGAAAGATAAATGCCAGATTATTTAATTTGTATGTGGAATATAAAGAAAGAAAAGAAATGAACCAACAAAACAACATGTAACAATGCTTATCATCTAACAACAACGTGGTATTTACTAGAGGGAAATTGGAAAGAGGGTAGATATAAAGAACAATGATTTTGTAATCAAATGGGTCAGCAGCTGCTTTAGGAAACAACCTTAAAGCTAGCTATTTCCTTGTTAGCAGCACTTTCTTTTACAATTTGAAGGCACAATGTGCCAATCAAATCATACCTTGTGGAATGTGTAGAGTTCAACTGGATAGTAGTGAATGCTACTAGAACTTTGGTGGTGGATATGATGTGATGTATACCTTTATCAAGATGTGAAGGTATACTCCTGAAACATATAGTATTATAAACCAATGTTACATCAATATAGGTATGTGTATGCATATATACATATTATGCATACATACACACATATGTATGGAGAGAGCTTTTTCTAAAACAAAAAGAGCTTGACATCAAGTAGGATGTCAAGAGACTTAATCTTCGTAGTCACTGCTAATTCAGGATTCACTAGAGACAGAGTGGGGAGCAGAATAGGATGATCAATGAAGTACACTGCTGAGGGGAGCAGCCAGCGGGTCAGGAGAGGTCTGCCACACCATGTGGATCACCTCCTGGGCAGGCGGGGATAGAATTCATGCTGAAGTGGCCTCAGCTTCTTAGTGCTGTGCTTTAACCAGCTGCATCACCAGGGAGGACTGGATCATATTCTTAATGGATATTATCTCACTAAGATACTATGTCTCTTAAGAAGGATGGTTTTCAATAGAAACAGAAACTTAAGATAGTAAATGATTCAAGTAGGAGACAAAATTCATAACCTTGTCTGTCTAAAGTGTAGTCACATGTCCTTCTAAAGACCATCACATGAATAAATTGTAAAATGATAGTAAAATGAAAAAGATGACTGACAGACAAAAAGGCAAACTATACATTTTATTGAACAGTTAATTTATAGTGAGCAGTAAATTTAATATTGATTTCTATCAAAATTTCCAATACTTTCATTTGGTGACTGCTTATTTGTTGTGTGAATCTCTAAAATGACCCCAACAAATTAGCCTATTATGTATTTCAGTAAAACAAGCCCTCATGACTAGATGAAAACATCTGAACTTATAGGCAGCATAGCCCAGCATAACCAGTTGGAAAATATTTGGCTAAACATGTCTATACCACACTGTTAATTAATAGGTCAGTGATAGAGTAGTTTGGAAGACCTCTCTCATATACACACAAAAGGAGTATTTATTTATTATTTTTTTGTTTGTTTGTTTGTTTAGATGCTCAGGCTATAGGGTCTTCAATCACCAGTTTACCTTTTTAGAACAGGAAAATCCCAGACAAACCAGGACAAGTCTATCAGCCTGGCAGGATGCTCTGTATTCACTCTGCTTACATAGTCCCCGACAAGCCTTCATTCAGATAAAGGGAAACCAAGGTATTTAATAATTTTGACTAAAGCAGTTTGGCTCTAAGGACTTGGCCTTTGGCTGACTTGCAGATTTAACCCTCCCATCTCTCCTTAAATGGTTTTCTGGTGGCTTATAGAGGAGACTGAGCAATTAGCCACCAAACACAAACTGACGCCTCTGTACTCCTCCCACCCCCCGAAGCTGTCTGAGCCATGAGCGGATTTCATCAACCTGGGACCACCTCACCCTTGGAAGAGACCAGTGTGAATGAGTCCAGCTGACTGAGTGGCCAACAGGCATGTCAGGAACATTCCCAAAAAGCAGAGTAATAAAAACTGAGGACTGAAAGGTCAAAGCCAAAATCTACGGGTTGTATCATCAGCTGAATAGGAACCTTGAGGGTTTTTCCCCCTAGCTATAGACCCCAAAGAAGAGGCCCGAGTGACAGGCAGGAATATGTCCAGGAGCCCAGGGCAGTGTAAGCAGACACCCAGGCTGATGTACCGTGATGGACACCTTCAGTATTCCTGCCAAAATACACAGACCTTTTGTTCAAAGTAATAAAGCACTTTTGTTGAAATGACAGCGGGTGAATTTCTTTTTTTCATTTATGACATTCATAAACAAGAGTATTCACAGTTTTCTAGGAGTGAAAATTAGCTTCTAGTTTTTATATATTCTCTTCTCTGGGGACCAAAAATGCACATAACCAGGAAAGCTGGGGTGCAACCCCCAGGGGTGTGTTCAGGACCTCATATTTAGTCCTGAATTCTTAAAGAATTTTGTGGTTCTAAGAGTGGTAGATACTGTTCATTTAAATGACTGCACCAATTTCAATTGCTAAGCTTTTGAGAATAATGAACAATTAAATGAGATAAAGTGCCTATATCAACTTATAGAACTATCAACTAGCAAAATCTTTGGAATTTCTGAGTCAGTGGTAGGTTGACATCCATGCTGATAAGAATGTAACACAGAAATTAGGGAACATAGTAATTGGGTCTTTTTTTTTTTTTTTTTTCTTGGAAAGCAGGTTGTTAAACATTTACCAATCCACTGAATCTTAAAGCAAGTTTGGAATAATTAGGCAGCTTCAAGGACCTCAGAAAAGATAAGGGAGGCTCCAGAGATAAGGACAACAAATTCCAAAGGGAACTCATCAACCACTACAGAACTAGGGGCAACAGGACTTTCTAGAGCAGGAACAATAAAGGAAAATAAAGGAAAAGGACTCTAAGATAAGGGCTGAGACACACTTAGTTCTGGGCACAGAGCCATTAAGACAGTGAGTGAGACCACCAGCGCTAACCAGTCAGAGACTGGTGGTGCTTTAGAATGATTAGGGAAAGAAGGTGCATATTCCCTGAGGCTCCAATTGGTACACTGGCCTTTCCCTGGCCTGGTTCCAACAGTCCCACACCAGTGAGAGTCCCAATTTCTATTCCTTTTCACCTCAATAAATTTTATTTTTCTCTAAACAAATCTGCCTCTTCACTCGCTTGCCTGAGCATCTGCGAAGTTCCTGCTGTAGCTTCGTGAGACACCAACCCAAGGTGTCTAGTGGCTGGGGCTGGCACTGCCACTGCAGCCTGGGATCCACTCCTGCCTAGGAAACTAGGCCTGAAACCTGACATTTCGGTACAAAAACAACAAGGCAAAATCCAAAATAATCTAGACTGGTATCAACTATTGTTAGCAGGCAATATGAGGGTACCTCGGGACCCCCAAACCTACTACTCTAAATTAATTCTGCCATCTGTCACATCCAGACAAAACATACTCTTAGGGTATGTTTTGTGTTCTTGGTGTTATTTTCAATAGAAAAGAACTGTAAT
Organism: Condylura cristata; assembly: GCF_000260355.1. Classification (NCBI taxonomy): domain Eukaryota; kingdom Metazoa; phylum Chordata; class Mammalia; order Eulipotyphla; family Talpidae; genus Condylura; species Condylura cristata. The sequence continues at coordinate 26,632,826 of NW_004567117.1, read as the reverse complement.
ACCATTAGTGCACAATAGAGAGAAGGGAAGAATAGATAAAAGTTTCCCAACGAACACCCAGTTTCCCACCTGCACATGGGTAAATGCGCAAACAAACAAGGTTACCCCAATTCTGGGCCATTGAGACCTGAAAACTTGCCACAAATCTAAGGCGCCTCTGGCAGGGACCCAAAGGAAAGGAGCAGACATGGCAAGTCTGGAAGAAAAACCAAGTCAAGGTAAAGGCTGCCACTGTCGGCCAACCCCCTGGTCCCTCACCCACATTTCTTTCAAGTGTCTTCATCTGTGGCCCCCACACTACTGGTATAAAGACAAGCCAGAGAAGTGCGTGCAGCTTCTTCACGTTGCCTTTGTTTCATATACAACCTCCTGGTCCTCTTTCATTTTCTCAGCTTTCTCTCGGAAACCCCTTCCCCAGTTTGTTTTTGTTTTTGCTGTTATCATTGTTTTCCACCTTCACCTGAGTGCTCAGCTCCACCCTTCCTTGGGTGGGGCAGGACCCTGGTCCCTCTTCCCCTTTCTATGCCCATTACTCTGTGTTACACTATGATTCCATGCACAATACCAGAGGAAAAACATGCCACCCATATGCATTTGTCATGCCTGGTTTCAGGGGACAACTCATTCAGAACTCTGAATTGCCTCATAGGAAAATAAAAATCAGCTTCTGTAAAGAACTTGGCCCACAGGAAACTGAACAACAACCAAAGAGTTAACCTGAAGTGTGAAACGGTTACTAACACTGAGCACCATTTATTTTAGCTGAAAGCACATAATTTATTAAGAATGAACGAAGGAGGAAAAAGGAAAGTCATCACTTTTCCACCAGTTAATAATGCCCTCCACTTCCCTCTCCAAACCCTTTGTGCAGTGAAGTTCAGAAGATTAAAAAAAAAAAAAATCCTGATATGCCTGATAGGGTTCTTGCATCTATTGGTCTACTTAAAAGCTTATAGGAATCTTTTCTTAGATTCAACTTAACCTTAAAAGCACAACTGTGGTCTGTTTGTCATGGTGGGAAGGAATTAAAGCCTTTCAGAGTTAAGAGCCTAGAGTGGTGCTTCTTTTATTCTCCCCAAACACATTTTATTTCAGCAATCTCCAGGACAAGCAACCTATAAAGAAGTGTAAAGAAGAAGGTGTTTGCATTTTATACATACATGTTTAAGAACCTAGGCATCCCAGGATGAATTCAAAAGATTTTTGTCTCATTAAACTGAAGGATCTGTTACAATAATAGCAAAATGTAGCTCTTTCTCATTTTCTTTTGACTTTATTTATAGATTTGGGTGTGAGGTTCTTGCTGTGGCAATTTGCATTTTCTGGCATTAGTCAAGGTCAAGGTACAGAGTCTTTGTATGCATTCTTAGCCCTTTCAAATATGTGCTCACCCCCTGGTGTGATGCATTAAAAAAAGATACCTTGCTCAGGATCAACCCACAGCCTCCTGCATTTTGTTTGTCTTCTATTAAAGACTAAGTAGCTACATTTTCATTTCAAATTCCACATAAATGCTTTCAGAATAGCTTACATCTGGAGCTGTCTGAAGACAGGATATGAATTAAGTGACCTCCCAGTACCCCTTCCTGGTCCTCAGTGTTAGACAGAGTAGCAGTCTGCAATGCCCTGTCACCAGGTACTGAGGGCAGGGGCTCTCTGGTCTAAACTGGAACAGGAATGGTGCAGTGTTTAGGACATGTCTCTCTTCCTGTCCCACCAGACCCTCTTGAATTAACAAACTGTTTTCTTGTATTCCAGGAAAAAAGAACATTCTTAAGATGATAGCATCAAAAATCACTGATCACCAGGTGATAGCAAAGTAAGCAGGTGCCAACTGGAGTCTCTCCAAAGTCTCTAGATGCCTTCATCACCACGATGGACAAGCTGACTCTTCCTCCTTTTATAACTGGTTGGCCCCTAGGCAAAGGGGAGGTTCCAGGTTCCCTGCCCCACCCAGAGGTAGGATGGAGCTGAGAAAAGAAAAAAGAAGAAATCCAAGGGGGAAGGAAGCAGGATGGAGAGCCAGAAGGAGCCCTGCAGAAGCCACACGGAGCAAATGGAGACATATGAAGAAACCGTGTTTATTTCTCGGCCCTGGACTGGTTGAAAGAGATGTGGGTGAGAGAACCATGGGGAGGTGACTCTGGCAGTGTTTATATTGATTTTGCTCTTTTCCTCCCAGACTTGTCTGGCCATTCTGACCCTTTCTGTGGGTCCCAGCCAGAAGGTGCTTCAGGCTAGTGGCGGGCTTTCAGGCCTTGCTTTGGGCAAATCCTTTTCGGGTGGATTTTTGTCCACGAGGGGATGGGTAACTCAGGTGTTTGATTTAGAAACGACATTCTTTGGCTTCTGTATTGTATACTCACTGTATTCAAGTTCCTTTTCATTAAAGTCTTACATGTTTTGCTTTGATGCAGCGGATGACAGAAACTACTTAGAGCTGGCAGGTTTGGGGGTCCAGGGGTGCCCCTCTCTCTCTACCCTGTAACACTTCTACCTCCTTGTAGCTATGAAATAAATACCTCTACCGTCTGCCAAAGAGCAGGATCCATGGCCTTTCAGACACGAGGCTGCTGCCCTCCTCCATTTGTTGACCAATTAAACTACTTTCCTTCTCCAAGACTAAGGGAGACCGACTGGCATTTGGTATCAAATTCTTTTTCCCAACATTGCCTCCCCTCTTCCCAGTGCTATAGTAGTCTCCTTATCTCTACATCTAAACCTGTCCTCAACTGTTAAGTAATATACAGTATACATGCAAATGAGAGTGATTGAAAACATATCTGTCTTAACAATATCCAGTTAAGATGCTTTAAAATCTATTGAGTCAGGATAATGACCATTTAATAAAATTAACTTCACAGATTGACAGTTAAATTCCTTGCAAAAATTCCTTACACAAAGACAGATAATTTTCTGAGCATCTGTAGATCTCTAGGTGTATTGTTCTGTCATTTAAATTGAGAAAAAACATTGTCTTGTGAAAATTAGATTTTAAGGGTATGTAAGTGGCTTGCTCTGGCACATATTATATGTGCAAAATATACATACATAAATATAGAGCAAGTATTGCTGAATTATCTGTGCTTGAAAGGGCTCAGTTCACCATAAAGAAGCAGGCTATTGCAATGATTATTTCAATGTTGCATATGCCAAGTAGCCAGATAAAAATAATTTTATTAAAGAAACGATATGCTGCAGTGTTGTGCAAAAAAAAAAAAAAAAGCAGGCTATTGAATTTCGACACAGCCTCCAGTCACCTCCACCTCAAACACAGAGCACCCACCTGGGCCTTGAAATTGTTCCTCCTGACAGGAGCCCCAGAGGCCGAGAGCAAATATTTATGTGACGATTGGAGGCTAAAGTGAAAACGCACCCCACGATCCCTGTTTGACCCCTGAGCTTCTTTCTCAGTGTGCTTTCATTTCAGCTTTTCAGCTGGACAACTGAATCTAATGTCCTCGGGGCTACAGAATCAACAATCAATGTGACCAAAATATTTGCAGACCTATCACATTCCTTCATTCTTAAAACTCAAACTGACTCAATAAAAGTCTTTTGGAGAAAAAAAAATTATATTAAATATAACTTAATTAGACAATATTGATTTTAAAACCATAAGGTAGTTGAAAACAAAAGTGCTTTTCAGAATCTAGGAAATACATAGTTAATTCAGAATTAGTTTCCATACTACGAAACCCATCCTTCTCACCACTTCTGTTTCCTTTACTTGTTGTTACAGATCTTAGATTAGATTTCAAGGAAAACAATCTGTACATTATGTGGACTGATTAGACACCAAATCCAGAAAATTGGGCAAACTTTAGCACAGATGAGAAGCTCAAGTAATAAGGTGAGAAAACAAAACTCACAGCCAGCAAGGATGTAGCTTCCTGTGTCTCCACACATGGACAATCAAGGTATCTGAATACCAAGAGACTTTTTGGAGACTGAATTACAGGTAAAGCTTCCTCACACATCCATTCTAAAAGCACATCAATGCTTGGAGCCCAGGGCCTCTTTGATGGCCTCTGGGTTAAGTCTCAGTGCTGTCACTACAACAGCCTGAGTTTGATACCCGACCATGGAGCTGACCTACATATGGTGCCAATGGACCTCTCCTGTCTCATCCGCTTCTCCCATCAGGGTTGTATTTCAGTAGATCCACCTGTTCTGTCCCCTACAGTTTGGTGAATCCTCTCACCCCCTGTACCTCTGACCTACACCCCAGCTCTATGCCGAAAATTAAGGGAAAAACACACACACACATACACACACATAATGCATGGAGTTCAGATAATAGTGTCTAAGCATCCAGAGAAGTGTGAGAAAGGACAGTACAATGACTTGCAAGTACAACAGCTGAGTTTTAACTAGGTCAGAGGTCTAGAAGTATGAGGGTAACAGTGTGACATCTACAGAAGGGATATCACAGGTTCCCTTTCCTACCCCCAAGGAGAGGTGGAGCTGAGTAGGGAGGAGAGAAAGCCCTGGAACTCTCTGGAAGAGGAAGCCCAGTGAAGTCTGGTAAGATGGTGGAGGTGATCCAGAGCCTGCATGGGTGTGGAGAGCTCACTCTCTCCTAGTGGAGCATTCCGGCAAAGCCAACCAAGTTGCTGCTGGGTTATTCTGCTCTGTGAATTTATGCAGAAATAGGTAAAAGCTGATTGGAAGCAGACTTAGTTTCTTAGTTTGCCGATGTATTTTGCTTTACTATAGTATCAAACTGGAATCAAAGTGGAAAGAAAGTGAATTTAAACAAAGCTGAAGATTTTCTTTTTTTTTTT
>NW_004567117.1:26608512-26626724 GCF_000260355.1 Condylura cristata | reverse complement strand
CCACCCCGCTGCTCCCCTCAGCAGTGTACTTCGTCCATCTGCCTGTTCTGCTCCCCACTCTGTCTCTGGTGAATCCTCTCACCACCCCTGCACTCTCGCCTGTCCCCTAGTTCTGTATGCATAAATAAATAAATCTTAAAAAAAAGAAAGTGCAATATTTTGTGTAACATTTGGTACAAAGTCAACATGTTTTGTGTACCAGGTGTCTTATATCTGAAGCCTAATCTCCAGTTACAGAAGTAAAAGTCTTTGTTCCCTTGTGAAGGAATACCAGGTACCCATATCAGATGAATATTTGTATTTAGTAAATAGAGTTAAAATAATCATCAGAGAGTCCCCTCCTCTATGCACAAGCAGGGCCTGCCATTATCTTTGGCAATATTACAATCTCCCAAGATGGCACACAGCTAGGTGTCTGCTTCCTGCACAAGTGAGAACAGGCAGCACTCACCGACCATGTGGCTTCTCTCCTGCCCTGGCCAGGCTCCAGGCTATTTCCCTCTGTGAGGCTTGCTGCTCCTGACATATCTGGGTCATGCCCCAACTACCATGTGATATTTCTGGGGATCAAGCCAAGTTCCTTCCTTCCAATCCATTCACTGCTCAATGGGTCAGTCAGTGGTATAATAAATGGTAACTGGCAAGGAACACAGCCAAGCAATAGTGGTGGGGAAAAGATACCATCACAAACCCCACTTTCAGCCAACTCTAGGTGTCCATGACCATCATCTCTGAAGGGTTGTTTTCTTTGGCCACATTTTTTTCCTTCATGAAATAGTATCACCCTCGAGTTACTGTGCAAGGAACTATTTCCAGCTTGAGTTAGTAGTGGATCATGGCAGGGTGGCAGGGTGGGGAGAGGTAAGTTCGAATGCTGTGGTGAGCTGATCAACTGTGCCATTTTGGAGAGGCCACTTGGTCTGCCTAGTGCTTTCTGGTCAAGAATGAAGTCTGCTATTATTCCTGCACTGCAAGGATCACCTGGCTATCAGGGAGATAAAAGCATGTTCACTAACTTTAAAATACTAAATGGTGTGGGATTGAGTAAGGAGGGTGTTCATCCAGAACGTCTGTTGAGACCATTGAAAGCAAGCAGTCTATTTCCTAAGGTAGGTGGGTCAACTGCAGTTGTCATGCTTTTCCACCCATGTAAGATAGGCTGCTTAATTCAGAAGGAAGTCTGGGATCAGAGAAGTTAAGTTCACGTCTCCGAATACTAAATATTCATTGAGAACCCATCGTGCGCAATGTGCTGTGCTATATGTTTTCATTTAAGTGATTTGTCCAAGGTCGGATCGCTGGTTAGTGCAGGGCAAAATGAGCTGCCCTCATTCCCAGGTGTCTTATCCATCATTCCATTTCATCCAATGTTCTGGAGTCAGCCACTTTCAAGTGGGCAAATAACAGAATTCATCTGTTTGAGGTTCACAACTGCTTCATCTCAAGCTCTACATAAAGCACATCTTCACAATTTTTGCAGAAATATGTCACTGGACTCTCTTAATGTGTGGAGGGAATACTTATTAGTGATACCAGGACTTTTCCAAAGAGGGAAAAAAGAAATCTCAGCAATATAGTCAGCTTCCTAAGAAAAAGCAGCAAGAGCCAGGTTTGTATGAAATGCCAGCACAATCAACCCATAAATAATTCTACAATTATTGGCAGAACTAAATTCACTGGCTGTCATCCTAAAAGGAAAGAAAGTCAGACCAGAGGTCCAGCAAAGTGAACCAAACGTTCATCTGGCACCCCAGCCAGAATCACAACTCATGGCTGCCCAGTGTCAGATGGTCTTTCTAAGCTGTATCTACCCAGCTGTGGTCCTAGCCACACAGAAATAAAGAATGCAAAAGAAATTTGGCTGTTGTCACCGAGAACGTCATGCTGATTTATCAACCTGAAATATAGGCTAATCTGCATAAAAATGGAGTCCTGCAAACTGACTGGGATTAATAGGTTCCAGCTTTAATTCCTTCTGGTGGTCTCATTTAAATTGGCCATTCATCACCATGACCCCTTTTGATAATAGCCTTACTGTAATATTTAATTTTACATTAATTTTGTTGTAATTTAGCCAATGTTCATTTGCAGAATAATCACCGAGGAATTAGTTCTGCCCCTTACCCCCACCAGCATTCTATTGAATGCCAAAATAATTGAAGATGGACAATTTCCTTATTGCTAAAATGTATTGTTCAAGATTCATGTGTGTTGGTATAGGATAGGCCACCCAGGAAAGAGGACATTTAGGCAGAATCTTTATTTGGACTATAAGGTAGAAAATTCACTTTGAGCCAATGAAGACAGAAATTGAGATTCCATGGCAAAAAAAAAAAAAAAAAAAATCAGATTAACAGGTGTGCTGGCACATAGTAGTTGGTTTCTATCTGTGGAAGTTTCTGGCAATGTCGTCTGTGTGACTATTGCTTCTTGGCCAGAATATGTATGGTCCACAGGGATATTGTGGATTCTGATAAATTTAGTTCAATTCATTACAGCACAATGTATTCAAGGAGCAATTTCAACATGTCCTCTATAAGCTATGAAGCTAACACACAGACCTCCTTAGAAGCTTACAATGGACAGCTCATGCCACTCCCCAGTCACAGAAAAACTGAAACCAGTGTCTCTACCCACTATGTCAAGCTTTCTTTGGCCATTTCATGCCTCTCTAGAGCAGTCAGTAGTTCACAGAAGGGAAGAAGGCAGATGCACAAGAAGCCTGTATGTGTGTGTCTGTATGTGTGTGTGTAGATGCACGTGTTCTTATATTGCTCAATAGACAGAGAAACCAGAGTGCTGTATCTGGCAAACACAGAAAAAGATTAAATCTGGTCTTCCAGACAAGAATAACTTAGGGACAGATGAGATTTTTTTCTTTCTCCCACTTCTGCTAGATAGAGCTCACAGAAGAGTTGGCAATCGACACCTGGCAGTTACCTGAAGACTCTGGATCTGCTAAATGAACCATTTTGTGCAGTAGCAGCTGGTAAGATGACCTCAGCTTCTTTCAAATATAAAGACCACTCTATATTGTTCTGCAATTTGTTCTTTCTCCTTTTTCTGGAGCAACTATATCTCTTTAGATGGTATGCAATGATTGATAATAGAATTACTTCCTCCTTAGAGTTGTATTAAAGATGATTGCATTCAACTCTAGATGAGACAGGACTGGCCAGAAAGAACCAGTAACCTGCTGAGAAGGTTCAGGTAGAAGAGGTGAGTGACAGTGACAGTATCCAGGCCAGAAGCCTTATCTCTTGAGGCCTGATCCATTCCTCCTTCTACCTCTCATGCATCCATATAATATCTTACCCATCTTTTACTAGGAGGGGTCCTGTGGATAGAATTCAGTTAAGGAACAAGCCAGCTGGGCAGGTATCTGGGCACCAATTTACATAGTGCATTATAATAAATCTCACCTTCACTACTTAAATAGCACTACTTTAAAGAACACCTAATTACTAGTCTATCAGGGTTGCCACAGCTCTTAATCTAGTCCTGATACAGACTGATATAAAAGAAAGATATTCCTTATGACACAATTGTCAAAGACAAAAAGCCTTTCCCTGGGCTAGCAAGCTTTCACAGGTATGCTGAGATGCCTACAAGGTCAAGAGAGAGAGCGGGTACGTTGAGAATGGACGTCTTGTTCTAAATAACTATGTAATAATTCTCTTTCTTCTTAGATCTTTCCAGTAACACTTCCACATCTTTGATCTTTGGTAATTATTTCACTAGGGAAAAAAAAAAACAAAAAAAACTTTAAACAGTCAGAAAAGAACTACACCAAATCACCAAACTAACCAAAAACTTTGCCCATATGTTTTGCCTCAGAAAAATAATGTGGTTACTTCAAGGACTCATGTCATACTTGATGCCAAGTCAGATGCTCCAAGACTTAGCTCCTGAAAATGTCTCCTCCTACTATCTCTAAAATGCTTCTCCCACTACTGGATCATCACCAGTCAGTGATCCAACATGACATCACTTTTAAAAACTTTCTCTGGATCCCAAACCCATCTTGAAAGGATTATCTGTGGCCTGTTTGTACTTCCTTTTCTTGGTTTTCCTCTTGAACCATCCTCAGTGTGAATTCCTTCCCTACCACTACACAGATAGAGCCTGTCAAACTCACCAGCGATCTTTGTGTTGCCAAATTTCCCCGCCGGTTAGCAGCTCTTCACTTACATAACATCCCTGCAGCATTTGCCAGAGTCTCATTCCTTCTTTCTGAAAACCGTCTTCCCTTGGTTACTGAGATATTTCTCTCATCATTTAACTCCTGCACTAGCTAATCCTTCTCAATTCCTTGCTTTCTCCTCATTTCCCAGTTTCTAAATATAGTCCAATCCTTGGACTTCTTTCTTTGCCACTTACACTATCTAGGCAGCGCGATCCAACTAAGTGGTTACAGTAAGCCACATATATCTTGAAAACTCTCAGAAGGATAGTGACAATATTTTTTTCCCCTTAAATGTTATATGAACAAAAAGATCTTCTCTGAACACTATTTCTATCTGTCTATCTATCTATAGATTTCTGTCTTATATCTATAGATATAAGTAGCTTCTCACCATTGCCTTCTTATTCCCCTACCGTCTGAAACCTACATCCATACATCTAGTTGTTTAGTAGACATTACTTGAATATCAGACATTTTCTCCATAACATGTGTAATCAAAACACTTGACATCTTCCACCTAAGTCCTTTTCTCTGTCAGTCTTAAGATTGTCAGTACATGGCAATCCTACTTTGTCATTTTTCTCAGCCTAAGAAATTAATTATCTTCAACTCTTGACTTCCTCTCATTCCTAATTTTTTTTTTTTAATCTTTTGGCCTTATGTACAAAACATATTCAAAGTCTTACTCTAGGGAACATCTTCAAGTCATCACTATCTCTCATATGGACTAACACAATATAACTCCCCAACTAGTCTTTTAATTTCCAAAAATTTTCCCTCAAACCATCTGCTCATTGCATTGTAGTCAGAATTACCATTTTCTCGCAAGATTATGTCACCCCCCTGCTCAAAACCTGTCACTGATTCTTCACGTCACTCAAGGAAAAAGCCAAAGTTCTTAAGACCCCCCTGGTTTTCCCACCTAGTTCTAGGATTGTCTAGACACTGCAGCAGCTCATCCTCAGCGGCATGGAGCATCAGAGGAAGGACAGGCAGAGGGAGGAGGTGGGATGAAAGATACATAACAGTGGTCAGAGCTTCTGTGACCTCAGATGAAAAGACAAACAATTTTAAAGATATTCCATAATGACAAATAAGGCCTTCAAGGAAACATCATACCACTTATATTCTGGAAAATAAGGCTGTTTCAGTAAGGTACTAAACTACACTAAAATGTGACCTTTATAAGGATGCCATACACTTACTGTGACCTTCTTTGATAAGATTCTTTATATCTACTGACATACCTACAGAAATGTGGTTCCCTGACCCCTTTTTTCTTTACATGGCACTTCAAGGCCTGGTAGCCCACTGAACAGTATCCTTCCTGCTAGAGAACCCATCACCGGGCTTCTAAATTCCTAAACATATTTAACTTTTATTCTTTTAACTGTGACAACACACCACAGTAGTGTATATATTATTTTTTTCTTTCATTCAGTTCCATTTACTACATCAAGTAGGGGCCATTATCCACATTCAAGCCTGTAACATCCCAAGCTTCATTAGTTGAAATGTGCATCATTTGATTGTACATTCTTCCAGCTCCTTCAGTCATCCTATGTAGTGTTACAAATGAATTTTCCTTTGATGTAATTCTATACTTATTATTCCATGTATAAAATCACATTTCCTCTACGTTTATCTAATTGCAACTGCTAGGTTTAACCACTTAGTTTATCACTGGAGAATTATTTCCTCTTCATCATCACCCTTTATTTACTTTACTCATTTTCTCTCCTCAGACTTTATCCTCATTCACACACATGTACCTTTATTCAAGTCACATGACAGTTTCTTATTCCCTCCTGCCTTGACCAGTGCATTCTCCATAGACGAAGCCATGTGGCTCCCCTTCAAGGACTATATTTTAGGTCCAGAACAAAATACCACAAGATGTTCAGCTGTAAACTAATTCTGTGAGCATGCTCACTCACTTGCTTGCACGCTCTCTCTGTCACACACACCCACACACATAGAGCATATGTAATTAAAGATGAGTTTGGGAAATATTGGTCTAACCAAATTTAACTGTTGCTTGCATCTTTTCTATGGGATTGAACATACCTCTACACCATCTATTCTTTAGTATTGTGCCATGCTAGCATCTAAAAAGTAAAGATAGTGTAGGAATTCCTAACTTGATGACTATTCTTATACTTCAGTTCTAGCAAGGGTGTCTATCTCAGTACCCTGGGTGTGTGTAAGGACCTAGACATACTTTCACTTCTTTGGAGCGAAATTGCATGTATCACTCTTTTGCCTTCTTCCCAAAACATGAGTCTTGTTGGCAACACCCGTCTTTCTGGATGAGTCCATGCTGTGTGTTCCTTAGAGGTCCCCATTCTCACTATCATCTGTCATCATCCATGTTGCCTTTGAGGATTCTGTTTGCTTCAAATCACTACTATACCACCCTCTTTACCTTTGTTGCGTTTTTATAAATCCCAACCATTCAGTGACAAATGCAAATTATTGACAGCAAAAATAACAAGGCAAGGGACTGACGCTTTATTAATAGATACCTAGCTAGCTCTATGATAAGAAAAGCAACTTAAATCTGTACCCCATTAATAAACAGCAAATATTCATTCAAGAATGAAAGAATGTGTTCATTCGCTACCCCCAGACAACTGGGAAAGATACAGTTTTCTTTTCCAGGTCTGACAAGGGCATTTTCTAAACTGCTTGTTCCCAGGGACAAACCACCAATGGCACATTATCAGCTATATTTGCAACTGGGGGACTTGGTGGGTACGAAGATGTTAGTCTCAAGGACTCAGTGGTTTTCTCTCCTCTTGGCTATATGAGACCATAAAATAATTCATCTGAAAACATAAACAGTAGTATCAATAATAAAGGAAAGACTTAGAGCAGGTAGTAGTATAAAATTAAAGCAAATCAGCTGTGTTCCCTTTAAAAATCAAAAACAAAAACAACAAAACCAAGGCACAAATGGTCACTAAGATTTTAGCTTCCGGACTGAAAGGGTAAGCACAAGGGCTTTCGAAACAGAAAGTAAAGGTGAACAGACTCTCACAGCACAGAACAGAGATGAGGATGATCATTAGGAAAAATAAGGTTGGACAAGTAGGATGGAGTTAGATTATGGAGAGAGAAAACGGTGATTCAAATTTCCTTATCTTTTTGTCCTTACAAATTCCCTTAAGAAATAAATTCTGTCACTGTGGGCAGTATTTTCCTGCCCAGCTGAGCTCTTTTGCAAGCCCAATGTGCCTACAGGCGGCCCTTCACATCTGTAACATTTAACTTTAATGCGTCTGTCTCTGAGGAGGAGCCGGACAGATTTTGGCCTACAGAACTAGCTGTTTGGCAGCATATCAGCGGGTGACCTTTCCTATTGACACTGTCTGCAGGGCCGCCTGGCCACATGGACAGGAATAAATTTCTTCCTGAGCAGAGCCTCCAATGGGGGATGGGAAATTACATACCCACTTAGATTTATTGAGAAAGACTCTCCATGGAAAAGGAAACAGAAATCATGAATCCCGACCCAAGAAATCATCCTTCCACTTTGAAAATTACAAAGACTTGCATTCCTTTGGGGAGCAAGCCTTTGGATTTGTAATTTCCACAAAAATAAAAATTTAGACTCCAAGAACATGAGCATTCTTCACTGCTCTGCTCTGGTCCCTCTCCTCCTTTCCCGCCCTCCCCCTTTGTCTCCCCAAGGATACAGAGCTATAAGGTCTCTGGCCAACCCTAGGGACAATTCATCCTGCAACCCTCTGCTTTTAGCAATAGTTTGACATGATTCCACCTAAATTTGAACCAAATTAAATTTCATCTGCCGCTCAAGTGTGGGTAACTTTGAGTAAAATGTTATTTGGTAAAGTATACGTTTTAAAGAGACTCTAGAGCTGTGAATTTTAATTTTTTTTAAGCTGTATCATTTGAAGTTTTAAACAAAGCCTTAAGGAAATTATTCATAGGGCCAACAGAAGTTTAGGTTTTCTGGTTAGAGGAGGTTATAGCAACCTTTCTATTTATTTCTGCAATGTATCCAGTGATTTTCAAAGAATAGCTGCCTCATTAGTTGAAAATTAGCTTGCATTGTCTTACTTCATAATTGTAACAACTTAACCCTGTAACCTAACTTTGAATTTGTCAACCCTTACTGTTAAAGGAAACATAGGAAAAAATATCTGGAACAGATACAAACATGCAAATCTACTTTACCTCCATAAACATAATTTGGGGAAAAAATATCTGAAATATTAGCTTAACCTAGATCTGTCTCATTCTCTTCCCAACCAAAACTATCATCTTCAATGAATCTACAATGCCAGGTAGGGAGGAAGGATATACATGAAAAAGCAGCCAAAATATCTCAGGGTGATCAGTACCATATTAGAAATAAAGAGCTGTGGAATGTGGAAACACTCAGGGGCCAGAAAGTTGGGGGCACAGGATCAAATGAAGAAACCACTTAAATGAATAGGCCTTAGAGAGCTGAGTTCACATACATTCAGATGTTCAGAAGGACACATGGGTGCTCCAAGCAAAAGGAAGCCTGAGCAAAATCAGAGTAAAGAAAGGACATCAGGATTCAGTGCAATCACACATGGACCATGGGACCCACAGACTGCTGTCTCACCTCTCTACAAAGGTTCCAGTCTGCATAATGTCGGTGCAAAGTTGATTAGCACCTGGAGATAAGGTTGGAACAACATTCTTAACCCACCTGCACACCTCAGTGAGGAGGCTGGACTGTAGTCTATATATAAATGGGACCCACTGGAGGCTTTTAAGTCATGGCATCATGATTGCAGCCTAACTTTATGAAGTTAATTCTGGTTTCCTCAGGAAGACTACTTGTTATTCAGATGTGGATCCCAAAGAGATTATTAAAGAAGGTACTTTAAATAGTCCAGCAAATGATAATATAACCAATGATAGCATTTATAACATGTATAAGCATGTTATTGAACTAAATCAGCAATCCTTCTCATCATCCAATGGGAAGAAGATTACAATCACCCCCATTTTAGAGGTGGGGTAACCAAGACACTGAGAAGTTAAACAGTTCGCCAGTGTCTGGAAATACTTAGCAATAAAATGCACTGTAAATGTAAGCGATTAGACCGATGAAGACTTGAACTAAAATCAGCAGGATATGACACTACTGGAGAAGTAAGCACCTGATATAGTCCAGAAGGTTCCAGTTTAAATGAGTGGTATATCACAGTGTCACTAATCAGGAGTAAAATTTTAGGGGACCAAGAGTATGTGCTGAAAATAAAAAAGGAAGAGTAATAAGATGACAAATGACCAGGATTGTGAGAATGAAGGAGTCAAACATTTAATAACAGATGGCTTCAGTTTGTTATACTATTTCCTTTCAGAGGCAACTGAAAGTCATATTTATCTAAGACAAATAGATTCTATTATCTGTTTCGTGTCTACTGGATCTTTTAGGACTTCATGTGTAAATGAGAAAAGTGAAGAATATGCACCTATAAAAGGTAAGTATATTCATGAAAATACACCAATGAATGAATTAAAGAAAAAGTCTATGGTGTATCTGGAAAATGTACCAAGGATATGTGGTTGTAAAAGATATTTTGACTGGGAAGAAAATTTAGGTATTACCTAGTACAAATACCTTCATCTTTAGAACAAGAGACATAAAGACAAGAAAGATAATGGAAATAGGTCAATGATCATTCACACCCTATCTTGGGTTTCTATTAGACTCAGACACAGGTAAAATTGCTGAAGATAAATGGAGAAGAATTTTCAGTTGATGTGGGTTTTTTTTTTTTTTTGGAAAAACAATCACTAAGAATGAGAAAACATTGATTTTTTTGTTTGTTTTATTTACCAGGCGATTACATTCATCTTCCATACCAACATATTTTACAAACTATACTTCTAGCTACCAATGGTAGGAAGGAACTGCCTTATCCTTTCAGGGACCTGGCCCCTTGGCTGCAATGGGCTACATTATATTACTCCTTCGAGAGAGGTGAACAGGTACATTTTGATATTCTCTAGATAACATCTTTTCTACCTTAATATTTTCCCCAGATCTCTAATAGTACTCATCTACTTTTGCGACAAAAGTATTTGAAGTCTATTCTGTAAACTCTAGCAGTCAATGTTATTCTGCTTATTCTACAGACTTATTTCCCATTCGAGGCAGCAGACTCCAGAAAATATATTTTATTCCTTTTACTTACTGCAAAGTCTATCCAAGAACAGGAAACATAGGAGCTCAAATTATTTATTGAGACGCCTTGTTTCGACAAGATTTAGTCAACTTCACAAAACAAACTGTGCAAAAGCATTCTGTAAATTAAAAGGAAGATATTTGCAAAGGTGACAGTGACAGTTCTGCATTATTTTAAAACTTAATTATATTGCCTTAAAAAGATACACACTGTCAGGGTGCATTGGATTCATTCACTAATACATAGTTGGCAATTTTGGTATTATGATCACATCTCATTAAGGATTTCTCTCTTCTTATAGCCAAATGTTGGCATTTACATTTCTCACTTATCCTTGCACTATGGTCCTTAGAGGGTAGCTCTGTGTTTGTATTTTTTCCCCCTCGTTTATTATAATACACTTCCATAAAATATTAAGTGTTGACATTCCAACTCACAGTTTCTAGATAGAAGAGAGGTCACTTTTAAATGTGAGTGACATTTGGCCCAGAAAAATTTCTGGTAGGACAGCAGTCACAATGCTCCCCACCAATTTGGATTTTCCTCGAGGGAGGACTTTCAGTGTGTGGGAACTGGGAGGTGGGCACAAGTGTGCACAGAAGCCCAGCTCCTGCCAGAAGCCTACTCTGGGATAATTTCGCCTAAAGAAAAGCATAGCAGAAATAAAAGGTGTGTATAAGGAATGCAAAAGAAAGAAATCTGTCTCTTATTAGGAGATAATTGTTTCCCAATTGTGACATTCTACATGCATGTTATCGTATTTAGTCCTTCAAATGCTGTACTGGGAAAATACAAGTAGCTCTGTTTCACAGACATGAGAATTTCTACTAGCACTAGTTTATATAGGAAAGTTTGTGAGCTTTCTCAGACTCAAAATATAACCAACCAAAATTAGAATCTTCTATTTTCAAGTAGTGGGGAAATCTTTAAATGAGATGTGTTTTCCAAGGACAAAGGTAAACAAGAGCAGAGATAGATTCTGCTCCTACATGTTCAGCCATCCCAGCATTAACCTCACATTGCTAGAACTACTTAGTGAATAGTAAGAGAGAAGCTGGCACGAGATCAGCTCAGGAGGGGGAATGACTAACAACCTGATGAATTTGGTAACAGATGGACATGTATGGCTTTTGAGCACACTAATAACTGCTAAACTTTTTTGGTTTTGTTTATTACACATTTTGCTAGAATTTGGTTATGTTGAACGATGGTTTATAGAATAATGAAGTACCCTGCTGAAGTAGATATTTTGGATCATTTCATTATGGAAAATTCTGGCAAGTTTGTTTTACTTGAGCCATTATTTTATAGTAGCCCTTGTTAGATATTACAGAGGCATTAAAAAAATCAATAATTCACAGATTTCTCAACACAGGGCTTTGAAGTTATAATCTTGCAAATAAGTCATTATTAATGCTACTCATTACTTTTTTGGGAAAGAGAATGACTGTAACATCAAATTTTGGTTATTTTTTTAGAGTTATGCCCCTTGTCTGATAAATTAAATATTAATTTTCTACTATGTCCATAGTTTTATGGTACTGAGGAAACAAGGGAGTAATTTTTAAATCCTTACTCTCAGATTAGTTTTCAGTATAGGCAGGAAGAAATAATGTCTGTATTTTAGAAATGATATGGCAGAATAATCATAGCTGACTTTCTGAGAATTCTTTACAACTTTAGAAGCAATTGCACTGGTATAACATCAATGGATAGTGAAGAATTTAACTATCATGTGGTGGGTGATGTTATTCCTCTTGGAGAGACTAGAACACATAGTCCAGACAAGTGACTGACATAAAGTCACATAGGTAGGATAGACTTAAGGGCACAGTAAGCTCCCTCCTCCAAAACTATCACAGACAATACCTCACCAGGGGGCAGCGATTTCCGTTGGTGGAATTAATAAGAATTTTCAAAGTGCATATTAAATTTGAACTGGGCCTTGGAGATAGCAAATACTTGGGGTCTTAAGAAGGCCAGACCTGAGGCAATATTTACTGTTCTTGTCTACTAACTCGTGATGGAATTGCTCTGCCTGACCAAACACTCTGTTTATGATAAATAGGTATATGAAATTTATGTTTACTTTCTCATTTTTCCCCTTCTAAAAGGCATACATTTGACAATCATACTGTTAGTATTTTGGAGAGGAAAAAAACTACTTTAAAGAGAAAAATTTGGTTTTAAAAATCAAGAGAAAAAAACAGCAACCACCAACAATTTGTGTTTTCTCAAGTTAACAACTTGTACTCAAGATGTTTTAACTTGGGTATTGTCTCCTTTAGAGAGTTGAAGAATTGTTTTGAATATTAACTCCTTTCCCTCAAAATGCTTCCAAATCTTTTATGCAACACACTCTGCTAAATTACAACTGGGTTTTTTCTTAAACTCGTCCTGAGTTCTCAGGGGAGCCATGCTCTGCTCACCCTTCCACCAGCCAGGCCACAGCCGCCGGAAGAGAAGGCAGCAGCTGGAGGACGTTTCAGGACCAACGTTCCATGAGCAAATGTGGGGCTGATTGCATCTGACAACATACCATCAGGACAGCGTGTACTCACTTGTGTCTCTCACCCTGTCAGCCTGCAGAATACCAAGGTTCCCTAAGTTCCAGCAAAGGGGAAGCAGGTTCACTCTGGGCCAGTTGAAGAAAGGAAAACAAGACACGGTTGTCAACGTTAGTGAAAAATTAAGATCTGGGCCATTGATTCAGAGGTCTCTAATGCTTTGTAGAGTTCTACCTTAAGTGAAAGGAGGAAATAAAAGAAACACACTACCAACATAAGAGCTGTCAAAAATGTCCAAATAATTTTCTGAAAGTCACGGGGTGAGGAGACAGGGAATTCTCTTTGATAGTGTTCAGACAGACCACAAGGAATTAAGTGTCTTTCCAAGAAAACTAAAATAAGTATATGTCAGCAACAAGCCATAGGTGTAAAGCAAGATTACAGGTATCATGCCTGTTTTAAAGAGATGCAAAGAGGGTCATACGGGTACAGAGGGCAGATCAGGCCACATTTGGGTTTGTAAGCCAAAGGTTCTAATATCATTCTGGAGTTGGAAGAGAAATCGAAGTAGGAAGAACTTACTGCTCGTTGTAATAAAGTGTACATCCTGATGGTTAAAGTAAAACAGCAGCAATGACAATATTGGTTAGGTAGCAGGAATTCAGAACAGGTCAAGAAAGCCAAAGGAAGGCACTGAAGATTTCAACTGAACAATAAACAGGGATGTAAAATATAACATATAATGATTAAAACTAGAATAATGTTTGTTTGTTTGTTTGTTTGCTTTTCCAAGCTTATGGTTAGCACAGTTGGGAAATGTATTCACATTTAAAAATGGTTTCCCATCCACATGATAACTAATAAATTATCAAACAAACAAAAAACTAAATGTTACCAAAAAATCTTCAGAAGGATTTAGGAATTTATCCTGGGGAAGGAAGATTCAAAAAAGGAAAAGAAGCCGTATCTAGATATTTGAAGGAATACTGTGTGAGGATAAATTATTTTCTATGGCATCACAGTCTGGTCATTTGGGTATACATGCTTAATATGTTCTTGCATCATCCTTCAGTTCTTGAAACCCCCAATAATATATTTAAAGGTGCCATGTTGCCTCCAGATTCAAAATAGATGCAGTAAATACAGTGGCTCATTCTTAGTGAGAAGGGATAACTAATGTGCTACAATGTGCATTTCTCTTTGGTATGTATCTCATCCATGCTCATAGACAACCCCCACACACACATATTCCCTGAGCTGAGGGGCATGCATACATCCCATTGAACTACTAGGGTATCCACTACTGCCTGATCATCTGTATTCTTTCAGCAATTTGCTATACTAGAATGCAGTCCTGAGCAGTTACATAAGGAATAAAGTTCCTGAGGAATAAGTTATAACCATTGATAAGCCCCAGATCAAATTTGATATGGCATACTAATACTCCAGGTGAAAAGAAACCATTTCCGGGGTGCTCTGTTCATTGTCATTCCCTGAGATTCTTCTGCCACTACCCAGATCGCACAGCAATGTTGAGAATGATAAAATAGAAATTAACTAATTTGATTCTTCAAAGTCTCTGAAATTACTCTAGGGAGATGATATTTCTATTAGTTCCAAAGATTTCCACTTGTTTATTAGTGACAATTCCAGCAGTCTGGAGACCACAGGAGAGTCTTACCTGCCACTGAGTATGTACATATCTTTTCCCACCACACAGGCACCACCCACCCCAGAGTGTTTGTAGACCCATGGGGTACAATAACACATGATGTTAGGCCTGAGTTCTCTTGATCACTTGATGTTTAAAAATATGATCTCTAGACCACTGGACTGTTCTGAGTTATTACAAAGGAGTGTTTTCATATCCAATCATTTCCTAAAAGTCTGCCTATTTTTTCCTAACAGTCAAGACATAATTAACTTTAAATTGGCCTTAGTGCTATCTGAGGAAGGCTAAATGGAAATTTGTTGTAACCGAGTAGAAAGTTATACACAGGACTTTTAAAGCACAGCTATCATCCCCTTCCTTCAAATGGTGTGAGGTTAGGGTTGCCTAATTGGTTGAGGGACTGCAAGTGTCTATAGGGTTATTTAAGTCAGGCATCTATTGATTATACTGCAAATTCTGTTGTTCACATATACAAAATAAGTAGGATTTTAGTGGAAACTCCATCCATGTCAACCCTAGAAGATCCATGATCAATAGTCATTGTAGCCAAAATTTCATGAGAGAAAATTATTCTCATGATTACCACTTAGGCTCAAATGTCCTTCCTGGTAACATGCCAGTACTGTTTCTGGACATTAATAAGTAATCTTTTGCCTTTGCTACTCTGAGAAACCAACATTCTCATTAAAATCAGAGAGTGGTTTAAGTGGCTTCATTCCTCTCCTTTTCCAATACTAGAGAGCACAGTAAGTACAACATATGTCTAATAAATCTTGTCTCACCTATTAAAATCTCTACTTGATCAGATAAATACAGAATGCTAAAAAATACCTTGTTCCAAACTCAGCCCCTATCTTTACAGATTTACATTCAAATACGGAGAAAAGCACATAAGTAAATAATGATCAATATTATATAGTAAGTGCAAAGTGTGAAATGTGCCAAGAGAAATACTGTAGATATCAACATAGTGATAGTAACGGTAAAAGCTAAAATGGATTGTGTCAAGCACTGTTCTGAAGTATTTCATGTGTTTTAGGTCATGCCATCATTCCATGATTAAAGTTCAATTAAAAGGGCTTCCCTGGTGGCATAAGAGGTTAAGATGCAGCACTATGAGATGATCAGCAGCCACTACAGTACAAGTTCCATCCTCTGTTCTGCCCACTGTCCCCCGCAGCAGTATATTTCAGTAGATCTGTCTGCTGTGCTCCCACTCTGTCTCTGGCGAATTCTCTCATGGCCCCCATCTCTGACTTATACCCCAGCTCTTGTATGCATAAATAAATAAACCTAAAAAAAAAAATTCTCAGTTAGATCCTCACTTTCTATAATATCCTGTTACAAATTATCTTAGTCCAGGAGGAAACTTGACCTCTTGACTTCACCTCTTGAACAAGAGAAAAATACAAAGATTCATAGTTCTAATCCTTGGCCCTGACATTCTCCCACCAGACTAAGTAGTCATGATATCACTGCTTAGCATCATGCTCATTCTCCCTTCCTGAAGCCAGGGAGATAGGATTTGAAAATCTCTTACTAGCGTCCTATGATTTTAGGTAAGTATGTTTTCTAACAAACAACTTTTTTTTTATAAGTTTGTGCCTGATAGAGTGGGGAAAATATCTTATTTGTTCCAAACCATTTCATTTTAGCCTGCTAAAATTTGATTGATGCCCAAATAAAATAGGCTAATTTTGCCACATACCTGGAATACCATCTGTTGCAAAGAATGATGCTTTAGAACAGTTTCACAAAACTATCCAATGAGTAAAGCAGTAGCAGCAGGTCTGCTGAAGTAGGGAGTGGGAATGGCATAAATTCAAGGGTGCTGTAGGTGACCACTCCCTATAACTCATTCTCAGTTGTGACATCTTTTTATCTCATACAAGCGCTTATAATAGGGAAAGTTCACCATGGCTTGGGTACTCGTTATTATCCTCATTCTTGATCTTGTTTCTTTGTGTGCTGTAGGAGTCTTAGACAAAAGAGATCAATTTCAAGCTGCTAAATGGAGCCATCCACTCTAAAGACCTTTTCAAACCAATGAGGAAATAATACTTATAAGGTGATTTAGCTAGCTTAAGAGCCCAAGAGAGCCAACTTGAGATCATTCATTTTAACGCAAATGATATCCTTGTATGCAGGTGACACTTGATCTGTTGTCCGTGTTTTGTTTTGTTTTGTTTTGTTTTGTTTTACCCCAGGGGAGGAAATGGTTCATCCATGCTAGAAGTAAGCTTGTCAACAATTTGATTTATGTGCCCCCTGTCCTAGTTTTTCTCCCCAAACATTAACCAAATAGGCTTTCATTCAATCATTACAGTTTTATTCCTTTGAGGTTTGGGGCTTTTAATCCTCAAGACATTGATTAAACCTCTTTTAGAAGTCACAAGTTGTATTCTTATCAGTATCCTTTGCAGAATTTTCTAAGATTGGCCATATGATAGAGCCTTGAGAGAGCTAATAGAGCCTTAGCTGGGTGAAAGAGTTAGGATTTGCTGTTTCTCTACAGTGCATATGGTATGCCAATACTCCCTGGGGCTGTGTTCCAAGGACATTTATTTGGAGTAATCTGGCCTGGGTTTCAAGCTATGAAACAGGAGTTAAAAAAAAATCAATGCCTTCCGCTTGGGAATGGAGCTCATGACCTTGAGTTAGGGCAGTTCTCACCGACAAGGCAACCCTGCTTCTTGCTGCAGACAGCTGGAGCCAACACTATGGATTTGGCTTTACCCACATGGTGAGAGGGTGTAGCTTCCCATTTTGCATTCAATTTCAAAGCCACATTCTTTCTCCAGGAATGACCTTTGAGAATTTTCACCCAGGATGCTAGCCTCTTAAAACCATAATAAAGGCCTGTCAGATGCTGTGCGAGATCCTAACATATTATCCCTGCATTGGGATCAATCATGGTACAGGGCATGAGATTCAATATATCTTGTCAAGTGGATGCAAAATTTTCAGAATACATTACAGCAAAGTTTGCAAACCCCAAGACATAAACTAGGAAATCTGCTTGATAAACTGGCATATCACTGAATCTTTCCTGGGGACCCTACTGCTGTGGAGACCACAGTGTTAGCTTCTTCCAGAAAATAGGGTGGCTCCCTAAACATGTCCCGATAATCTCCTCCACCCCACGGGGGCCTGGGGTTGCTGAACCTGGATTTCCTCACTTTTCACTGGCCCTACATTGCCTTATAGGTACAAGAGTCAAGACGTTGGTGAAAGATGGAAAGAAAAATAAATGCAAAGACTGCATTTATTAG
This sequence comes from Condylura cristata, assembly GCF_000260355.1. NCBI lineage: Eukaryota > Metazoa > Chordata > Mammalia > Eulipotyphla > Talpidae > Condylura > Condylura cristata. The sequence continues at coordinate 26,608,893 of NW_004567117.1, read as the reverse complement.
TTCAATGAGAAGAAATGTAGGACAAAAAAAATGGTTTTTTTTTTCTGGGAATTTTTTGTTGTTGTTGTTAATATTAAATATTCACAAAGCCATAGCTCTTACTTCTGATAATGTCTGGTAAGCTGCATACCGCCCTCTCCACTATTTTGCACTCCTGACTAGCTCTGTGGGTTTATAATCTGAGTGCAAGCACATTTCTGTACAGTTCAGAGTGTCATAAGACTGACACCACATTTTGGTTGCAAAGCCTTTGTTTCAGACATGAGTGACTCTGGAGTGAGAATGTGGCAGAAGCAGAAAAGCAAACCAGTAAATGTATTTGTTCCCTTGAGGAAATCATGAGCTCGTGCCTGTCTTTTTTTTTTTTTTTTTTTTTTTTTT
>NW_004567117.1:26553293-26608412 GCF_000260355.1 Condylura cristata | reverse complement strand
TGTTAATGAAGTCAGAGAAATGACTGTGAACTTCAGTGGAGAGAGACTTTTTATGCCCCCGTTTGTCACAACCTGACTGACAGGAACGGCCCCATACTATAGCTGTTTGCAAATGGTTACTTCTGCTCTTCGGAAAGCTCAATGCAGAGACCTGACATATCAGTGTAAGTTCTCTGCCCCACCTTAGGGAAGAATGGAGCTGGGCAGGAGGGGAAGCTAGGAATTGTAACAGTGTGAAGCTAATCAGGACTGGGAAAGCACCAGGAAAAGAAGCGCAGCAGCAGCACTGGAGAGAGATGGATCAAAAGACCTGGAGAAGAACACGGAGCAGGTGCACTTGCTTCTCGGCCTTGAACTTGTACCAGGGACTTGGGGGGACAAAGAAAGAGACAGTTCACAGAGACAGCGATGTGGGTGAGAGACCTGTGGGGAAGCTGACAACAGCAGCCTTTATCTTGCCTTGTCTACTGATTTTGCTCTTTTTCGCACAGACTTGCCTGGTTCCTTCTGCCCCTTTCTTATGAGTTCCCAACAGAAGGTGCCTGAGACTTAGGGCAGTTTTGGGCCTCAGTGGTCTGCTTTAGGGCCCAACCCTGTTTGGCATTTACCCATGAGGGGATGGTTAATTTGGGTGCTTGATTTGGAAACTATACTCTTTCTCTTCTCTCTATTGCACACTAATTGTATTAAAATCATTTTCCATACAAGGTATTATGCACTAGATTATGTTTTATCTTGATGTGGTGGATGGCAGAACCTATTTAGGGCAGACAGATTTAGGGAGCCTGGATCCCCACCTTCTGTCCACTAACAAGGCGATTTCCTAGTAAATAACTATGTGTACTTTGTTAGAACACCAAATTCAAAAGCACTTGAAAAATAAGAATTATAAATAAGCTGCTGTATTACTCTAGTTACTAAAGCAAAACTCCGAAATCTGAAGCAAGTCATATATTTATGGCACCTTCTTCCACTATCAGCACAAATAAATAAGGTAATAATACAGATGGAGCCATGAAGCTGCCATCCTCCCTGCCGAGTGAATTATATCTGAGGCCAGCAACAAAACCAAATGCTTCAGCAATCAAATGGGAACCAAATCACATGCTTGTACATTGAAACATCTTTCCCAAATGTACTCAAATAGTCAATAAGCCTTTAGAGAGCACACACCAAAATAGGGATATCTTCGCACCAAATACAAAGTGAAAGAAACTTCAGAATTTAAAAACTGAAGTCAAAAGGCAGCCCACTTCCCTTGTACATGGAGCTCTGTTAGTCCACGCTGTGTACCATGATACCACAGGCCTGGAAACACTGACTCTTCCCACCTGACTCCGTCCCATCTAGTGTGCTGCTCGATCTCTGTGGCTCAAGACCTCTCACATTCACATCTGTATTCCAACCCAGATGAGTGGAGAGCAGGTGTATAAAGACATGAAGGTCAAGCCCACTCTCAATTGAAGCGTTGACCTTGAAGTTCAACACATTCCACTAAGCAAATCTTAGACTGATGGCTGCATGGAAGCACAAGGAAATCTTGAAATTTTAGTCTTTATTTCAGGCAGCTATATATCTAGCTAAAATTTGGAGGTTCTAATTCTAAAATAAAAAGATAAAAGGTGGAATGGAGGAAAGAGTCATCTCTTCGACACTTACAGGTAGCCAGAAGCAGCTACTGAGTGTTGAGTAGAGGGTAGTCGTCTGCTAAGTCCTGTGTCCTCCCCGACCACCTGCACCTCCTCACACTGCCTCAAACACGCTGTGCCTTCACACCCACTCCTTAATTTGTTCTGGAAAACCTGTCCACCCTTTCCCCATTTTATAGGGATCTGCCTTAACCTCAATAGCCTATGTTATCAACAGAAATGCAGTTCCAGATATACCTTGAGAACTAACCTCAAAACTTCATTGGGAAAGAGCAAAGTGAGGTTCTTATGCTCAGGACACAGTCTTCTTTGGAAAGATCTTTATTCCCTCTATTGTTTCACAGAAAACTTTGAATGGCTTCTCCAGCATGTGAAGCCTCTATAGTTTCTCCCAATAAAATTTTCCATTTATTTTAATTCACAAAATCCATTGTGATGTCTCAGAGTTAACTGCACCTCCTCCTTAGTCTCCCCTGAACACTACAGGGTCTCACTATTTTCCTTTGTATATCTTGTAGCTCTCATAGTAATTTTATCCCGAAATTTTACCCACTCTACTACACAGCTTTACATCATGTAATATCATGTGTCTTAACATTGCCTTCTCCATAATATCATCAATTCCTTGAAGACAGAGGCCATTTATCACATTCAATGACAGCTCCAAACTTCAACCTGATTAACTGACTCCTTTAAAGCATTTATACAGTGCTTATTGTGTGACTATCATTCTGCAATCAACACTAACATCCATGAAATTTAATAATGAACTTCTGGAGGTGATGAGTATGTTTATGGCGTATACTACAATGATGATTTCATAGACATATGCCCAAAACTCATCAGGCTGGAAGCATTAAATGTGTACCATTGCTTCTATGTCAATCACATCTCCACAAAGTGATTTAAAAAATAATAAAAAGCTGCAATGTTTTCCAAAACATTAAGATTAAAAGGTAAACAAGAGGTGGAGGGTTGGGCGTAAACTGGAGATAAAGAGAGGCTTCATGGAAGCACTGCCAAGTCAGAATCCCCCACTTAGTTTCATTCTAAATAAAAGTAAACATTTGACAGTAAATACAACAAAATGACATAGGAAGAGACCATTGTCAGCAGTAATATTTTCCTTCTCTGAATTCTGATAGCCAGAGTCTCAACTCCATATTTCATTTTAATCCAACTCTTTCAGAAAATGTCTCTTTAGCCACTCCTTTAATGGGATCTTACATGGAAATATTCTGTAAAGAAGAAATTAATTACTACATACTATGGTAGAATTATATTAATTCTTAATTAAAAATATACTCATACCCATGTCACGTGTGTTGTTAATATAAGCTGCAATTGATGAATACCATATAGTTATGGCATTATCTACAATTTTTCCTCAGAATGGTCTGAGAAAAAGCCCGGAAATGTTCTTTTATCTTCTTTTATCATAGAGTCCGTGTCATCATTATTTCTTTTGGTTCAAAGTCACTGCATGTCCCATGGGGTTTTTCACAGGACTGACCATTTCACTATAGCAAACCCAACACCCACAAGTCAACATTTCAGATTTACACCCCCTTCCCCTTACTCTCCTCTCCCACCTCTCACCTTTCTTTTCATTTCCTCTTCTTTAGACAACAGGGTTCTTACTGTAGCTGAGATATATGGCATTAAAAATCCCTAATTTGTATAGGAGTTAAGTAACTTTCAGAGTAGTTATACACCATAAAATATTCATCACTTTTCAATCTCATGGTATTTGTGCTCACTTAACATGTGTGAGCATAACTCCCCACAATACAAATGATGTCCTATACATGCAGCTAAAACTATTCATATAGCGCATATGAAACTTTATCCATTTTGCATATATTGAGACATGAATACTTGAGCATCAAGTATTCAAAAAGGAATCATTCTTTCTTTTCTTTTTTGTTCCCCATTTTGCATTCTGGCCTACAGTGCAACTGCTCTAATCGCTTCAGCTTTGGAGTGATACAATGCATTAAAGTAGCTTTTATGATTGATTAAATGCCCCAGCTCTGCTACTACATTTATCAATGGCAGCAACCCAACACAGCTTCATTGGCTTCATTGGCTACAAGGCATTACAGATAAGACTCACACATTTTAGTTATTTCAGAACAAGTTATAATTTTTGTAACTGAAATATTTTAGAGCCTCAGAGTGAAAACTGTTTCTAGGAAATAGCATGCTCATTTTAATTACAATTGGAAAGGTACATTTCACCAATACTTTGCCTTTAAAAAGGCTGTAATGATATTAATTTCACATTTATTTCAACAGTCTGGATAACTCTTACAGTAAATGGTTATTAAAATAATTAGCTCTGCTACTAGACAGGCATTTTTCAGGACTTAAGAGAATTTATATGGGGAAATATTCATCTGCCTAAGTCTTCCATAATAGGCATATTTTCCTTGATTCTGTAACACAAGGGATACTTGTTTTCTTCTGTATCTTTTCACTAGAATAAAGTGAAAACGACTTTTCCTTTCAAGGTTCATATTTCTTCCCTAAGCATCTGGCCCAAGTTTACCCCATGATGATGACTCTTATAGCAGAACTAAGGACAACTGTTTACTGTTCTGTGACTACGTAACTCAAAATTGTGTTTTTCTTGGCAGCAGGGACCATGACATCTCACCTTTGTATTCTTTATAGGTAGGATAATTCCTTACTCATAATATTTAGTAGGTATTTGCTGAATATGATTTTGGTGACCTAAAATCCAACAAATACTTTCAAAACAACCATTGTGAATTAGACTTTTTAAATAACTAAGAGAGGACAGCCTCTTGTTTATAACATTAAAGGACATTATTAAGTGAACTCTCATATGTGTTGATTACACACTTTTTGCATGTGTTTCTACAAGTGGCTATTACCAAAGCAGTCAAGGGGTCTGAAATAACTTAAGTTCATGAATACACTAACTGCGATTTGAAAACTGTTAGCAATGATCATGAAAAATAACTGATCAGTGCTCTCCAAAAAAAAAAAGTGAAGATATTAAAAAAAAAAAAAAGGAACTGTTACAGATTGTAATGTCTGCTTAGTTTTTTCCGACAAAATTTGGTATCAATTCTTGGATGGATTTTGGAACAGCAAGACATTAGTGAAAATGAATGAAATTCAAATAGGTCCGCAGCTTAGTTAATAGCATTATAGAGAAGTTAATTTTCTAGTTTGGATAATTATACTGTAGTTATATAAGATATTAAGATTAAGGAATATAGCTGGGAGTTGCTCACAGTTGGTGAACTAAAATCAAACAAATTTCATGGATGTTAGTGTTGAATGCATTATGACAGTCATACATAACAAGCACTGTACAAGTACCATAAAGGAGTCAATCAGGTTTGAAGCTTGGGGCTTGTACTAAGTGTGATAAATATAATATTTCTGTGGGTCCTTAGTTTTTGTTCATATAAAATTAAATAGTCAGAAGATAATCATAAACCTTAGTCATAAGCTCCTAGAAAGTTAGATTGTGAGTTAGGATGTTTTCTGATGAAAGCAATCAAAATACAAAGCAAATTAGTTCGAACAGGAATTGCATTGCCTTCTTGGAAGAGCAGAGGTAGATGGCCTTTAGTTGTGCTCCGCCTGGGACTCCAGGTCCATTTCTACTATTCCTTCCTCTTCTCACTATGACCCCTCTTTAAGCTGAAATTCCTCAGGGCCTCATGATAGATGCTAGGAGTATCTGAGGTCAGGCATGTTCAGTTGCTTTCTGGGAAAAGGGGAAAAACTGACATGCCTTTCCTTTTTCATGAGAGTAGAATCTTTGCAAAGGCCTCCAGTCATTGTTTACTTGAGTGTCACTGCCCAGAATTGAATCAGATATACCAGGCCAATGACTGGCAAGAATTCAACATGATTAGTTTACTTAATCAAAGTCCATCTTTGAAAATGGGGACTAGGTTTGGTTTTCACGAAAAACATAGATGCACCAAAAAGCAGCAGAGGCTGGAATAAAATCAGATCTCTGTGAGAAGGAAAAATGGATGTTCAGGAGGCAAGTAAAGGCAATCCATAATTATAATTAGAGATGTTCTTGAAATTTGAAAGAGATCACTGTTGAATACATAAAATGAAGTATTACTTTAGAGTAGAGAGAACAGTAACCCAATGTTGGAGCAAGGAGTTGCTATCCATTCAAATATGCTTGCACCTGATAGCTAGAAACCTTCAAGTTAGCCTAGAAACTAGGCACAAAAACCCTCCATGTCCCTAGTAGATCTGCAGTCATGTGGCACAGAGCTTCTTCTTCCCTAGGAAACAGCCTCTTCTAAAATATCTCACACACACATATGCTGCCTCAGGTCTACTTGTCAGAGCTTGTCATGTTTTATGTTGCTTGCACCCTGTCTCCTGGATCATCACTAACATAAGGGCATTCCTATCCCAACCCAGGGGAGACAGCTCATGTTATCATCACCCTCTGGCCACTCCATTCCCGCTTCACCCTATGGTGTCTGAGCTCAGTAAAGGAAGCACCACTGGGCCACAATTTGCAGGAAATCTGAACACTACATTAATTAATGCAGGCTCACATTATATGCTTAATATGTTAATATTATTTCATATTAAGTTCCTTGGAGGGTGCAGGGGATGAGTTCCCAGATAATAAACTGCCTAAATGTGCTGAATAATGATACAAATGTCACTTCCATTCTCCCTCCTACGAACTCCTGCTTAGTGGCCTCCTGAGAGCAATAACAATAAAGCAAAGTTAAAGAGAAAGTTGGGGGAGAACTTAGCAGATGTTTAGCCTATTTTAGCTAGGGGACACTCTCTCCTACTGAGGCCCCAAACAGCCTTCAAATTGCAATAAAATAAACCTTGTTATTGTAGCTGAAGGATTTGACCTGAGTTATTACCCTGCAGGCGTTAGGATTAGAATATGCATCAATCTAGTCTGTGGCCTCGAGAGCAGCTCTAACTCAATCAGCGAGAGCAGAGGTGAGAGGCAGAGACCGGAAAATCGTTACATCCAGCAAATCCTCATCTCTCACTCATGTACTGTGGTGTCCTTCACACAAAACATGGCTTCTGGTTGGAGTTACTAAACTGAAGTCTCCCAAAGCCCAACCATCTGTTCCCATGTAGACAGATAGTGCCTCCAAGTTCCCCAGAAGCAGTGTGTTCGTGGTGGCCAGGCTGCCCCCACTGGGTCAGACCATTAGATAAGGCGGATGGCACAGTAGCTACCAGTTGTGATGGTGCAAATGTTAACAAGTCTCTCCTATATTCTCAAAGGAGCCTCCGTTTGAACATACATTAAAAGGTTATTTAATAGCAGTTCATCACAGATTTAAATCTGAAGTTGGAAGTCTCCTCTGAAGGCCTTTTCACCAATCAGGCCCTCCTAAAGCAGGGGGTGAGCCTAACAGCACCCCATTTGACATATGAGGACATGAGGATATGCCATACTGTTTGGTTCTCAACAGAAACAACTACAGAATGCATGTCTCCTCAGCCTCATTTTAGGTGTTTTTGCTGAGAAATGTTGGAGGTAGTTTTTGCTGCTCTAATTCCTTCCTGCACCAGACTGCAGGGGAGAGAAGGACAGCTAAAGGCAGCTTGAGTTTCCCTCTGTGCGTGCTGTTTTGCTGACTTCTTCCTTCTTTTAGATGAAAGTATGTTTTAGAGAAACAAACATAAGTTTTTATTTTTTGACCTCAGAAGGTATCGTTTATCTTCTTATAGGCAACATATGATTTTGCTAAAGAACATTTGGAGGATACGGAAAATATAATGAAAAGAACAAAAGCTCAGTCTTAGAATCTGGTGGGCAGAAAATAGAAAAAGAAAAAAAAATCATTTTTGAGGGGTTTGGAATCGTAGTCTATTCTTTTCAGATTGCCCTTACTAGTTTTTTCTATTAATTTCTATTTTAACATGTTCTTAAGACCTTTCCGAAACTTCCTGTAAGAGCTCTGGTTCCCAGTAATCCCATTTCCTCGACTGGATCTTAGTCACTTGTTTTGCAAAGGGCATATATTCCTTTGTGACTTTCTAGTACTTCCATGTCACAGACCTTTTTCTCCAGCCAGATTCACCTTTTCCTGAGGTATGACCCTGCCTCTCTCCATATCCTCATCACATAACTGACACATAAGAGTTTTAGAGTTGTCTGTCTTTGAATTATGACACTGATAACCACGACGATGATGCTGCTAGTGAATGGATTTCTAACTGATTGTTTATTCTTTGCACAGACACTGTCTTCACTTTGTTTGATTATTAGCCTTGATCACATTTCTTAAAGGACTTTTAAATCCTGTAAATAATACCTGTGTCCCCTCATAGAAAATTACATTCAGGCCTAGAGCTTCTCAGATATAGAAAGATGTTGACAAATTGCTGCAAATTCAGCGGAGAGTCAGTGGATTGATTAAGGGAATGCAGGTCTTGATTTATGAGCAAACATTAAAAGAACTAAATATGTATAGCTGGGCTCCACAGTGATTCAGAGTGGACCCAAGGGATCTGACAACTGTATATTAGTAGCCAGAGGATGAAAATAGCATTGCAAGAAGAACTGCCTAAATGAGGGGAAGTGCCTTTGGTGACACTCACCAGGGATTTTAATTACTGGGAATAAACGTCCCAATATATGAATTCAGTGCTTCTCACAATCCGTGTGCATACACATTACCTAGGGATCTTGTTAAAAACGGATTTTGTGACTCTTAAGTGGGCCTGAAACTCTGCATTTCTAGCAAGCTCCTAAGGGGTCCAGATACTATACCTACGCCAATCCCTTTCTCTCCAGAATTGAACAATTCTATTTAATTAAAGTATAGTGAACTTTAAAAAATGGGATAATTAGTTTAAATTAAGTGTTCTGAAAACCACTGAGGGGAAGTTGGGATATGACCACAGAAACAAGACTGCAAGATGAGGTTTTCTCCCCCTATTGTTGATCTGGCTTTGTGACTTCCATGTGGGGCCTGTACACTGTGATTAAGCACCCAGGCTCACTGTATCTCTCATATTTACTTTCCCACTCATGTTAGATGATAGCATAGAAGGAATCTACATCCCAGCTATGACTGTGAGCTACCAGAAAGTCCTTTGTGCTTCCAAAATCATTTCCCAGCTGTTGATTAATGCCTGGAGTTCTACAGCTAGTGCTTCATTGCTTTAACTTAAAACGTCTGTCCCCTTTATAGTGGAAACCCCATCCATTATTTCTACCAGTTGGGAATGCCTTTAAATTCTTTTCTGCTAGATTTTAGTGGATGGGCAATAAGGTATCACAAGGGCAGTAAGTACTGGGAGATCAGACAAGGATAGAGAGTGTAAAGCCCACCCACTCATCTCACACATCATCCAAAGGAGGGGCACCCTTTTGCCAAGGTCACCCACTTCCTTCTTGCTTCCAGATTTCCAGGCCAACATTGTTTCCAGTGAACCAAATCTTCCTCTCCCTTTTCCTGAAAATCTGCACACTTCAGCACTTCATCTTTTTCAGGCTATAAGCATAACCTAGGGGTTTCCCCCAGCCCTTACAAGTCACTGATTGATAGTTTTTCTCGCTCAAATTATGCTTAATCAGATAACATAAAGATAATGTTTCCCTCATCAGATATAAGTCCTAAATAGGTGAGTTTCCATTTCTCTATGATAACCAAAGCAATTAGGATAAAAATTTGGAAGGTGAGCCCAGCTGTTACCTATTAGACAAACAACACATCTGACTTTGAGTACCTGAACACTAAAAGATATAGCATCTCACCTCCATACTTCTGATTAGAAGAGCGCATTAAGAACATAGCCCACTCCTGCATGCACCTCATGTTTCTTTGTATTTAACCCTTCCAGGTAGTGATGTTGCTTATAGGTTTGACAGGGCACACATCTTTGACGTATAACTTATGTGATTATCACAATTATCTGAGATCAGCATTATTAATACTATTTCCCATATTTAGGCTTAGATTAGTTTCAAATTGTTTTTTTTTTTTAAGTAAACTAAGTAGGTGTCACTGAACAATGATTTAAAAAATACCTATTTTGTGTATGCTTGTGTGATTTAATTATTTTTATCTTCTTTCAAGTTTGCCTCCCATTTTGGTACAGTGCATTTATTAGCAAAGATTTAGAAGTCTCAATTAACTGGAATGACAATAAATAAAGTTCACAAACTTTTTTCTTTTTCTTTTTTTTTCCCATTTCACTGGGTGAAGAGAAAGCAGTAAGCAAGATAACCAAATGGAACAGTTTTACTAAAAAATATAGTGGAAATCTTCACATCATTATGGATTCAGTGTGAACTTCTCATTTTCTGTCTCTATCTTTAGTACAGAACACTGAGAATTCAGGGCCATTAAGATGTTGCAAGGGCTCTTTAAGATCCCCAGTCTACAGAGACAAAATCAATCATGTTCAATAGGCTCCCCTAACTGAGACATAAAGCAAATGTGGACACAAAGACAATGCCCAACAAGAAAGTCTGACAAAAATGTGTTACTCTGGTTTAGATTCTTGGTTCCCCATGAGCTATAACTGATGAAATTTCCCACCGCCTATATATATCCTAGTTAATATACTCTAGACTTCACTGTCAATTACATTTTTTTCTAACTTCACTACCAGAACTGAGAATGCCAAATTAACTCCACCTTTTTTCACTAGGCTCATGGTGATGAGTTTTTGAATTAGTGATAGAAAATCTAGGCACCTCTTGTTCTACTTAGCTGTATTTAAATAATATCATCTTAACTCTTTCCAGTAACCTCAAATTGACGTTATAGCAGGTGCTACTGCATGAAGTATAGATATGTAGATACATGTGTTATGTATGTTTTTAGTCTACATATACACATAAATTCTACATATGTACATGTGTATTCCACATATCTATGCATTATGTGACCGTTTAATTAAATAAAGAGTGATAATATTTATACCTTTTAGTTATCCTTCTTTATTTTACAGTATATTCAAATAAAAGCTAGTAGTGCCGGTGGGGGTGGGGGGCGGAAAACACTAAGGTAGTGGTTTAGGTAGAATGCACGGCAAGAAGCATGTTGAGCAAAGCAACTTTAAAGAGGAGTACCAGGAACAGTTATGAAGAAGATGATACTAAAACTCAGGATGACAATGAGTCACACACCATGAGAAAGTCAAAATTCAAGTGACAAAAAAAAAATAATAATTACATATGCAACAAAATAAAAATTGAAATGCCAACACCAAATTTAGCAAGAATTAAAATTACTGGAACTCTCATAGGAATGTAAAAAGATTTAGCCAGTTTGGAAGATTGGTGGTATCTACTAAACAAAACATTATCTTACCCTTTGACACAGAAAATCCACTCTTATAAATACACCCAAGGGAAACTAATTTTGCCAACAAATGACACATCTATAATAAAATTCAGATTTATCTAATGTAATGAAAAACAGGAAATGATCTAGATGGTAATCAACCAAAATGGACAAGTAAATGTCCATTTTCATACACTTGAATATTTCAAATATGTAACATACTTAAACAGCATGGAAGACTTTTATAGATAATATGCTGAATTAGAGAAACTAAAACACAAAAAGAGGTAAAATGTATGATTCTGTGGGTAAAGTCTCATTCAAAAGGGCCAGATAGACTTTTCTTGATTGGCCAGAGTAGGCTTCCAGTCACTTTGTTTTGGAAAGTGGAAGTCAATTAAGGACCTGTGAGACTCCAGATCTACGACCACTACGTAGAGGATGTAAACTATATTGTTTTGAGAGTAGTGTGGTTCCTGAAGACTAGGGGAGGCTTCTAATCTTAATTCTTCACCCCCTTTCTATTAAATTATCATGTCCTTAGCTTCTGCTTTTTACTTCATCAGAGAAGCCAACACTGCTCCCCCTTTCATGACCTAGAAGAGTGTAGTTTCATGGGTCTCATCCAGTTGCAGGCTTATTAATGACTATTTGATCCCTTAGAATTTCATTTTTACTCTCTGAGTAAGTAGGAAATAAAACTCCCTCTGGTCTACCTATGAAGTCTCTTATTTCTCCTTGATGCCTTAGCTCCCTAAATACAGAATAAACATCCCTGGACCACTATATTATCCATTAAAATTCACAGCCATGTAAATTCTCCAAATGTATGAGATTAAACTCATTTTTCCTTTTCTAACCCTGCTGATGTTATTTAGACTACTGATCAACCCAAGAACAACCCAGAGAAGTATAAGACGATTTCCTTTGTGTCCAAACAATTCCATTATAGGATAATAGCCAGAAAGGGGTAATGTAGATGGGGTGTGGGGTGAGGGGGCTACCAACTGAAAAGTAACATGGAAGGATCTTCTGGGGCACTAGAAATGGTCCAAATTATTTTGGGCCTTAAATAGCTGAATGTATAAACATAAAAAGTATTGATGTTTGCCCCAAATGTTAGCACATTTTATGCCACTTAACATGCATAGTACATAATGGTAAGCTGACAATTTTAGTGTCTGAAGTTAACAGTAATTCTAAATACTGGAAATGAGAAGTCATACTCACCTCCTATATAAGTTTGGGGAATACTTTGATTTCAGGGAGAATAATTTATTCTTACCAAAACCCACTCACGATGCCTAGGAACAAATAAAAACATACTGCTGACCTTTAATTTGTCTTCATCAGATGTTATTTTGCTATTAAGCCAGGTTTTTCACAAAACCTAAGTGTAATCCGACCAATGTTATTGACCGGTAAGTAAAGCTGTATTGTCTTTCTTATGATTATTATACTTATGTGTAACTTCCATCACCAATGCACATTTTACTTTACTAACTCCATCTCTATTCTTCTGTTTTAAAAGTGTAAAATTTGGTCATTTGCCAGGGAAATTCAGGATACTTGTAAAAATGAATAATGTTCCCTGATATTTTAATTACCTCTTAGATGGATTTTAATTTCTCACCTGTGGAATGCAAGTTTATTAAAAATTAGTCTAGAAGAAAATTAAAAGTCCTTAGAAAGGGACAGCATAGCATAAGATGTCTTTTTAAAAGTCTTTATAGTACAATAGTATAACCTGTTTGCTACTCTGTCCTCATACAAATTTTAAGGTGAAATTGAATTGACAGGATGACAGCATATGCTGGGCACTGGGGCAGTTTGAATGAATAGATCAAGCCCGAAAGGATAGATATAAACCTACATCTACTTATCATGGGAGAAATTATACACCTAGAGAGATCATAATAATTGTTGATTCCTGCTGTTGCTTAGGATATTATACTATTGGTTAAGGTGCAATTGACTCAAAATACTACTTAAATCTTTCTAACAATAATTCTGAGAATCTAATATCATTGACAGGAAAAGTAGTATCCTCATCTATGTTTGAGAGAGCACAGTTATTTGCATTATAGAAATAATTTTAAAACTACTAATAATTTTCTCAAAGATCTGTCACTTAAAATATCAGTATCATTTTAAGACAAAATGTCTGTTTAGTGTCTGTAGCCTTATTACGACATCAAATTTCCTTCTATTCATTTTAAAATTATATCAAAAAATGTTTCTTTAACTACCTAGTTGTTTAAAGACAATTAAGAAATTCATAAATAAGTAACTAAGATTGGGCATTTCTAATGTAGAAGAAATAAATCAATTCCTAGATATGCACAGTATATATTTCATTCACCAAATACAAGAAACTCCTATTATAAGTCAGAACCTTTCCTAGTTTCAAAGGATATTTTGGCAAAAAATGAAGCCTCCAGTGGAGAGCAGAAACTAATTCAAAGAAATGACAAATTACAGTATTAAGCATTTAATTACAAACTGAGATTTTAAAAAAATCAGTTTGGTGGGAGGCCCATCAAGCTTACATTCTCTAGCATGTTAAGCTGCAATCTGAGGACTGGAGTCTGGATGGAATGTTGTGAGTGAGTGTTTCAGACAGAATGGTAGATAGAGGCAGATCCTTGAACTTAGAGGAACCTGGGACTTTCAAGAAAGCAAAAGAAAGACCAATGAGCATGGAAGATATAGATTAAATGAGAGAACATAGTGGAAGAGACTGGAGTGGCATGTTAAGGATTTTTTGGTTTGTATTGCTAAGGAATATTATGGAAAGATCTTTTAATCATAGTTTATTTTACATAGCAACATTTTGGGTGGGGAGAGAAGAGAAGTCATGGTATAATGTGAAAACATCAACCTAACCTATAGTGGTTAGATGCAAGGACATCATCAATGTGGTATCACAAAGTCCAGAAGAAAGACATGTACTTAGAACACAGAGTTGCTGCAGTGGTGTGAATATAATTCCACAATCCTAATGCCCCAAAACAGTTATCAAAAACATTCTTCACTATGAAAAACAAGAGCTCCTCTAGGATGGCTGATTCCTGCCCTAAGGCTGGAAAAAATGCCATAGTAAAATAGAATATTCTGAAAGTATAGATGTATTCAAAGAAAGACTATTTTCATATAGTTATGAAGGGGACCTGTATTCTTTCATGGAAACTGGGTCTGTGTTAATGAAGATAACCTCTAGAAAGCACCGAAGAATAGGAGTTGGTTGCCTGGGAAACCAATATAAATAGAGTAGGACCACCAATCACATTTCCTGAATTCCAAAGAACAAGAGAATTCAGAGATTTTCCAGAACAGTGAATATGTGAGGACTTAGGGAATACAGAGTACCTAGACAAAGCATTGAACTGCATGCCTTTTCCCCAGACCTTGCCCTATGTTTCTTTCCATCTGGCTGTTAATTCATATCCTTTAGTATCTTTTGTAATAATTTGGTATTCTAGTGTGTAAAAGTTTTCCTGAGTTCTGTGAGCTGCTCTAGCAAATTAACTGAACCTGAGGTGGTTGTCCCAAGAACCTCTAATTTATAGCCAGTCATAAGCACAAATAATCTAGAACCTGTGATAGGCACTTGAACTATGAGGAGGGGGACTGTGGGCACCCTGGTGAGTGCTCAGTTGACCAGAAGCATGGGCTTGCCTGGGGCCGTGAGTTGGCTTATGAGTGGAGGGTGGTCTTTGGAATTTGAGCCTTAAATGGTAGAATCTGACACAATCTTTGGGTAGTTAGTGCTAGAATTGAGTTAAATTTGGAAACACCCTGCTGGAAACTGAGGATTGCTTGTTAGTGTAGGGAACCATCATACAGAAACCCATCAACATTGCAGGCTCCATGAGTCTGCTCATTATACCAGGGGAGAAAGCTAGGAAGAAAGGAAAGAAAAGAGATAGTTGGTTCTTCTTTATAGAATGCCTAATAAATATATAAATAATGTTGGAGTTAGAAAGTTAACATTTGCAAATCATCATCATCGTTGATTCAGAGAAGAATCAGTGGATGGTCACAAGTGGGTGAAATTCGAGCAGTACCGGGCATTTTAGATATATATTTCAAATATTTCTAACAAGATAATTACTGAATATAATGGCAAAAATAGTAACTGTGAAAAAAAAATCAAGAAGGAAAATAGGAAGGAAAGGAAAAATAGTCTTGCAGACAGTGGGTCAGCAGATCAAGAAAAGTTGCTGTGAGGAGTGCCACAGTAGTCCTATTGCCATCTATCAGCAGAAACCAATACATTTCCCTCTGGAAACTTGAAACCCACACCTCTGAAGTCCTGTTGCATAAAACCCAAACAAATATTTCATGGTGAAAAAATTTTGTTGCTGAAAATTCTTGCCTTCTTCAGAGAGAGGTTGCATTTTCACACCAATAATGACACCTGAATTTAAAGCATGTATATCTCGAAATTAACATAAGTCCACAAATATGAACACCTTTTCCTGTAATGTGCTTGTCTCAATGCACAATAGTCCTCGTCTTTTTTTCCGCCCCACTGAGAAGCCCCACCTACTCCACGACAGTGTTCATTAGATTCTACCTGGAGTAGTAGGGAGGAGACAACTGATTTGGGTCCCTTTCCCCCAACCTGTTTTCTTCTGGCTGAATCCTCAATCTTGACTCAGAATAAATCCTATTTTAACTTATCAGTCATCACTTTAGAGTGAAATCACCAAGACACTATCTTGACCTAGTGATCAAAGTGAACACTAGTCCTTTTACAGGGCAACCCAATTCATATTGTCTCTGGTTGTCTGTGGGTCCTCACCCACACGCTTAAGATTCAATGGTACTGCAGACACACACACACACACACACAAAGGTTCAATAATGGGTTTATTTACAAAGGGAAAGGGAAAGGAACAACCCAAGGAAAGAGAGAGAGAAGTACAAGTTAACTAGAATATCCTACCAGTTCTGCTGATTTGGACTCCAATAGCACAATGAAAACTGATCAAGAGCCAAATGATCAGCCTAGAGCCACTAGGCCAAGAGAGAGAGCCCTGGAGCCCACATGTTCAGTTTCATCCTAACCTGGCTACTCAGCTCCACCCTTACGTCTCAGTGAGCTTGACAGGAGTTGTAGTTCCAGGATCTGGAGTGGGGGCAGAGTCCATGAAACCTGTACCTGTTACAGTCCTACTGGGACAGGCCCCTGTCATGTGCATCCTGATGTAATGCACAAAGAGTCCAAGGTCACATCTGTGCTCCTACTCCAACGCAGAACCTGAATCCAGTTCTGAGAACACATCAAACAAATCCAAACAGGGAGACAGTCTGCAGAGTAATTGGATGTTTATAAATCTTAAGTTAATATCAAGTAAAACAACTATGGAATTGACCCAAATTAAAAGAGTCAAAAGTAACATGAGAATGGAATGGGACACGTGGTCCAGAATATTCCTTGACTAAAAGGGTATTATTGTTACAGAAAGTAAAATTTGAGAAATGTTCATGTATCAGCTACTAGTACTATTACAATATTAATGTCCTGACTTGAATGACTGTACTATGACTATGTATTCAAGATTTTAGGAAACACTAACATATCTAGAGGTAAAGAGGCATCATGTTCATAATCCAGAGAGAACAAAATAGTAAGACAAATTGACAAATGATATCATTTCAGAAATTCAGGTGAAGGGGATACAGGAATTTTTTTTTTTTTTGGCAACATTTTCAAAAGTCTAAAGTTAGCAGAAAAAAATAAATAATATAAATGTGAGGCATAGAGAGTGTGTGGGCTTGGAAGATTTAACTTCAGCTTGATCCTGCTCTCTAGCATGCATGCTATATGATCTTGAGCATTTACTTAACCTGTCTAAGCTTCACTTTCATATCCTATAAAATGTGCATAGCATTTCCCTCCTGGAGTTTTATGAGTATTAAGTGCTATTATATGTTAAGTGCTCAGCAAGCACAGAGCTGTGGCAATAGAATTGAGAGGAAAGTGGACAGATTCAAAATATATCACAATGGTCAAGGGAAGTTATGAATGCCAGGTTAGAGCACATTCTCGTTGCTCCCAGAATACCCATTCTAACTCCACCACATATATAAGGCAACCTACTTCTTGTATTTCAAGTTCTAAAATAACATTCTCATTCTTTCTCTAATCTCCTATAGGGGAGCAAAAACCACCCACCCCAAGTAAGTCTCTTTGGCAAAAGCTTGATTTAGCCCAGAACTCTGAGTACAGGTTGTTTTTTTAAAAAAAGACAGTGACATGCAAACATCTCTCAGTAAAGGCATTTCCTTCACTGTATTATTAAGACCTTATCTCTTTTCAGCAAAGAGCAGAGCTCAAGTCTGTATACCTTTGCTCGTTGTCATTGCCTTGGTGAACTTCCCCTCGATCCCCAACTTTCACCTTCCTTGTCTTAGTTATTGAAGGATTCTAAAGTCATGTGGAAAGTTAGTCATGCCAAGTTTCTCCCTTCTGTGCTTTTGGACTCTTTTTATAGTCAATATGTCTGCTGCTTGCTAATTATTCATCAATCCAGAAGAAGTGTATAAAGAGAGGTATAGAATGACTTCTTTGTACTATGGCAATCCTTGTTTCTAATTTTCTTGTCATTGTACTGAGATCTGTTGGGCTATGAGACAGCAGGCGGATAAGATAGAAAACTAAAATAAATACACCTTAACAGAGATATAAATAGTCACATTTTGATATGGGCATTTTTAATACTTACTTAAAGCAGTTCCTAGAATTAGTTACAGTATTTCAGATGGGTTCCTTAAGAGCCCAGAGCACAGAGGAAATGGTCCCACCCCAAATATAAGCACTCTATTTGTTTTTATGGTATCTATATTGTTGTGGATAGAGGTTCAGTTTGGAAGTCAATGAATTCCCACTCCCAGAATTGTTTATAATTTAATTATCTCATTGCAGAAGTTGTTTTATTCTTATTTCAAGAAAGGTTCATGAGTATTCTATCACAAATATAAGAAGAAAATTTCTCTGAACTCCTAAAATCTATATGAAACCCAACTTCTCCCTGTGCAAAAGACCAATCCTGTTAAATAATTTCCTGTTGTATAGGACAGTTCCTCTTTACTCTTCTCTCCCTTGGCCATTGCAGTAAAGCAGTCTTATTCATCATGTCATGTTTCAAGGAAAAAACCAGAAATCTATCAGCTTTCAAGCCCTGAGTGATGGTAAAAGGCACAAAAACCACCTCAAATTGGGGCTGGAGAGGAGCGAAGTTGACAACTGGTCCTGAGAGGCCATTTGTTTTACTTATTTATCACCCGTCAGGGCAGGAAGGGAAAGAGAACAAACTCAACATGGGATTCAGTAAAGTTTCCCAAGTTACCCTTATTTATAGAACATTTGAGAGGAATGCAAAGAGTCTGGAATAATGTTTGCTATCATTAGGGTGACTATGTAAAGTAGCATCTGAACTGAGACCTTTTGGTGAATCAAAGGGGTTCAGTTGTTAGTTATTCCAGAACAAAAGGCATCAGTTTGCCCCAGGCAAATCAAGGTAGTGATAAAGTTGTTGTGTAGAGATTTATTCTAATTTTGCTAATGACTAACAGATCCGTTCTAAACTCTTTGTTTTACAATAGTAAAACAGCTATTTAGAGTTCAAATAGCTTAATCTTTCAGTTTTACAAAAGAAGCTGAAAGGATAAAACCTTTATAAACAAACTCAGAACTATTGGCAAAGATCTGAGATTATTAATTCAGTTCAGAACTTGGGATCTATGTTTCCAAAGCACCTATATCGGGGAGCCAGTCTATACTTCAAGAGTTTCTGGATTATCTGTCTCCTTGCCATGTGCATATGAAAATAAAGTGATGTCGATATCATCTTAGTATTCACTCTCATTCTTAATCTATAATGCCTAAATAGAAGTTACACTTATCAAAATGAAGACATACATGGAGCCAAAGACCACTAATCCTATGGGTTCTCATGAAATAATATGTTCATTCTTTTTTTTATGCAGCTTACACAGAAACAACACATATCTGGGCTCATAATCTAGCTCATTGTACAAGTCATATATAAAGTCAGGAATTTTATACACAGACTGTGCCTGTGTGTGAAGCAAAGCTATGGATCCCAACTAAAAACACGATTGAAACAAAGTCTACCAGAGAGACCACATGCATATCCTGAGGGGCTCCCTGAGGAGACGTGATGCCAGGGTATACAGACTAGAAGAGCAGTGGAGGAGAGAATAAATATACTCCTTAAGAACACCTGACTTAAAAATTCCAGAGAAAAACATGATGCTCAGCCTTCTACATAAAAAAAAGAAACTTACCTCATCAGTGTTTTTCTGTAATTTTTCTCAACTGGGCATTTGCTTTTTTTTTTTTTTTCCCCTCTCTCAGCTCCTTTCTTTGATCAATCTCTGCCACTGCCATTGACTAGCAAATTATTTTGTCACAAATTTACAAATTTGTTGTGTTTTTGGGTTTTAGATTTCAGCATGATGAACAAGAGATTACGGTCCCATGTTTATTCATAATACTCTGAAATGGATGATGAGCCAAGGAAGAATTTAATACTGCATTACAACTTTCTTTTTCAAGAGAAACTACCCATTTTTAACTATTACTTTCTTCAACTCTACTATCTGTTGATGATCAAAATCAAAAATAAAATATTCCAATAATTTATCTTAAGACAGAGGAGCAGTATTAACCACACACATACAGTGGCTCATCGGGTTAAGTTAGCAACACGACTTTAAGCAAATTACTTGTCTATTCTAGACTTTCGTCTCCTAGAAAATGAGAACAAACCTCAGTATCCATCTCATGGAGCTGTCTGAAAATTAAGTGAAGTAATACACAATGTAAAAAACAGACTCTAGCACAGAGTGAGCATGCCAGGCACTGTCATTATGCAGCTAGAGATAATTCTCAGTCTGACATCAAAACAGTGGCTGTTAAGATTCAGTGTTACATGTAGTATTGAATTCTTTGGAATAACTTGGGGAAACCAAGAAGGAGCTTATGCACACAAGGGCTTCTTCCCCACTGGTTAAGCTCCTTCAGCACAATGAGCCTTGACCAAATGTACGATCCATGGCAGAAGTTAAACTTGAATGCAAATCAAAGAGTTAGAACTGCAATTCCCACAATTTCAGTTTGCATCATCTTTGAAGTATACTGGATGCACTTACTTGTACCTTCCTTTTTTTCCATTAACCAGAACCACTGTATCCTTTCTAATAACAATGATGTAATCTTTACATTTCTGTTAGGTTTTATTGAGATACTATATTTATAGACTTCTTGAAGTGTGTTTACAATGTTTTCAGAAATGTGACCTCAGTTTCTTTTCATACTGCAGAAGACATTATTTTCGGTATTATAAAAAAAAGCATCATACTGACTTACTAAATATAAACACAAAGAAGTATAAAATTAAATTTGTATAAGACAATCAAAGGATGCCATGGGGTCCTCAGTCATTTGCGAACAGGTTACCTCCCAACATGGGGAAAGTCAACATGCAGTTTAACTCCCCTCACCATCCCACTGAAGGCCAAGGTCTAAGCATGAAAACATCTCTGAGCCCAGTTTTTTCAGGAATCAAATAGTCCTCATTTTCCAGGCAATGGCCCTAAAACAAAGGCAACAGGCAGTTTTAACTTCCTGAGTATTTTACATGAGCTACTGCTCAAAGATTTATCTTAACCAGTGTCACACTATTCATAATTCTGTGCTGGAATTCCACCCAAATTTCCTAATTCTAGGTTCATCTGCTGCTCACTACAATGCAAAGCTTCCCACCACAAAGTTTCCTGAGTCCCAGGCAGGGAGTCCCTCTTTGAGAAACTGTCAGACACAAGTACAGGGGAAACCAGAGAACGGACAGGACACGAGGATCTGTGTTCAGAAATACCTTGTATAATGGGGTTATGGAAAATGGATTTATCATAGTTTATTTGCCAAAAATACTGGGGAAAGTAATTCATGAGCTAACATATGTAAAGTGTTGAAAGAATATACAGCAAAGGAGGCACCAAAAATGTACATGACCTTGCTCCATTTTTCCCTGATTTTCAAAACCTATTTCTGCTATTTCACCTATATACCTTCACAAGTACAGTTCAAAAGTCCAGACCATGTTGGGGATGATGGCCGAGAGGAATGAAGGACAGTAACAGAGAGTGGATGCCCTCAGGCAGAGATCCTGGTCTCTCGAAGACAACAACACAACTAAACAAGCGGAGGGCAGAGCCGAGGCTCCCGAGGAAGCAGCTGGAGCCTTCTGATCTCCTGCACCACTAATGAGGACATGGACATTTCAAGGCTCTTTATTTGTACAACTGCAATGACAAGATACATTTTCTCACTCCCCTTGGCTCTGACCTTGTCAGGAATTGCCGCCCCTTCACAATATTCTGTAGAATCCAGAAAGATGCTTTGACATGAAAAGGACAATTGGAGCTCAGAAGACCCTTGCTCATCACTGCTATCAGTCTGTCAAGGTGTCATCGAGGCCCTGACCACACAGGCAAGTGTGACCAGCCCTGCAACCCTGCAAGCTGGAGTAGTAACTTCTCAGCCATCTGAAGCACAGCAGGGAAAATATCAGAGAAGACACTGTCAAACAGGTGGTGGGTATGAGGCTGGTTTTCTTTATTAAATCCTGTGACTCATTCAAACCAGCTCTGATGTGTAACTTACCAGTCCCAGTGCCTTGTCACAGACACGTTTTTACCTCCTACACATGGAACCTCTTTTTGAACTGTTAAGGACAGTGGTCTGAACAATAGAATTAACCATCAAATACTGAGAGACTTGAACATTGCCACCCACCTCCTTTTGGGTGTGGGTGTCGGTGTTGTGACGTATGATCTGTCTTACCTCTCACCATTAAATACACCTGTAATTCACAGCAAATGGGGGAATTTTATTTTATTTTTTTAAAAGGAGAGGTCCAATTAAGATAACAAAGATTGGTTATAAATTTGACCCTTAAAAGTGATCATTATCTGACAATCAGACAGATTAATGTTGATAATTTACAAATATAAGATGCTAGTGTGACACCAATAAGGATATGATGAATAACTGTCAAATGCAAACAGAACAGTACAGAAAAATAAAGATATAAACTCCCTAAAGTATCAAATCCAGTGACGATACTGTTGGGTACAACTCAAGAGATAGAAAATGGTAACAATAAAATAGCAGAAGTACTTCCCCATGATTCTTAACTCATTTACCCATCCATTCAATCTCACTGGCATTATTCAAAAAGTCTACTTTCTCACTGTGTTCAACAAAACGTCTTAAACCTACCTCTACTCTACATGACCCTACTGAGCTATAGTAGGATACCCTCAAGAGTTATGAGATGGCAATATCCAAACCACTTTCTCTACCTCCCTCACAGGTGTGATTCTCCCAGGAGTGCTCTGCCTCTTCCAATCTATCTCATGTAACATAAGGATGAACTCAATAGCTCCCTGATTACTCTTCAGTTTATCAAACTTGGTAACTCTAAAGGTCATATTGAAGAGAACACTTTAGTTGAGGAGGTCTCCTGTCTCTCCACAGATCACCAAAATCATGGCCTCAGGAATACAAATACAAACACAAGTTTGGGTAGTAAAGGGCAGAGCAATTTACATAAGTGACTAGACATGACCCTAAAAACAAAAATGATGAATCAGGGAAAAGAACGCAGAGCTGGATAACAAGCAGTGGCAGAGGCCTCAGTTCCAGTCACAGTGCAGGGAATAGTTCACACTATCACAGAACCTGGCCTTCCCATCTCTCCCTAAGATCATGCATATCAAGATGTCATGTTTGATTCTGACTCCAGCTTTGCTTCCAGGCCTGCTGTGATGACTGCTTGCTCCTCCCAGGCCTGCAAAATAAATCCTCCCATGGCTCTGGCAAGTTCTGACCTGTGACCATCTGTCAAGGTCATGTCTACCCACAAGCTGGCCCACTGCAAAGGATTTAAGTAGAGTGATTTAGTAAGTGTCCCAAGAAAAAGCAGTAAAGGATAAAGGGAATCTGGATAAGGAAGAGCAAGGATTCAAGCACATCTCTACCTCAGAGCTGATCCTTGGGTAGCGCTAGAGCATAAATAACACCTCAGAGTTTGTCCCACCCTGAAATGAAGGGGTTAGGGCTTGGTACTAACACTGCTTCCAGTCACTAGCTATGATGACCTGAATTTCATATGGGGAAGATGAGATAAATTCTCAAGCACTTCTTGTTCTCCATAGATACAAGGTATCTCTAGCACGCAGGAGTAGCTCAAGGTCACAAGTGCCAGCTGTAGGCAGCAAATGTCACTGGAACTGGGAGGCAGACTCAGATCTATTTAAAGGAATCTGCATGAGCTGGGAAGGCAACAGGAACACCTTCTATATCATTCAAAAGCATCATCCTGTGAATATTTATTCACTAAAATCATTGAGCTGTGTATGTAAAATGCGTGAAATTTTATGACATGTAATTGATAGCTCAATAAGGGAGAAATAGAGAAGAAAATATAGGCTCCTTTTTTAAGAATGTTATAGTGAGTGGGGAAGGGGGCATCAAATGGGTAGCATCTCAAGGGGAAAGTAGAGCTTATGTGAGAATCTTTTTTAGATGAAAAAATGTCATTTTGTATGATGGTTTAAATGATTTTATGGAGAAGGAAAAATAGATGCATGCTACAGGGAGAAAAAGGAAAATTGCTGAGTAATTGTTTTAAAATTCTATTTTATGAGTTCATATATTATGTCAGATGTTCCAATACATATTACATTTGATATTTCATGCATTCCCTAAATGTTTCCTCTCCAGGGAAGATTATTTTACCTCTCCAGTTAGTAGGTGAGAAAAATATGATTTAGAGAAGTTAAGCACATTATCCAAGGACAAACAGCTAATGGGTACGAAAACTACATTTCAAGATTATCTTTGATGCCAAAGCTGTTCATCCTCTACCCAGACTCCAGGCCACCTAATTTAGTCACTGACTTGTACAGTCTTATAGAATACCACAGATCAGGCCTATTCCACCAACTAAGGCAGAACATGATTCAGTCTGATAAAACCAATGGTTTTAACTTTGTTGGGGAAGCTGAGTCAGCAAGTGATACTCAATTCTCAGTAAAGTATGTCTGCTGGAGTCATAAAATATTTCAAACTGAAAATCCTGAGAGAAACATCCAGAAAGAATGCTGACTGGAGATTTTTGCAAAGCAGCAAAAGCACGTACTACTCCACACATGGAGAATCAACCATCTAATCTGGGGAGGCTAAGCATGGCCGCCTACCCGCTAGTGCGTGTGGATTAACCCCTCATACAAGTAGGCTGCAAACCTTTGGAGAATCCCTGGAACAGAGGCAGACACCTGAGGTGCCTGCAGGTGCACAAGACCTTGCATGGACCTGATGGCAGAGGTAGGTCAGTAGCATAAACCATAGGTCAATAGAGGTGGGTCAATAGCAGGGCATTTGCTACAGTAAGTGTGATATTGTTAGTTCTAGGAAGTAGAAAAAGTGTGTAAGACCACCAAGAAACAAAATGCCAAACATGTAGACAGGCATTATAGTAAAGAAGTAAAATAAGCTAACAATAGAACTATGACAAAAATATTAGCACTTATGAGTAATAACTGATACGTACAATCAAACAAGGAATAAATCTCTTACCTCTCAAAATTTTACTCTTACACTTGTAAAGAGTATGAAATGGTGGCCCTCCCTTGGTAGTACAATGGGTTCAAGCATAGCACTATGAAGCTATCGCGGCCAGGGAGGTGACCCACATGGCGTGGCAGACCTCTTGTGACCCGCCTGCTACCCGTTCTGCTCCCCACTCTGTATCTGATGAATACTCTCATCCCCTGCATCGCTGGATAGTACCCCAATTCAGCATGCATAAATAAATAAATCTTTATAAAAAAGTATTAAAACAAAAGCAATTTCTCGGCAAGTCATTTGTGCCTCATGTAATAAGAGTGAAAAATAAAAATTTTCTTTTACTTTTCATTCCCAGGTCTAGTAATTTAGCCTAAAGAAATTAACATATTTAGTAACTTAAAAATCCCAAAATAGAGCATAAATAAATCTTAGTGAAAACATATAAAATATTAACCATTATCATGCAGTCACTATTTCAGATACGAAAACATCCTCATGACATATTAAAAAGATACAAAAAGTGGGTCACCATGGAATGACTGTTTCTATAAAATATTTCATTTTATTTTTTTTAAGATTTATTTATTCATACAGAACTGGGGTAGAGGCCAGAGATGTGGAGGGTGAGAGGATTCACCAGGGACAGAGTTGGGAGCAGAACAGGCAGATCTATGAAGTACACTGCTGAGGGGAGCAGCAGGCGGGTCAGGAGAGGTCTGCCACGCCATGTGGATCTCCTCCGGGGCAGGAGGGAATCGAACTCATGTGGAAGTGGCTTAAGCTTCTTAGTGCTCTGCTTTAACTGGCTGCGCCACCAGGGAGGGCCTCTATACAAATATTTTATATCAGAAATTATACATTTCAAATTTTTAGAAATGTAATAATCATCTTTGGGATTTAATCGTCCATATTTTCTACAATATATGCATTTCTTTTGAATTAGAACATAAATTAGAATTTCTAGAAGGAACCCCACATCACAACATTCGTAGTTTATTTTACAAAAATTATCCTTAAGGTAACCTGGTAGTTAAACTTACAGATAGAAAACACTTAACATTCTTAAAGAATGTGATGTGAGATACTTCAGGATTCACAATTCATAAATGACATCCTAGTCATTTAATTTTCCTTTAATATCACAGTAGAGCACTACACACAAAAATGTGACTCTTTCAGAGCCTTAATAATTTTACAGGACCTAAAAATTACTGTCTGAAGTTAGTAAAATGCATTGTGATCCAAACAAGCCAGATTGCACTAGCTCTCTAGTATTCAAAATAAATGTTTATCATCAGAGAACTCAAGCAGTGACAACTTGGAGCATCCATTAAGAGGAAATCAGATGTCTGGAGTTTAGCCAAGCTCTTCCAACTGTACCCTATTCAAAGAAAAGGATAGAACAGCACGCTGGCATGAAATGTGGGTGGTGGGTGGTCAGCTATACCTTTTCACTCATGTCATCACTTGAGACAAACCAAGAACTGATTCAATTCCACATTCTGCTGTGGTGTTCAGAGGTTCAGTGATTCTCAACCATCATTTTATTGGTCTCCCTGTGTGTACCTCCCCCAACTCCATGCCATGGAGTGCCCCCTCCTCTTGCAAACTGTGAGGAACAAATTATCTTTCTAATGGCAGTTGTTTCCTGATCTAAAATACTAAAATAAAAATAACCTTTACTTTTAAAATGTAGGACTATAGAGAACACATATGCACGTGCCTGAGTAGAAAAGATGAAATAAGCAGCCAACACCAGATATCATGTTCACTAATTTCTCTTTGAAATGTTTCATATTTTATATGGAAGTTCATTGTCCTTCATTGTTGAGAATGGTTTCCTTGAGAGATCAGTTGTAATATCCAAGAACACAGAGGGGTCCTTACAAATCCATGAGGTGTTAACATGTCCACTACAGATTGATAGGTTCTGTCTCTCCTTTGATGCATTTGCCTGGTCAGAAATGGCTAATGTGGCTAGGGCTAGGGCTGCTGGTAACTCCATGGCACAAGAAGGCCCTGCTGACCCAGCTGGCACAGTTCCAGCGCCTCTTCTGCCCCACGCTGCAGCTCCGCCCCCTCACCATCTGTTCCTACTCCACCTTTACCACCCCCTCATTGCTTCCCACAATGGACAAAAACAAGGTATTTGTTCCAGGCAGTGATACCTCCAAAATACTGTCTACTCTCTGAAGCAAACTTCCAGCCTAAAAGAAGGAAAAGAAAGGCTAATTAAGTTGTTCTCATCTAGTTGCTTACATCTGGGTTCACACATTGTGACTGTATCAAAGCTGGTCATATGGGTAGCATCAGTCTCTCCTGTCTCCTCCATCACTAAATATACTCCAGGCTCAGCTGGACTCCCTTCTGTGCCTAGGGACTAGACCAAAAAAATTCTTTATTGCCTTTAACAAAATCTCAATAAAATCAGTTAATACCAGATGATTTTAATTGTTTTTAAATGTGATTCATGCATATGCTCATATGTATATTCTCCCATCTTGCTTTGAGATAAAGCTAATAGTACAGGGATTGAGTCAAACTGCCTGATGTATACCTTGACTCTGTGTGAACTTGGATAAAATGCTAAAGTTCCCTGTGCTTCAATTTCCTCATATGTCAAATCATAACAGCAATAATAAAGCCTCATTATATTTAAGAGTGAGGGTGGGGAAAGGCAGTTAAATGAGATAGTACACTTGTACCATTAAAAACACTATCCAGAATTCAATAAATGAAAACTATTATAGTACAGAACTCCAGCCTTTTAAGACCTAACTCACAGCACATCTATTGAGTCTACAATACTCAAGCTTCATATACATTGTCAACACGTGAACAGCGTTTAATAGGCAGATTCCCAGGACTCAGTACAGAGATAATGGCTGGTGGCCTGGATGTCCTAGTTATCTGCATTTGTAAGCATTCCAGGTGTTCTTGTCTAGTCTATGGTAGAAGATAGCTTTGTTGTAGCTAAGCCATCTCTCATTACCATTTGTACACAGATCAGCCTTGCTGTTCTGAATTCATGTTGACAGTTGGCACTTGTCATTTACTACCTTATGTTTCATGTTTACATTTTATCATCAAGTAACATTATAAATTATTCAAGGCAAGAATTTTATTTTCTTCAGTTTGGTATCATCCACAGCATAGAATAGTACCTTTCTTATACCAATGTAGTATATAAATTAAGTTTTGACAGAGTGATCTCTGAACCTTCTAGTATTAAATATATAAACACAAAGCACACAAGTCTTCTTACTGGATTCAGTTTTAAGTAGTCAACAGTGGACATTGCTCTTAAATATGGTCTCAAGACACAACAATCACTATGTAACATACTACATTTACATTGATTTTAGTAAGGTCTTGAGTTCAATAATGGATTCTATTAGCTCCAGATATTTTTCAGAGCCATTTATTTAGGCTCTAAAAAATTATGGAACAATCTCAAAATCATTTGGACAAGTTTTGATATGCCCAGAAATTAACTACTTCAACTTGACTATGTATAACCATCACTAGTCACAGCTTAAAAAGTGATATTCCATGGCACTACCTTGAGTTGATAGGTGAAATGGAGGATTCTTAGTAACAGGATAAAAACTGTGCCTGGAAATTCTTAGAAACTAATCTGCAAACAATGACTAGTTTTTGGAAAGTTCAGTACTGCCCAGTAGAAACACCAAAGAAGCTTAAAAAAAAAAACAAAAAAACTGGTACCCCATACCATATGCCAGTCCAATGAAATAAAGTATCTGTACCTACACACCACTAGGATTTCTTTAAGAGAATTTATCAAACTTGGTAATAAACACAGACACTTAGAATCCAGCCTGAAAGTTAGGTTAAAAATAGATATTTTAAAAATCCCCAAGGTGATTCTGGTTTACAATGGGTGGTAGAAACCATCCATCTGATCAAGCACTGTTAGTGAAAATTAGGAACCAAGATTATTCCAAATCTCCAGTAATGGGAAAGTATGTCACAAGATACTACCTCCTCACACTTCTACAACAGTTGGTGTAAATGTTCTATACTATCCTCTCCTAAAAGCCTCAGTTCAGAAAAAAGAGGAAAACCAAATAGTGTACAAAAAGAGGATGGAAGATTTTCAAAATACTGAAGAGAATGAGAAAACCTGACATAAGACAAAGTCAACAGTTTACTAATTTCACTGACTAAGTTTATTAAAAACACTTAAAAATGTAACTGGCGTATAAAAAGCCTATTAAGTATCTGTCATATAGACTAAAGCTAGGAATAAGGCCCCACATCTAAATTACACTCTTCTGTGGAAAATGCTAACAAGGCCTTCACTGTATGTACCTTTTGATCCTTATACCTTTAAACACCAAGTCTGCCTGGTCTGGAGTCCTCATTTTGAGTACTAAACAGATTATTCAGCATATAGATAACAGCATCATAAGCAAGTGCAAGTGTCAAACTACTACTAGGGGTCAAATTCAATCCAATGCTTATTTTTATAAATAAAGTTGTATTGGAACAGTCACACCAATCATTTACATAGTATTTATGGCCGCCTTTACACAGAAGCCATTAAGATCTGCAAAGGCAGAAGTTTACTATCTGGCCCTTTACAGGTTGTGAATTCCTAATCTATATAATTCCACTTAAGAGAGAAATGACTACATTATCAAGATAACCAGGACAGGTCTATATTGGGTTTTACTTTCATATCCTTTGTGTTACTATCCACCTCATCTGAATTTTTTGCTTGTAAAGTTCTACCCTAACATAGGAATACATTAAAATAATCTAACAAGACAGTAAGTCATAATGACAGAAATCACAGAACCTTAAATTTTTCATGAGGCTCATAAGCAAACTATGACATATTCAACGGCTAGAATTTTATGAAGTTACTGAAAATGATCTTTAAGGTTAAAATAATAAGAAGAATTCCTTATGTTACAATATCAAATGACAAAGTCAGAATTCAACATAATATAAAGTATGGTTACAACTATGAAAAACAAACAAACTACACATTTTCACAGGAAATCCAAAAAGAAAAACACATCAGAAAGTGTTGGCTTTGAGTGACAGAAACACCACTTTTGGGGTCTATTTTTTAATGTAGTAAATTCTCTATAATAAGCAGGCATTACTTTTATAATAAAAATAAACTTGATTTTTAAAATATGGGCTATGAATCCTGTTTTTATTTAAGTTTGAGATTGACAACTTCTAGCACATATGTGTTAGACAGGGCACGTGATATTTGTCTCACAAACAAAAAAATGGTACTAATGTGTTATAGTAATTCTTGATGTTTACAAGGCTTTTCATACACATTATCTTATTCCATTCTTCCTACTTCAAATGAAAATTTAAAGGGCTTCAATGTACAAAACTGATACCAATTTAGACCTTTGGCAAAATAGAGTACTCTCAGAGATGCACCACATTTATCTTATTCATACTAAATTGTTCCTACACCTAGATGCCATATCAAATATATTGTTGTTAGTGACTTTTCATCTTCTCCATGAAATTCTGGAAATGCACTATCAAATGTAAAGGGCATTAGAATCTTTCAATTTCTGTTTGCTAATAGTTCTGTAACAATGAAATTTACATCAAAACCCCACAATTCTTTCCCAACACAGTGAACACCTCAAAGGCCCAGTAGCAATAGAAATCAGTCAAAGCAAGCTGAGCATATTGAATTATTTCAGTGTCCCAAATCCTGATTGACTTCCTATGATGCAATAGGGTTTAATGAGCCAATCTTGTCTTCCAGATGCTGATAGCATCGATACACCAATGTTCAGGTTTCCCAAGCACTTGGCTGGAAATATAACAATATTACAAACCTGTGAACTAGAATCAGCTCCTGAAAAAGTTTGTCAAAGATGACCTTCAACCATCAAGTCCTCTAATTTTTCTTACCTGACCACGCGCTCAGTAGATGCTGAGTGAAACCCTTCCTGTGACACCCAATTTTGTTGCTCAGTTGAGCTTACACGTTTGATTCTTTCATTTTTTCTAGGAGTATCTTTCTCTTCCTTCATTTAAAACACACTTATGACAGCATGATATTCAAGACTTCTACAAGTTGGCCTCAATCTTTCTATCCTATGCCCCTGTCCTCTATTCTTCTTGTTTTCGATCTCCACAAAAAGCCATTTGCTATTCATTAAATATACCTGTTTCTACCACTACTGTGTGCCTCTGACTTACTAATCCCTTAGAGAGTAAGGGATTACTTTCCTGCTACTACTTCATGGTCTCCTCCCACCCTTGTCTGAGAAATCTTCCAGCTTCAAAGCAGAGTGAGGCAATTCTTTCTGTATACTGCCTTTCTACTCTTCCTGTAAGTCTCTTACTCAGCTGATTGCATTCTATTTTATTTGAACATTTACATTTCCATGGTCCCTATACAATGTGAGTTACTCAACACAAGGGTCTCTATCAATAGTGTGTGCCCACGCCTATCTCACCACCTCCAACTTCCAAGTAAAACACATAAAATAACCAAAATAATTAGTAAATTTCTGTGGATAGAAATGAATTGATGAATGATTTATAACAGTATTTCAGTTATCATAAGAGGCAATATAGAAGAGAAATCTAGTTAGGCCACTGGACCTTTTGGAAATTGCATCACACCAATTACCTTGCTATGTAATCACAATGACTATAAGAGAAGTCAATTGCACTATAAATGTTCTTTCTCCTTTTTAAATTAAAATCAAACAAGCTTGCACTTTGAATAACCAACTATAAAATTTAAGTGCTATAATTAAACAAACATTACAACAAAATTAATTTGAACGATGGAGAATACTTATTAGAATGAAGTTAACCAGGCATTAATATTGCTGGCAGGTCATACAGAGAAAAATAGGACTCAGGAGTTTCAAAATGCACCATTTATCATCATTCATGTTTACCCTCACTCAATCTATGAGAGGAAGCTATAAATATAGAGAATTTAACCAAATAGGGAGAAATGTTTTCAAAGCAAGGAAAAGTTACATCATAGTTAGGGTTTTCATTTGTTCAAGCTTGAAAATAACAAGCTAGATATTAACCATTACTGGCATTTGTAGCTCCACAGCTAATTTAAATGTAATTACATTTAAATTTATTTACTTACTTTTCCTCAGGAATTAAAATGGGTATAGGGAAAAAAAAATTATCTCCGACCTTGTAAACTACCAAGTTCCTAAGTACAGTGGAGAAGAAAGACATGCATTTTTTGACAATTCCCAAAAACAATGAAGGAAGGTATCAGACTTAGGGGACTAATAACTTTGTATGTCCTGGAATTTTTTAATATTCCTGTGTATTCCAACAGATTTCTTTTTCCAATTCAGTCTGAGAAACAACAGAACCATGCATCATTAGTCTGGACAAGGAAATGATAAACAACACTGTTATGGTTCTGTGGTTGCTAGGTTGCTAAAGGCTCTAAAGTGGTTACTCTCATTATTTGACATAGACAAGTTGCTAAATGAGTGTCAAGGCAATTGTTGATGCCTGAAGTGTTGAAGCCACCTCCAGCATATTTGCCATCACAAGAACTCTATTCTTCTCCAAGAGTGCAATCTATTTCACTGTGCTCACTGCTTGCAGATTTTTCTTATTCAAGCACATTCAGATTTCTTCTCTTCAATGCCATTTTCAAGACACCATTTTTCTGTCCAAAGGTACAAAATGGTTCTCAAAAAAAAACAACCTAACTCCAAAATATGCCTCAAACAATATCATCTAGTCCTAATCATCTTTCCAGAATTATAGTCACAACTCTCACCAAATACCCCTAATCTGGACAAACATTTCTGATCACAGCATGTCTATTTACAGTTCCATTATTCATCTACTTTATAATGACCGTTTCTATTATCACATATTTCCCTTCCCATGTCTTACCCATGCACTTCTGTCTGACTCTACTAAACACTTTGTGATATCCTATCTTCTTAACTAGATAGTATACAGTCTTCCAAAGTCGTATACAGTTGATGCACATGTTTTAATATTTGATTCCTGCTCTAAAGCACAGCATTAAAAAATTAACTATTGTATATTTCTCTTAGAAAATTCACATAATTTACTGATGCATTTTGATAATTTCTTATCTTAGCATCCCTAAGATGAAATGTAAAGGACATCTTTCCTTAAAATATATATCTAATCTGCTTATCACAACCATCCATGCCTTTAATTAAAATATTTAAACATCCTACTACTGGCAGATTTACTTTAAGAAGTACTTGATAATTTATACTAAGACAAAATCTGCCTTCCAGTATTGTCCGAGGATCTTAATTCTTTCTTGAAGTGACACAAACTAAGCCTAACCGGTAGTGTAGCCTTTATTCAGTCTTTGCATGTTTTACTACCTAGCCAAATATTTCTCTATTGTTTTCATTTAACATTGTTTCCATAACCCAATCATCCTTTAGGCCTCTTTCTGAACTCTGGCTATTTATAAAATTCCTCTTTAATGTGGTCATTAGATCAAAGTATAATACTATCTAATGTTATCTCACCATTGATATTCCAGAGAAGAGCTAATCTGCTTAATCTTGACACTATGTCCAGCAATGAAGTCCAACTTTGTGTTATCTAATATCATATCATAATCTTAGTCCAAATTAAAGAAATACCTGTGGGGAAAGTCCTGTCCGCCTAGGGGTTAAGCCTTATCTCTATCATCACTGCAGCCTGAGTTCTATCGTGGCCATGGAGGTGACCCACATATGGTGTAGCAGACCTCTCCTGTCTTGCCTGCTGCTCCCCTTAGCAGTATATTTCAATAAATCTTCCTTTTCTGCTCCCTGCTTTATATCTGGTAAATTGTTCTCATCCCCCACCCCCCCCACACACACACATTTCTACTATACCAGCAAAAGGCCAAAAACATTAATATTTTTTAAAAAATAATTACCTATGATTATTTTCCACACAATTTATTATCTTCTCAGGTATTTATATTTGAATTTTTATGAAGATTTGCTGCTGCAATCATCTAAACTTCTAGTAAACTTTCAAACCGGAAGAACATGCTAGATGAGAATAATTATCTTCTCCTTCAAGCAAAGCTATTGAAAAAGTAACTATGAATGTAGGCATTTTCTTCTAATAAATTGTAACCACCTCAAATAATGAACTTTCAGTTAACAAAGAAACAAACTTATCAACTTCCATCACAAAGGAAAGTTGATTTTTGAGCAAAAAGAATGCCTAGTGAAAAGCATAACCAACTTCTATTTGTTTTCCCTAACACAATGCCTTTCTGTCATTATATCCCTGGACCAAATTGACTCCAGGACCTACAAAGGCTATGTTTAAACAGAAGCATCTTGGGGGCGGGGGGTGGGGGAAGTGTGTGTACCCACATACTAACACACACACACACACACACATTGGTATGTATGTGTGTCTGTGAGTGCCTGTGTGTGTGTGTGTCAATCTCTACATCTAATCATCAGAAACTATGATCTCACGTCCCCCACCCCCTTCTCAGTTCAGATTTTGGATTTGTCAAGTGACTGACTAAGTGTTAACAACCAGCAGATGGACTGGAAGGGCAGATGGGGCTCTCAGGAAAACAGCTAAAAAGTGATTAAAATCACCAAGAACTGCACTCATTATTCCTTCTTTCAAGGGATGCTGTAGTTTTCTTACTGTTAAATCTGATTGGGATGGCAAAGCCAACAACAGAAATGAGGCAATCCCTTTTATTCTTTATTTTCAAGCAGTAGCTCTTTTAAAAAGTCAAGGTGATTGGGAATTATTTTAAATAGAATGTATCCACTTGATATGTCATGGCTTTTCCTACGATTATAGAATGAGGTGTTAGAACTATTTTAGGGGGATACGATGTTCGGCATTTGTCAGATCTGCTGGCAAATCTGAGTAAAGCATGCATTGTGAGATTCAATCCCTACCTTTGACATTGGCTTCTGGCATGTGGCAAGCAGGAACAAAATCACTTCCACATCTATTATGTGCTTGCACCATTATTCCATTATTTTATTATTTCTATTATTAGGCAGCTAATCTTTGACAAAGGGGCAAAGAATATGCAACGCAACAGAGAAAATTTGTTTAACAAATGGTGCTGGGAAAACTGGGCTGCTACATGCAATAAAAAAAAAATGAAACTAGATTACTACCTTGCATCATGCACAAAAACCAACTTGAAATGGGTTCAAGAACTAGACATAAGACCCAAAACCATAAAAAAGCTAGAAGAAAAGGTGGACAAAACACTACATGACATATACCTCAGTAATATCTTCAAAGATACATCACTAAAAGTAAGGATAGTGAAGGAAAGTTTCAATAAACAGATGGGACCACATCAAGTTAAAGAGCTTCTATACAGCAAAAGTGACATTACACAAAAACAGACACCCCACTGATTGGGAGAAAATTTTTGCACAAGCACTAATGACAAAAGACTGATTGCAAAGATACACAAAGAGCTGATTAAAAAACTCAATAAAAATAAAGTGAACACACTGAACAACCCCATCAAAAAATGGGCAGAAGAGCTAACAAGACACTTTTCCAAAGAGGAAATGCAGATGGACAACAGACATTTGAGAGATGTTCAACATCACTTATAATAAGGGAAATGCAAATTAAAACCACAATGAGATACCACCTCACCCCAGTGAGAATGGCACATATTAAAACAACTCACAACAACAAATGTTGGAAAGGATGTGGAGAAAAAGGAACTCTCCTACAATGCTAGTGGGAATGCAAACTGGTACAACTATGAAAAGATGTTTGGAAGTTTCTCAAACTGCTAAGAATAGAGCTTCCATATGACTCAGCAATCCCAACCAAAGTTATCCACCCAAAGGACACCAAAACATTGACTCAAAAAGACAACTGCACCCCCATATTTATTGCTGCTCTAGTTACAATGGGGAAGATGTGGAATCAACCCAAATGCCCAAAAACAGATGACTGGATAAAAAAAAGATATGGTACATATCCACAGTGGAATATTACTCAGCGATCAAAAAGATAAACGCATACCTTTTGCAGCAATATGGAAGGGGATCATGCTTACTGAAATAAGCCAAAAAGTAAAAGAAAATACCAGATGGGTTCTCTTATAGCTGAAGTGTAAGGGACCGGGGAATGGAGGGGGAAGCAATTGTAATAAAGTAAAATTAAAAACAATGAACAACTATAAACCAGAGACATTTTACAGGGATGGGGAGGGGAATAGGATCAAAACTAGGGTGGGATGGGAATTGTGCATGGGACTATGGTGATGGCACATAGGTGAATTGGTGGTGGGACTGCAACTGAGAGGGGGAAAAACAATCACAAAATGAAAAATGATATAAAAAATAATTTAAATGGATTAAAAAGAAAAGAAAGCGTGAACCTGGGCGTTTCAGATTAGATCTTTATCAGAAAATTTTTCTAATCATAGGAAAATGCTGATATAAGTTCCATAGGAGAATAGCAAAAGAAGTATTTCCCTATCACTTAAGAAAAGCAGCAGGACCACTAGAAGAATTATTTTTAAGTAAATCAAGAAAAAAAGGAACCCCAGCCAATCTCCTACTGAATATAAATGCAGAAATCCTAAACTAAATATTAGCAAAATGAATTTGAAAGTATATGCTAACCATAACAAACAAAGAGGGTTTATTCCAGGAACGCAAGGTTAAACATATAAAAATTAAAACAGTGCGATTCACCATACATTAAATAATAAAAAGAAAAATAAAATCATCTTAACAGATGCATCTTATACTTCAGCATCATGATTAAGAATAAAGAATTGTTCACTTTGATAAAAGGTTCTTATAAATATTCAACAAATTATCATAATGAAAGGCAAAATATTAAATAGGGAAATATTGAGAATAAGGAACCAGGTAAGCATGACCACTGATGTACTTAATTCAACATGGACTAGAGGTTCAAGTCAGTACAGTAAGCAAGAGAAAGAGAGAAACTGTACAAGGGCTGGAAAGCACAGTAAATTGCTACTGGTTTTATCCCCCGCTTTGATGATTGCAGTGCACACCTGCCAACTGCCAGCACCTTCGTTTCTTTTCTAAGGGCTTCCTGTCAGCGTTGGAGTTGCTTCACTTGCCTACAAACTCTCTGTCCCTTGGAAACTATGTCACTCCCTGGAAGTATCATCTCTCAACTACAGATGCACAAGACCTTTTAAAAAATACTTCAGGGCCCTCCCTGGTGGCGCAGCGGGTTAAAGCACTGCACTGAGAAGCTAAGGCCACTTCCGCATGAGTTCAATTCCCGCCTGCCCCGGAGGTGACCGCATGGCGCGGGAGACCTCTCCTGACCCGCCCGCTGCTCCCCTCAGCAGTGTGCTTCGTCCATCTGCCTGTTCTGCTCCCCACTCTGTCTCTGGTGAAGCCTCTCGCCACCCCTGAGCCTCTGGCCTGTACCCCAGTTCTGTATGTACAAATAAATAAATCTTTAAAAAAAAAAATATTTCAGTTGTTTATACTTGTATGTCATAATTCCAGTGCATGTTTCCTACAATTCATTTGTGGAAACTCTAGCAGTATTAAGTTATAGAGATAAGTTGCTCGGTAGGGCAGTTTTAACAGTTATCTTCTTCCATATTTTGACTATTATGCCAGTGATTCTTGGGATAAACTTTAAATAAGTTTCTTGAACTGACTCATTGTCTTAGAGTCTAAACTTAACTACACCAACCAAAAAGAACTGTCATTATTTCCAGTTAATATGACTGTAAGGCTTTAAGAAAACCAAAATTATATTTAATGAGTGTATTTAACAAGGTTCATGGACACAAACAATATATAAGTATTGGTTATAATGATGAAAGAAAATTTATAACAGCTATCAGGACAAATCATACATAGGAATACATCAATTAAATGTGTTCCAGGTCTTGCCAATATAAAATAATACTAAGTTAAACAAATGAAGATCTGAATAAATAGAGGTACAGTTTAAGTCATAAGCTTGAAAAGGAATTTATGTGAATTTTTTCAAGTTATTTCTGAAATTCATATAGTAATGCAAAGGTCAAGGATAATCAAGGATCAAAACTTCAGAGGATAGGGCAGAAGAATTTCTGGGTAACAAAAGGTTGCCATAAAGTCAAATAGTTGAGACAGTGTGAGCACAAGCCAGTCAATCAGAGTGATTAATACAACAGAATGTCCATAACAATAAATGCTGACTCATACATAAGTCAGCATTTATTGATGATGAAGATGCTATTATAGGCCAGTGAAAATAATGTTCCTTTCAGTAAGAGGGACATTTATTGCAAATATTTTTTTTTCCCCAAAAGAAAAAACTTAGCATGACTCCACCCTCACACATCATAAAAAACATTTCTGTGAAGTGAAAAATAATGCAGTTTCTGAAGATTCACCGGAGACTGTCTTCATGACCTCAGAGTGGCAAAGATATCTCGAACAGGGCACAAAATCGTGTATTAACTGCAAAGGGGGTGTGCTAACACTGATACTTCATTAAAGTGAAAAATTTCTGTTCACATACAAGATTTTTTTAATGAGGGAAAAGGTATCCATACACTGAGAATATATTTGCAACACATATCTGAAGATAGGTTTATACTTTAAATATAAAAAGAACTGCTACAAATTAATAAGAAAGAATAGAATAGAATAGAATAGAATAGAATAGAATAGAATAGAATAGAATAGAATAGAATAGAATAGAATAGAATAGAATAGAATAGAATAGAATAGGCAAAGGACTTGAATAGGTAAAGACTCACCCAATGGTCAACAAATGAATGAAAACATGTTAGGCCTCCTCCCTTATCATGACATTATTAAAAATAGTGAAATTCTAAATATTTATCTGTGTGACAAAAATTTCAAAATACTAATGTTAGCAAAGATTGAAGAGAAAGAATACGGCCATTTTCAAAATTCAAAATATATCACAAAATCCACCATAAGATTAAAATAACAGCTGCCATTGTCTCTGCCAGAAGCAGCCTCCCCATGAGTCTCTCACCCATGTGTTTTTTTCAAGTGTCTCTACGTATCTCTCTTCCACATGTCTACCCCCATGTGTCCACCTTGCTCACCCTCCAGCCCCACCAGCCGGTCCCCATTAAGGAATTCTTGTTTATCACATCCTGGATCCTGTAGTCCCAGAAAGTGCATGTAAGTGTGGGTGTGGAAGGTGGTAGCCATTAGCAATGCTGCAACACTCTCTCATGGAGATACACCCAGTGATAACAGTACATCAAGCAAGGGTCTATTCCTGAGATGTTGATAGCAGTCAGAAACTTGATATGACCAAATAATTTCAGATCATGTGAATATACTAACTTGAAAACTTGAGGTAGATTTTGTCTTTGTTTCAGGTTTAAATTTTTCTGGAAATTCATTTATACTGGTTTTCCAAAAGTTGGTATCTTTATAAAACTTTCCTGTTCCCATTTTTAAATATACATTGAGTTGTGATTTTTAAAACAGATGGCAAAAAATTGATTCCTCATAATTTGATAATCCCCCTTTTATGCAAATGTTTAACTTGTGATTAATCATGGAGCACATATTTATTTTACACAGTTTTAAGTATGTTGAATTACATAACAACAAAGGTTTAAGTCAAAAAGTGTGAAAGTCCATGAAACTTATACTGTGCTCTTTATGAACCTCTTTCCAAACACCCACCTCATTTGCTTGTTCTGTCCTCTGTGCACTCTGACCTTCTAGTCTTAATCCCATTATCCTGGACCATAATTATAGCTAATATGCATGTTACTACAGTAGATTCTGAGCTCATGGTATCAAAACTAGATGACAGTATATAGCCAAATGCCTGCCATACAGCATGTACTCAGTCAATATTTGCTGAGCAAACAAATGTTTTTCTGGCTAGTTTTTTGTTACAAAACACTCTAACAGCTATGTGACAGCCCTGCTTTCATTACAGCGGTCTAAGTTTGTCAGCAAATTTACTGAGCATCTAGTATCTAATGTGTTGAGGTAACAATGCAATATCATGACAAACACTTGGCTAGGCTTTAGAATTGCATTTATGCCCAATTACAAATATATAACTTATTTCTTAGTCTCTCTTCAGCCAAAATAAACTCAACTAGAATTCAGACCTAATTTGGCTCCCACACCAGAGGTGAGAAACTAGACAGCAAAGCAGTCTATTGCTTATAAAATATCACCCAAGTAAAGTACAGATGGGAAGTGATGGTATGGCACAGTTGGATCTAGAGGTCAGAGCAACTACAGTGTGATTAGAGTTTGAGTGAGACCTATCCTGTAGTTATTAGAACATCACACCTAATGCACAGGCCCTGTTCCGACAGTGAAAAAATAATGACATTCAGGTTTATGGCCTGGCTGACCCAAAACTCTGAGGAATACTTCCTCTCTTTTATTGGAACCTCCTCTAGATCTTTTGTTTAGGCAATACCAAATCCATGGAATTTTGCAGTAATTCTCTACTTACACAGGAAATCCCAAGCTTCAATAGCATGCATTATTCCCTTCCAAATATATATAAATCCTATAAATTTGAAAAATTTTTCAGGTGACGCTGCTTAGACTTGCAGCTCACATCCTGATCCTTCTATCTCTGCCAGGGTTCTCGTTATGCATACAGGGTACTGGGGTATTATCGACAGTGCTGTATTAGTGTTAAATGTGACGCAGACCTGCTTCCTGATGGATTGAGGGCAAGAGAGAAAATACCAAAAGTCTGAGGCTCACCACATAAATCAGAAACTACTTCATGCTGTGACCATGATAAATAGATCTGAAAATATCTACCAGGAAAAGTTTAGAAGAGACTTGGGGCACTGTGTTATACCTGAATTAAAAGACAGCTTTGCTAAAAATGAACTTTTCTCTAGGCCAGTATGCTTGTTGTTTTATGCTTAAAAATGAAGTGTAGCAAAAACCCTACAAGGCATTAAAGAAATGTTGCAGTTAAAATTCAGGATGTGTTTTGCTGAGGGCTGGCCATCATATTAAGCAGCGTGGACAGAAAGGTTATTTTTCATTGAGCTAATAGATGGCTTATAAGTCCTGACTGTTAGTCATTTTTTTTTTTTTTGCTTTCATATACTCTACCAATTTTACTTTATCTTCATTTTGACTGATATCCCTCCTCTGTTAGATTCAGATGAAAACCACTAAAGAGTATCACTCAATATTGCTCAATATCTTGGGAAGTTGAATATTTTATTCTTTGAAGTTATTACGTGAAAGTGCTATATACAATATTCCCAGAATGGGTTCTGAAGACATTAATTATGGAATCATATGGGTTAACTGAAATGACAGGATATGTGAGTTTCACTAAATGTCACAAAATAACAGGTCTATTTCTACATTAGTATTTAACTCATTTCATATTTTGGTCACTAAACAGTTCTTTTTTAAAATAAGATAAATTCATCTTGCTCTATAAATTACTGAGTTTGAACTCAAGGGTCAACCTGGTTAGTTGTGATAATTCTGTGGATAACAACCTCCAAAGAAGAAAATGGTTCCTTCCACTAACACAATCCTGTGTGCGCGTCTGAAAATGTCCCCTTACCAAAGGAAGGGGTATCTTTAAATGTCTTTATGGTTAATAGTAGCATAATAGAAACTACTCACAAGGGTATTCAGGCTGAACTACATTCTTAATTATCAAACAATAACAGGGATTACTATCTCCCAAAGGCCCAAATAGCTTTGTCTCAGAATGCTCAGAATAGGCTTCGTCCAGTTAAAGGGAACTTGGTGTGGGGAACTAAGGTGGATGAATGCCTGACGGAGCTCAGTCTGTTACTATTACATACAAATGCAGGTTATTTAATTTTTTATTTATTTATGGAAACAACCTTTTAAAAATATATTTATTACATCAACCTTCATTTTTGTACAATGTATGAAAGTCCCTGTGAAATTCCCACCTGCAATTCACCTGTGCACCATCAACATAATCCCTTAGGCTCTAATTCTGTCCTGATCCTTCTCCTTCCTCCCCTACAGAATGTCTCTGATCTATAGGGAAAAAAAAACTAAAGAAAGCTCAAAATAATAGGATCATAAACAAAAGAAGAGAAATTATCAGACACAGCAGAAATCAAAAGAATAATCAGAGATTATTATGAACAGTTATATGCAAAAAAGTTCAACAATCTAAAAGAAATGGACAAATTCTTACAACTTTACAACCATCCAAAGCTAGATAAAGAAGAACCAGAATACTTAAACAGACTAATTACAAGCAGTGAAGCTGAATCAGTAATCAAAACCCTCCCCCAAAACAAAAGCCCAAGACCAGATGGACTCACAAATGAATTCTACCAAGCATTCAGAAACACTAGTGCCTGTCCTACACAAACTCTTTCAAAAAATTGAGGAGGGTTACTACCAAATACGTTTTATGAAGTCAACATTCCCCTAATACTAAATCTGAACAGTACAACACAAAAAAAGAAAACTATAGACCAATCTCTCTAATGAACACTGATACAAAAATTCTCTAATAAAATCTTAGCCAACAAAATCCAACAATTCACTAAAAAGATAACTCATCAAGACCAAGTAGGATTTATTCCAGGGACACAAGGATGGTTCAACAACTGAAAATCAATTAATGCAATCCAACACATAAATAAAATGAAAAATAAAAACCATATGTTCATATCAATTGATGCTGAGAAAGCACTTGAAGATGCAGATTATTTTAAGGGAAAAACAAAGATGCTATGATCAGAAAAAAATCTTTGTCCTTTTCTTAGTCATTTCCCTTTTTCTAACTGAAGAAACAATCACTGTTCCACTTTTAGTAACCTAAAAGAACATAGTTTGGGGATTATGATCCAGGTATGGGTGTATCCATTGACATGTCTTCCCTGTCTGAAAAACTTGTCTTTAGTTTCTCAGACTTAGAAAGATAAGGTCAACCTCTCCTTTATTATGTGAAATCTATCCCTTCTTCCTTCCTCAGTCACTAGCCCTTACACACAGGATGGACACACACACAGAGACACACACCACAACCACACACATATCTCCCTGGCCTGCCTCATATTAATTTGTAACTTACAACCAGGCAAATTCTCTTTTGCATGCTATTAAATTGATTTTTCTTTTCCTATGGTGTCCTGTCTGACCCTGTCTTGATTTGTGCTCCAGCCCAAAAGAACCCAGAGGGATAGGGACTTTGCTCCAGCCCAAAAGAACCCAGAGGGATAGGGACTTTTCAGTTGTGTTTGACAACTGATTCAGTTTCCTTGTTTGTAACAGAGAAACAGTTCTCTATCTTGAATCCATTTTAAGTGACTTCAGTAACAAAATAGAAACTATCCACTTACAAACAGGAGGCAGCAAAGTCAAAGGTCTGGAGGCAGAATAGGGTGTTCTTCCATGGGCCCATCAGCAAGCTACTTATTATCACTGTTTTCTTTTCCTGCTATAAGATATATAGATAGTACCTACTTCACATGGTTTTAAGAGTCAAATAAAATAATGTATATAAAATACCAATATGATTCCTTATATAAGGTGTAAGTTGAGAAAAACAGCAATTATATTAACACTCCAATCTTGTTATCAGCTGGCACATGTTATGGCATTTAGAGAAGGGAAACTACACTCTCTACGAACAAGGTCACTCAACTGTGGCATTACTAAAGCTTATCACCTCTGCCTTCCAAGGCTAGCTTGCAATACTAATTCCTATTGCAGAGCAAGGAAAACAGGCCTAGAAGGAGCCAAGTAGCCTGAAAGTGAAGATTGAGAGAAAAGTTTCCTGCCTGTTAGCTGGTAACTGCAGTGGAGTCAAAGGAGGTAACACAAATTCACAGAGAAACACTTAATAAAATGAAACTTTATCCAAATGATACGACTATTGCTTCAATAATTCATAGCCTTTTCATGTTCAACTATAGCTTCTAGTAGCACCAAGGAAAGGGACTCCCGCATTTGTAAAGCCACCTTGAATTCAGACACACTGTTCTTAAGAGGAAAATCACAACTGACTGGATAAATCACAAGCACACAAATCCTGTTCCCACAGAAGCCCGTGTTTCTTCAGGCAAAGTGAACCAATTATCTACATGCATTTGACAAATTCAATCTTTGGGGAATACAAAGATTGCTTGTTGTTTGATTTTGCTTATTTGTCTGTACTTGATGAATACTCCACCCTGCCAATGCTACACCATTTCACCATTTTCACAGTCCTTTCAGACTTGGAAAAGTAAATGTTTGAAATGTGCCATATTACTAATGATTTACGTTCTGTTTTGTTTTTATTAACTCTTTCAAAGTCCATTTTAGGGCACTTCTGGAGAAAAGAATGTCTTAAGGAATGAAAACAGGGTATTTGTCCACAGGATTAAGCAAGTGCTTGTCCTGAACAGACAAGACTGGAAATCTGAACACCACTTGGGAGTTATCCTAGAGGATCCAGTCTGGGAAGTGTCTGGATCAGTAGATGGAAAGAGAGCAAGGATGAATGACTTTTTTTTTTTTTTAAAGATTTATTTATTCATACAGAACTGGGGTACAGGCCAGAGATGTGGAGGGTGAGAGGATTTACCAGAGACAGAGTGGGGAGCAGAACAGGCAGATCGACGAAGTACACTGCTGAGGGGAGCAGCGGGTGGGTCAGGCGAGGTCTGCCACGCCATGTGGTCAACTCCGGGGCAGATTGAGAATCGAACTCATGCGGAAGTGGCTTAAGCTTCTCAGTGCTGTGCTTTAACCTGCTGCACCACCAGGGAGGGCCGGGACTAACTATTTTTTAATTCCCATGGAAGACATTGAACCGGGAACACATGCTAGCCAGAGTTTTTTCCACTTTCACTGAAGTAGGAATAACTACCTCTATCCAGCAAATCTCCAGTCAGTCCAGACTCTCATTTCAAAGTCATAACAATCCTTGCTCTAATCAGCATTTCTCACTCCCTCCATGTGGCCACCTCATAAGGGTGCTTCCTCCACAAAGTCCCACATTT
This sequence comes from Condylura cristata, assembly GCF_000260355.1. Classification (NCBI taxonomy): domain Eukaryota; kingdom Metazoa; phylum Chordata; class Mammalia; order Eulipotyphla; family Talpidae; genus Condylura; species Condylura cristata. Next base: position 26,563,811 of record NW_004567117.1, on the reverse strand, counting down.
GCTAAATTGGGGGCGAGGGGGAAAGAATTAGAACCCAGCTCTTCTCTCAACTCAGAAAACTTCTCCACAAAGATGGCAGAGAAAGAACACAGTCTTATTATTAAATAGCTTGTTATACAAACAAAGAAATCTAACCCTTTCCACAGCCAGGCCAATACAATCTACTACCTCCATGTCCTCCAGAGAAACAATAACTAGTCTTCAAATAAGATCTTGATAGTTCCAGTTATTACATATAGCTTATCTTAAATTCACCTGGTAACTGGGATGACATTCATCTAGTTGCTAGATTTTATAAAAAGAAAAAAATAAACTTCTTACATCTTTTTAGGCACCCACTAAAGTTAGGTTCCTCCCTCTCACAGAAACTGGGAAATAAAAACTGGCTCCCTCTGTGTTTACATTTCAAAGAGATGCCTTCCAATTCCTTAAGAAAACAAAACAAAGGATGAAAAATATCAACCTAATAACAAACCCTAGAAATCTGACTGAAGAGGGGGGAAACAATGTGGACTATGGTGGAGGACTGAGGTGCAGCAGTGATGTAGTATGGCACCAGCATCTGCGAAGGTGTGACTGTACTGCTCTGAATCACATAGTGAGGGAAAACAGTGTTACCTAAATTAGAAAAAGAAAGGAAGAGAAGAAGGGAGGAGAGACAAGGGATGAAGGGAAGAGGGGTGAAGGAAAGAAGGGAGAAGGGAAGGAGGGAGGGAGGGAGAGAAAGACAAAAGTTCTGGGTCAAAAAGCTGACAAGAATTTCTTTAGTTTCTAAAAAAATTTACACACATTTCAAAGAGACAGAGAAAGACTTTACAAACTTTCTATAGTAAAAGTTCTAACAAAAGTGACAAGAAATAGCCAAATTTCTTCTCTCATTTTCAACAAAGAGAATTAAGCCTCTTTTTGAGGATGTTTATTTTCTTTACATGCAGATCGGGGATCCGGATGCCAAGTGGGGTGATGTCCCACACTGGTTTCTCAACTGAAGTGAGTAAGCATGGTAGAGTCTCCCCCAGGACTTAATAGCACACCATCCCAGTAAAGAGAAGTACGTAAGAATAGTGTATTTTTATGGCCAAAGTCATTTTTCTGTGTTTTCTTCTGTGATGATCATGTGATTATTTCTCTTGCTGCAGACTGCATTTTCTCTTACCCAGTTAGTTCCCTAACACATCTATTCTGCCTATACTGGATTCAGAAACTATTTCCCCCCACCGCACTCCACAGGGCCTGGGAATTATAACTCTTTCCCACTGAATCTCAAGTTAGCTATGAAAACCAAATGAAAGCAAAGATGGAAAAGTGTTTCTAAAGTTAAAGGATTGCTGCTCCTTGACGTGGAATGCAGGTGATAATTCAAACGGTGGTCACTCCAAAGGACACATTAGGCCTCGAGCTACTTCACACAGACATGCCTTAAACTCAATACCAGAAGAGGTGTTATTCCCTGAAAATGTTGATTAAATGGGCTTGTAAGAAGCAGGAAGGAGAAAGCTACAGAAAGAATTTCTTTTTGTATTACATCTCTCTCTTTCTTATGGATAACACAAAAAACAACAATTGTTTATCCCCTGGTAGCAGTCCCTGGAAACTTGGTGTCTACTAGCTGGCATGAACACTTACCTCCACCAAAGTAGATAATCCCTTACACTTGGTTGCTGGGCTCCCTGGTTATGATCCAATCACCCATATCTTAAAGATAAAGCGGACATTTTCCTCATATACTTCTCTCTGTAAACTAGAATTCAAAAATCTGATTCTGTTTTTGCATGACTTAGCCTTTATAATCAAGTCACAAATCTGATCTGAAGAATTTATTGGGGGAAAAACAGCAACTTTCAGAATACATAAGGAAATACAACCCAACTCCCACAGCTTCCCAATTCATAAGATTCTGAGTAGTTAAATTTATTTATTTATGCATATAAGAATTAGGGTGTAGCCCCCATGTTTATTGCTGCTTTATTTACAATTGGAAAAACATGGAAGCAGCCCAAATGCCCAAAAGTAGATGACTGGATTAGAAAGATGTGGTACATATATACGATGGAATATTACTCAGCAACCAAAAAAGAGAAACACGTGTCTTTTGCAGCAACTTGGATGGAGCTGGAAAAGATCATGCTTAGTGAGATAAGCCAGAAAGAGAAAGAAAAATACCGGATGGTTTCACTCATAGCAGGAGTCTAATGGACCAGGTGAGAAAATAACAAAAATAATGAACAACCATATACCAGAGACATTTTGTGGGGGTGGAGTGGGGAATGGGATCAAAAACAGGGGGGGGAGGGAAGTGCATGGGATTATGGTGATGGCACACGAGTGGCTTGGTGATGGGAAACCCACGGGGACTACAATTGAGATGGAAAAAAAATGTAAAATAAACTGTTATAAAATAAAAAATAATAATAAAAAAGAATTAGGGTGTAGGACAGAGATGCAGGAGATAGGGAATTGAGGGGATTCACCAGAGACAGATTAGGAAGCAGAACAGGCAGATGTACTGAAATACAATGCTGAGGGAAGCAGCAGGCGAGACAGGAGAGGACTGCTGTGCCTTGTGAATCACCTCCCTGTCAGGGTATGTAACTCATGCTGCAGCAGCTGTGGGTAGCTTCTTAGTGTTGAGACTTAACCTGCTAAGCCACCAGAGGGGTCCCGTAGTTAAAGGTGTGTTTAGAATGTTGATCCTAAAGCTTTTTAATCGTGTCAGTGATACCTATCAGAATTTCAGTGGACATTTACCTCATTGAATACCATTTTTCTGGAAGTGGTAATTTATATATAATATGGGAAATTCTGAATAAACACAATAGTCACTTGACTGAGTATTCTTTTTTCTAAACAAGTTGCCTGTAAAATAAAAATTTACTATTCAAATATTTTTGGTTATCTCAACAAAATACACAGTAGGTATATAATAAATGTTGACTAGGTTTTTGCTCAGACTAATGTGTGGGCATTATACAAGTGTATCTAAAGGTGCCTAGAACCCAGACACCACAGACAAATGCTCAAATGCTGTGATGACACAAGAAAAATCAGTTTGCTGATTATACTTTTTAAAAGATACCAGTACAATAGTCACTGGGAAAATATTTTTCCTATTGAATTATTACACCAAACATTGACCAAAACAGAATGCCATATTTCCATCCAATATGTTTTAATGAAAATAATCAAGAAAATTTAGTTCCATATTAGCCCTAAAATATATGCCGGTGATAAAAGAATATGCAAGGTAGTTTGTAAACATAACAGTGATCTGGTTCCTAACAGATGGTGGATACTGGCCTGTTCTTAGCTCAATTTTAATAAGCTTTTCTGAGAATAGCAAGGCTGGGTTTCACAAAAGAGTAGTTGGCAAGGATTAAAGAACTATGCATTGAAGTTGGCTTAAATGGGGTATTCCAGGGCATCTCTGCATGAATGGCTTTGTGGATTCCCATTGGACCTTATCTCACAAACAAATTGCAGTCTTTCTCATGGTTCATCACACTCCTAAGATGAATACACAGACAATGCCCAGGGAATACAAGTCCTCATGTGACAAATGCCCTTTCCAACTTGTGTTTCAAACAGGAAGGGGAAAAAATTAAATTCAATACATTCCACTGAATGTTGTATTCAATCCTATGTTAACACAAATATGCTCAGAAGATAAAGCCATCTGTTTTAATTCAAGAAGAGTTCCTTCAGAAAGGAAAGGAATTCAGACTTAGAACACTTTTTTTTTAAAATAAATTAGTTGGATAACAGCTATCGATTGTGTTACTTCCATGTTTACGTTCTCTTGATGCACAGTTTAAGTATGAACTTGAACAGGTTTGCCAAGTCAAATGTCAATAGAACACTTACGAAAATACCCCTGAAATGGTAATGTTGAAATCTGCAAATCTACAGTCATAATCTACAGCAAATGCAGATTAGGTGACACAGGTAGATGGTAGTACAGGTGGGGTGGAACTCAATACCACGTTTGGTTGGCTCCCTCTGAAGGAAACAATGTGTTAACAGGAATGTGCAGGATCCATAGGAGGATAACAAAGCCCAGGAGAGACACCTTGCGGAGGATAAGCAGCTGCCTACAGGGAGCTTAATGTCCACTGCTAGGGAATTCTAGAGCTGGTTGTTCAATATGATCTATATTTAAATATGTGCATATTTAAAAATGTGTGCTTAAATATGTAAATTAGACTGGAAGAGCCAACCTAAATGAATTGCGAAAAAGCAGGCAAAACTCGCCATGGCAAAGACACTGCTGGAGAACACTAACATGTGCCATGAATGAAGAGTCTTTTATGCTCTGAGAGCTATTTGAATCCCAGCTCAGCTTCATAGTAGAATTGACCTTGCCTTAATCATGAGCAGCCTATGAGACTGCGTTAAGAACTGTAATAGTGTCCAGAACTAATATTTCAATTATTTCAGAATTGGGAAGAATAGGGCAGTCTAGAGCCCCCTTACCACGTAAGAATAATTACTCCTAATATGCAAAACAGCTTTAAAAAGGAAAATACAGATTTGGGAATAATTATGAAGGAACTTAAGGGATAATTGAACTACAGGGACTCAGAGTCATATTTACACAAAGCCTCTCATTGTCACAAAAGAAGGGGACACTGACCCTGACATTCCTTCTTAGAGTCCAGGGTTGAGGCTTTTGAGTGTTACTTTCTCTTGTAACCAGAATCCATGTTATGAGGATTGTTCTGTGAGATCAGTTCTAAAAGTAGTTTAGTTGTGTTTGTTCCTCTTGTTAATCTTAGAAAAATGGTGGGTTCAGAAAATCATGAGCCTGTGGTAACTTGCTATTCAATCCAGTCTTACCCACTGATTATTGTTTTTTTGTTTTTTGGTTTTTTCTGTTTTAAAATAGAAGAGGGCTTTTGTGATCATGGGTACACAACATAAACATTGAGGCCACATGCTGTCTCCTGCTGTCACTCAGGAGTTCATTTGTTCACAGCTCACCTATTTGCAACATCTGATTGCTTCAATTACCAGACAACAGTGATTCCCTGAACAGGGATTTCTGCCATTAACTTCAGAAGGAAGCAGTTTGTGAAGAAGCCACGCCCCACCCATCAATCATCATGAGCCAAAGCTCTTTCCAGGCTTTCCTGCCGTGAGCACTCAAGTGTCAAAGCACAGCCGCAAAGTTAATTTTCACCCTGGGTAGACATGAACGTTCGAGGACTAAACTGGATTCCCCAGATCCCACTAAAATGTAAAAGTCCAGAATGGTTCATGAATTGCAGAGAAATCCCTAGATAAGGGCCAGTAAACAACATATTAAGAGACTCTCAAACAGAAGAAGAGAATCTTAAAAATCAGAGATGCTCTCAAGGGTAGTGACCAAGTGCTGGTTACAGGAAAAGTGACTAATGTTAGAAGTACAACTACCTCTGTCCCACCAAAGGTAGCGAGGGATATGCCCATCCTCCATGGGAAATAATCCAGGAGGAACCTGGGGGAGAATAGGCAAAGTCACCCAAACAGGCTGCAGAGTTGGGTGTGGAGCACCTTAAGTGGTTTCTCATCTCAGTGAGGGTGGAAGGCCTGGTCTGGATACCAAAGTCACATCTGCTATGAGAAGAGATGTGTCCACCCTTGTAAGCCAGCTCTGGATGGGTATCTATGGAACAGAGAAGCTGCTGCTCTCAACAACTTGCATGTTGAGTTCAGGTACAGGTTCTGTCTGGCCATCACCAGGTGTGCCCACCACAATGGCCTGTCACTCAGGCTTTACATCAGAACACATCATCAGAATTTATTGTCAGAAGAAGCAACACCCTCCACAATGATGGGGCTCAGGACACACTGCCCTCTAATATGGCAATTAACCTACTATTTCAGGCTAAGATATTTGAGAAATGGTAGCTCCAGAAAGCACTTTTTAACCTTACACCTGTGTTTTCTGCTTGCTCCCTTTCTAATTTCCACAGTAACAGCCTAGACTGTGCATTGGAATATCTTATTTCTGTGACTGACTGAGTAGATTACTTCCCTGTTCAGTTCCAGGCTCTTCAGTAATAAGAGGGCAAGTGTTGAAAAGGGGTCATTATTCCTACAGGTTCTGAATAACCTACAGCATCTGAGTAAATGCATCACTACTTAAATTGCAACTAGCCAGTTCATAGTTTTGGTTATGCTCCCAGAATACCACCTCCAGTCAGGCCCTCTCACGTCCACAGTAACAATGTTAGGTGCCAATGATGAAAAAATGTGAACAATGAGAATACAAGGTGAAGTAGTAAGGACGTGTTTAGAAAGTGCCCTGTGATGCAAGGCCATTCCATTCTCTAGAAGTGAGCACCAGACTTCAGCCTCCAGCAAACATATCCCTGTTCTTGTGAGATTTGTGCCACAACTTTGACAATAGAGGAGGACTGTGCTTGTATCTTTCTTCTCAAACGGCTGATTGGTGTCTGTCCCATGTTCTAGCACCATGTGGAGAAGGAGAGACCAAGCACATAAGTCATCTTACCAGCGATGACAATGGGTCCTTCTAATTTGACCATTAATGGGATTAATAGGACTTTTTCCAGCAGGTCCACCAGGACCTGTTGCCTGTCCTGTGCTATACTGAATGGCTGCCTATCATCTTCCTTGTGCATTTGTGCATTCCATTCACATTTTCAGAGGAAGCCCAGCTTGTCCCGGACCACGGGCATACCTCATGTTCACAGTATCTGGCTATTTACTGAAGTGAACTCTCTGGAAATATTTGGGAATTCTGTCATGTCTCAACTACAGACTCTGTGGACCAAGAATGATGTTTCCAAAACTAGGGAAAAACCACTAAGAATTTTCTAAGTGATCAAATTACTTTAAACAATGTTTTTGTAGAGGAGTTCAAAATCTCCAAGTCCACAAAACATTTCTCATTTGTTCACCTTAACATAAGGGATAAAGCAGGTTATGTGACTCTAAGCAATTCCTATATGTAGAAATGGCTTTGGACAAAATTGTGAGTAAAGGGAAATTTTTATCAGGCAGTTTTATAACCCCCTTCCTAGAGACTCTAATTCCTGCAATTCAGCAGAAAGCCTTAAGCCATGGGCAGAAACATCTGCATGGGTAGGAGAATGTACCACTTTTGTATTAAAGATGATTCATAAAAATATTCAAGTGCTTAAGTTCAAGGAATCTGTGAGGTGCATCATTTTCAAAGGTCAACTGACAGAGAACTTTGGAGCATGTGGAGGGTTTCCCGGTGTTGTTCAGATTGCTCTTTACCAGCAATTTCATTTGTCCCTTATACCATGTCCAGTGGGAAGAAGAATTGGGCAAAGTTCCTGGGGCTCCACCTTTTGGAATCCTAGATCTAATTTAGAAATGCAATGGCAGCCAGGGTCTCTCAGAACAAGTTAATTATGTGAGATTTATAGCCAGTAAGCAGTGGAATAAAGGTAAATCAGGGTTCAGACACCCAAGTTCCTGTTTTTTCCTACTATGCTAGATACCTTCACAGTCATGAGGGGCCACATCTGGTCCACACTATACAATTTACCCCTTAATCATGCTGTGCTGATTCACGAATGGTGGATATCCCTCGCAACATGCTGCTAAGCTCCTAGAGAGAACAACAGGGTCTGATATTTTCCCTCTACACTTTCCCAAAATGCACGGTAGGCACTGACATGAAAGCAAAAGAACATTCAGAAATAAACATGAAGTTGGAAGCAAAACAAATCCAGTAGCTGCAGAATGTGTACATCAGTGATGCAGAAGCAAAGTGAAAAACAAATTATGAGCCAGTTTGAGGAAGAACACTATTAACTGTGAGTTGTAATAGAGCACTGAAAGGCAGAAAAGAGACTGAAGGGAAGAGGGAAGCCGGCGACTACAGGCACAGAAATGGCCCGAGAATCACCAAAAGCCTGGACACAGAATGGACAGGATTCACATCATCCCTAGCTTCACACAGCCATATCAGGGCTGAGGAGCTGGGGGTAGCTTCTGACTGTCCTCCAAAACAAGATATATTAGGAAGTCTTTTTCCATTACATTCCCAATTCTTTGTACAAAACAGGGAGTGTTCCTTGGTAAACTTTTCTATCAGACTGGTAGAGGGGACTCAGTATCTGCTAACTATGCACAGGGTGTTGTTATACCGCACAAAATGTCACCATCAAGAACAAATGGCATCAGTTGCCACCATGCTGTGGCATTCCATTTTACAAAATGATACGTCGTTATTAAGCGGCGAGGGATATTGATTTCCCAGTATGTTTCCTGCTTGCTCAATTGCTTTGGTTACAACAACGACACTACTAGATGTTAAATACACTGAGTAGATACAGAAAGCTGATCGCTGGGTTCTCAATAATGTGGACTCACTCTTTGCCCTGGCAAATAATCAAATCTCGTGCTAGCCACGTTAATTCTGTTCCTCAAGAGGAATTGGCTTGGTTTTCCCTTGTTGGAGAACTGATCATGAGGAAAAGTCCTCACATGGAGTTGGAAGGGTTGCCATGTTTCAGAATGCAGCCAAGAAATCAGGCCACTGGGATCAAGTTCCAGACTACTACAGACACAGAGCTACTTCAGTCATGAGACCACACCCTGGTCTCTGCCACCTCCCTCTATACAGAGAACATGGCAGTTATTTTTCCAAACTCCTTAAGCACTAAAAATATATTATTTGGTGTTTTTTTTTTTTTAATTCAATAGATCCTTAATTATCACCTCAGATGTATGAGTACCATTCTAAATCCTAGAGATATTGCAACTTAAACAACAACGACAAAACTCTACCACTCTGGACTTTAGTTTCTAAAGGATAGAGATGGGTCATGAAAAGTAATTAAATATATACTGTAGCAAACAGTGGGCAATACTGTGAAAATACGGAACAGGGTCAGTCAGATCGAGTGTGAACTGTAAGCGTAGTGGCAGCATGAAAAGTGGGATGCTAATGTATTTTTTTTCATCATGAAAGCACTGGATAGTAAGGTCCCATCAGAGCAGTAAGCAAATTTAAGTGAGAAATCAAACCACACGGGAGGAAGAGGACTCAAGATAAAAATGCACTGCTAGATCACAATGCCCGAGGCAGGAGGAGGCTTGGTGAAGACAAGGAATCTGTGCCATGGGACATTCAGAGGCTCACCTGCATACTGCCATGTCCCCCGACTTATTTTTTGCTCCTGCTATTAACTCAACACAGACTTGAGCAATAATCCGAGCAGCACAGAGAACATTCTGGGACATACCTTGACTATATGGAAAAGTCCACAGTTGCCCCTCTGAAATGTGGCACACTGAGAGGAGGAATCTTCCACAAGTAATTAGGAAACTAAATTTTCCCTTCAGTAAATCAAGGGTCCCCTTCACAAACAGCAAATAACATTATGAGAATTCTTTTTCATGCAAAGGGCAAATTTGAAACTTAGTAATATTTGGGAAGAAAATTAAACAAAATCTGCTCTGTGAAGGTGGAGATGGACCTCTGGCTACTTGTTGCCATGAAGAGAACATTTGTAATTACAGTCACACAATCACCTTCTAGACGCTTAATAGCCTAATAAGATTTTTAATGACTTCTTTGAAATTGAGAAATTCCACTGTATAAAATAGGCCCATAAAATGTTTTGCAGCTGCGCTGTGGTCTCAAACAAATTGCAAACAGCTCTCATCCAGAAACATGCCACATCGGGTGCCAAGTTTAGGAGCCTCTAGGATTTGGCTTACTTGTCACCAAATGTAGTTAGGAAAGATTTGATGTATCTCCAGAGTTATCCCCATGATAAGGGAGAAGGAGTGGCTGACCACAATGGATTCCTGGAGAAGTAAATTCTTAGGCTTACATGTCTCCTACTTCAACACATACTAACAGCATTCTTCTCCAAATTCCTACATTTTAAAAATTGTTGATTTAACATTTGCCTTTAAAATTTGCCAATCACTGGTTCAGGAAGAAAATATAAAGAACACACAACTTTGCCCTTTGGGACCTGTGCTGAAGATAATGAGCTTAGCTGTCAGGAGACTAGCAAACCAATAGCTATAGAAATTCAGAACGGTTATTGAAAGTTATCAAGAAAAGGCCTCACAGCGGCATATTTGATATGCCTTGTAGTGAGAACTCTCCAGAAAATGAGAGGGAAGATTTTGCCACATTGGTACTACTATGAGTAATTTGATATGGTCAGAGGAACACCCTTTAGAACAAACAGCAAAAGGTAAGGATGAGGCCGATGGGAAGGGGCAGATCCTGCAGGTCCTTAAATCTAAAGTGTTAAGAATCTGGACTTTGGCCCTCCCTGGTGGCACAGCGGGTTAAAGCACAGCACTAAGAAGCTGAAGCCACTTCTGCATGAGTTCGATCCCTGCCTGCCCGGGAGGTGACCACATGGCGTGGCAGACCTCTCCTAACCCGCCCGCTGCTCCTCTCAGCAGTGTACTTCATCGACCTGCTTGTTCTGCTCCCCACTCCGTCTCTGGTGAATCCTCTCACCCTCCGCATCTCTGGCTTGTACCCCAGTTCTGTATGAATAAATAAATCTT
>NW_004567117.1:26551227-26552493 GCF_000260355.1 Condylura cristata | reverse complement strand
CTCTCACCCTCCGTATCTCTGGCCTGTACCCCAGTTCTGTATGAATAAATAAATAAATCTTTAAAAAAAATTATTTCTGAATTAATTGTTCAAACCTGACAATTGTTACTAGGAACTTTTCCAAAATATTTTACTTCTATCCTACACAAGATATGTGTGGAAATGTTTATTACTATACTAGTTGTCAAAGAAGGGGAAAATATGGTAGCAAGTTCATGATTAACTCATACTAGGGAATACTAAACAGGCATTATTTTCAAAAATAGAGGCAATTTTGCCCTTTTATTCTAGATAACGGTCTGTAAATTAAAACATTCTTTGAGTATGCATTCACATATTATTTTTAACTTTAAAATAATTATAAACAAGAAGCCATACCAAAACATATAATTTTGGACTATTATCCAATACTTATTCCATGATGTATCATCTATAAAGGGCTTTTTCAATTTATTTTTTAACTTTTCTGAGCAACAATTTACAAAGGTATTGTGTGAATTCAAGGCATAAAATGTGATGATTTGATGTATCTATACTATGAAATGATTTCAGAAAGATTAAAGAGGTTAGCACATTCATTGCCTTATGTTTTGATAGTGAAAGAATGTCAGTTCTATTGAATAACATTTAAGTATACCATCCAGTATTTAAAGTGTAATTTGGTCATTAGCTGACCAGAACTAGAAGTCCAAGTTATAATCTCCCAATTTCTCTACTCCCCAGACCCAGATAAGCTCCCATTTGTTTCCATGAGTTCAATGTTTTTTGATTTCACATCTAAGTGAGATGATGTAAAGTTTGTATTTCTCTGACTTATTTCACTTAGAATAACATATAGACTTTTCAGATCCACATGTCAAAATATTTAGTTCTCCAAGGATCTGTGGGTCACATGAAGTACAATTTAAAGTTTTTTAAGGGCAAATGTCACAGACTCAAACAGAGGCATATGTTTATGATAGTTTTTCCCTTAGGAGGGCTGGCAGTGCTGTACTGAACTTGGTATTACTGAGAGAACAAATAAATTAGGAATCAAGAGATAGCATGTGAGGCCACGACTTACTTGGTCTTACTTGCCTATCTGTTATCTTTCTCTCTCCGTCCACACTTCCATGTCTTAGGAAGTCTGATCTCTAACTCGTATTCACTCATTCATTCATGCATTGAAATGTGTTGAAATATCTGAGTACCTATTTTGTATCAAGCATGAGATGAGTCGTATGCTGTCCTTTAGTTATCCCCATGATAAGGGAGAAGGAGTGGCTG
>NW_004567117.1:26539218-26550966 GCF_000260355.1 Condylura cristata | reverse complement strand
TTTTTTTTTCTTAAGGAAAAATAGTTGGTATTATACACATGAAAGCACAGTAGAAACTACAAAGGTATATAACAAAACCAGAATTATTTGTAAAAATTTCCTTATTGTGATTTAGAAGGCTTTGTAAAAATATGCTCTAGTTTGTAGGTTTCCACTTTGTCAATCATGATACATTTAAAGGATGCCTCTCTCAGTAATGATGAGGAGGAATAATGCTCTTGAGTATGCAGTAATGTGTATAGAATTATTAGGTGTAAAATTACTCATGTTATTAGTCAGAACCTATTTATTATATGTAAGTATATATGGGCATGTCTGAAATAAAAGTTACCTCTATAAACTACCAACAAGATGACACAGGAAGATGTTAAGCTGAGATCAGACCAAAAAACATAATTATCTGTGATATCAAATGTAGACCACCTGTCAAACCAAGGAAACCAGCACACCAGAAGGATGATGTAGAGGCAGCAAAGAGGGATGGTATAAGGGGGTATAAGGGGGTGATGACTGAAAGCGACCATCCAGGTTCCCAGTTATTGATTTACTCAGCAACCAACTGATGAGGGGTGAAAGTTTCCAGCAGTCCTCTTTGGTGAGACTCCACAATAGAACTGTTTTCACTATGAGTCCCAGAGGGCCTGCTTACATCTGCCTGCTGCATCATCAGTAAAGGGCAATGTGGCTGGGCAGACCCTATACTCCCCTCTAATCATTCCCCATGTGTGTTTCTAGAATCTAGATTCTCCCAGGGGGAGAACTGCCCATGAAATGAATTCACAAATAAAACCTTAACTAGTTCATAGAGATACAAACACCAAATATCTCCAACACAGACATGACATGTTTTCTTTGTCCTGTCTTGACAAGGTGCCCTTGGATGCTCCATCAGTGAACTCATATCCATGATGCCTGCTGTCTATTTATCTCCAAGAGTCTTCATTCTGATGGAGGGAGTGACAGGATCCTCTCCAAGAGTATCACATACTCGCTCTTCAAAACTTGAGTCAGTTTGAATTATTCTCCATTTTACCTCAAAAGCCCTAAAAATTATATGCCCACCCCCCCAACCCCTATGAATCAAGTTTCATGTGCATTTTTTATATTGCTTTATTGTGATTATTTTCTTAAGCATAGAAATTGGAGGGAGGAAGGAAAACACCTGCCCAACTCTCCTGAATATGAAAGAAGAAACCAAAACCCTGCTTGATTTCAAGTACAATTTGTGAGGCTAAGACGCCACTGCTCAAGGACTCTTCTCAGCGAAAGCAACAATGGAAGTAGCTCCATGTGATACATCTGAAACCACAACAGGGTGCTGGGTCTGGTACTTGGGGGGAGCGAGCCTGTGCTTAGGGTTAACTGTGAGGTGCTCAGCTGCTGTCACTTTTTCTGGTAAGAGGATTCTTGGTGGCCTGAGATAACAGTTCAGTCTTGAAAGAAAAGGCATTTTGCTAGCGCGAGTGTTACCTCTTCAGAATGAGGCTATCGAATTTAGTCTGGATTTTTAAAGCTAGAGATGCCACTGCATTAAGCTAAGTGCTCCCATTACTTGCAAAAGGGAATCTCCCACTATGGTGATGATGCATTGCTGAATTGGTGGTGGGAATTTCATGGGAAAACCATACATTGTATAAAAAATGAAGGATGATATAATGAATATATTAAAAAATATTTTTAAAAAAGGGGGGAATCTCCCTTCTTCCCGTCCCTGTCTTTAAATGTGACTTCTCATTCTGTGGACAAGTGGCAAAGGTCAACTATGAAGCATAAACTTGCCTGAGGACTTGATGAAATACAATAGATAAGCATCAGAGATCTCAGAAATCAATGAAAAGTAAATTTAAGTACCACAGGCTCAGCAGATTTCGAGACAAATCATGATCCCCGGAAGCTTCTGGATATAATATGACAATTGCATACTGGTGGCTCTTCTAGTGGATCTGGCCACCGAAAATGGCTAATTCTGTATCTCAAGGAAGGAGGAGACCTTGCTGAAAAGTCAGCTCCCTTCACTTCTTTTATACCTGGGTTTCCTTCCATGAAGGGAGCCTGGCCATATCTTTTTGAACTAAGTCTAAAGTCATTACTAAGCTGGGACACACAAGCAAGAGAAGTTAACTGAAGCTTCCAAAGTACATGGCTGGCCTCTAACCCTTATTTGGGAATGGAATTTCAAGGAGGGAATGAGTGAAGTATGAGGGCAGAAAGGATCCAAATTGGCCATAGGACACTGGGACACCTCAGATAAGCTTCACTGAGAGATGTGGTTTCAATTTGGGATTTAACTTCTTAATGTTGCTCTATTTTCACTGAATTTTTTTTTTTTTTTTTGGTCGGCTTTTGGTGTTTTCAGGGTAATACTGGTATCATAAAATGAAGAATTTCATTTACTTTTTGGAATAAATTGTAAATTTCATGTTAATTTTTTACTGAATATTTGATAAAGTTCTCACTGAAACTATATAGGCCTAGAGATTTCTTTTTTGAGTAGCTGTTTAATTACAAACTTGTTTCCCTTCATAGTTACAGGCTATCCAAATTATCCATTCTATATCGGGTGAGTCAAAGTTGCTTGTGTTATTATAAAAAATTGATAGATTTTATCTAAGTTGTCAAATATATTTTTGTCATATCTGGGTTGTCAGTTTCTTCATCCAATCTGGAAAATATGAAATCTCAAAAATAAAACCCAGGGAACTCAAATTATTCATAGTGGGAGTTATGAGGGGGAAAGTATATTTAACCTTCCCTAATGCAGAAGACCTCTTATGCCTAACTTTTGAAGGAACTACAGTAACCTTATCCATAACGAAGGTGTTATATCTAAACTCCAGGAAGTGAAGATTGCACTTGAAATTGTCACACTATATCTTAAATGCTAGGTTTCATTCCTGAGTCACATTGTTTTGGAGGTTACTCCATATAGTATCACATTAGAAAATAATGTCCTGAGAAAACTATTTAAGAACTCTAGATCTAATGATATGTTGGACTAGTTGCCAAAGAATAGGTTTGTTCTTCATAAATGCTGAGGGATGAAAAATAAGATTTCTATGCTCTTAATATAGAAAGTTCCATCTCAATAGGAAGGACTTACATTAATAGCTGACCCTGAGGATTTTATGTAGCCAGATCCAAATACATTTCAGGCAGCTTACCTTACTTGTTTTCTTCTACCACATACAATTAGAAGAAACAGGATAGGAACAATAATCTCTCTTACTTTGGAATGAGATGGACCAAAGCTGGAAGATGTTGAGTTACTTATTTCAGCACACATGACTAATGCATAGTCGAGGAAGGAGTTGAACCCAAATCTGTTTGACCCAGAGTGAGGGTTGTTAACCATTATGCTCTACTGTTCCTCAGACAGAGCTTCTGGGTATTCGATAACTGTCTGCATCTAAATTCTGTAAAAACTCTGTCACTGTGAAATAAGTCTTTCTTCTTTAGCTAGAGCCTAACATCTTACAGTAAAAGGATCTTTCATTACCGCATTCTTAAGAAAAGAATGGACTAGCTACATGCTTCTCTTTACATCTCAGTCCTTTACTCATTTGAAATTGAGTCTGTACACATATCTGAAGTGGGCTGGTCTTTCTTCCCATGCACCCCAACTGGTTCATGCAGTGTGTGCATGACAAGAACAGGGAAGCGCCTCACTACCAGGAAATTAGAGCAAATGGTAGAATCTTTCAGTTGTTTCCCTTTTTACAACATTCTTGCTCTAGTTCCTTTGAAGACTGTATTAATCTACATTAATTTTACACTGAATGCTTCACATTTCATCCTGAAGGGAGGATTTTCAAAATGGAAAAGAGTTTTAATCGTGGCAAATTTTGTTCAATTCCTGCTTTGATAAAGGTTCTTTTTAATCCAGTTCTTAGGTCCACACAAGTCATGTAAAAGTAAATCTAATACTTTATGCTTAGGATCTGACAAGTACTAATGAGGTGTTATTTATTTAACATAACTAAGTGTGAGTGTGTGCATGTGGAGGGGTGTGATAATAGGGTGCGAGCTTTGATGGTGGACAGAGCTGGATTTGTACTTATGTTCCATTTATCAACATAGGAGCTGGCTCCACTCTCCATCTGTAAAAGTAGAGGTAATTAAGAAATCTCTTTCATAGTTGAGGTGATTTTTTTTTAATATATATATACCTAACACAGGAGGGATCATTCCCTTGTCTTTACCATTCTTCTCCTTTCTACTTCTCTCATCAATTAGATGAGAAAACTTTTCTTGGCAGGGGGAGGGACATTCTCTATGCTAGCAAATACTGGAGCAGAGGTTGCTACCAACAACACCAAGCAAAAAATATATTCCAGAAAAGGTGCAGGGAACTTATTATCAGAATGAAGTTTCCACTTCTCAAATTAACTAAAACAACATGCCCACTAGAAGTTTCTATCCATTTCTGTAGCCACTACATCCATGTGTCCACAAAGCACATTAAAGATGATAAGTAACTGAGTAGCTGAGTTTCTAGTTCCATTTATTTTTAAATAAATATAAATAGCCATACATGGCTAGTATATATCTAACTGAACTGCAAAACCCTAGAGTTGTCAGATGGGTAAAGGATTCTCTAGAGACTTATCCCACTGCAGAGCTGACTGACATTTAAAAAAAAAAAAAATCCCTAGGTGGTGCCAGATTCATTATTTCTTGGACTTTAGGAGTTTTAGAAGCTGTGGCAAATAGATGCTTCAAATTAGGCTTTCTATCTTATCATTTTCTTTATAGTGCCACAACCCAACTTCATACCCTATTCTCACCTATCCACTTTAAATAGGAGAAATCAGGTCACACTAAGTATATAGTAAGTTATTAGTTCAACAGATAAGAGCTTATGTAAAGGCTCTGACATTCATTCTCATCAATGAATATATGGGACAAAGAGAAGGTGAGCTGGTATATTAGCACTTATGGGTGTCTTCTTGCTGGTCCATGGGCAAAGGAACCTAAAATGTCACTGTCCTTAGAAGAGGACAAGCACAAATCTGCTAATATGGCAAGATTGAAACATAATGACTTAGGCTTATTGGATTAGTTGAGTCCTTTTAAGGAAGACTTGAAAATTTCAACATCTTATCTGATTCACACATTATTATTATATCTGTCAGCCAGGTTTGTGCCTTACAAAAGTGAAGCAAAAAGAAAATTGAGATCTAGCAAACTCTGGACCTCTTGATACCTGGGCTATTACATTTTATCCCTGACTCACTAGTTTGTCTCAACTGTGCTCAGAACAGACACTAGTGCTTCTTTGACTTTTTGTCTTAAGCAAATATCATTAAATGACATACTGTGTCCAAAAGTTTTATGAGTGCAGAACAAAGCTTTGACCTGGTGTATAAAGTCATCAAATGGGTAAAGGAGTCTCTAAAGGAACTTTGGCCTGCAAAGAAATAGACTCACATCTCAGGTTGTGGGTTCAACAATGAGTCCAAGTCACAAAAGCAATAAATAGTGCTTGTTCTCGGAGAGGAATGTGATGTGAGAGAACACAAACTTGAGTTGGCAAAACGCTTTTTGCCAATGTAGATTTGTACTCAGTAACTGTCTCCTGCCAGAAGGGTTTCCTAATAACTGAGCAGAGGAAATTGGCTAATTACCTGTAAATTGTTTGGGGTTGCTCCCACTCTGGGTTTAGAAACAAATTATTCATGGCTCAAATGGAAATTTAAAATATAGATAAATGCCACATTACAGCACTAAAGAAGAACATAACCATAATTGACAGTTTTTCTACTTCATGGGTGTCCAGAGCAAGGCAGCAGGGCTGACTCTAAGTCAGCACAGAGTCAAGGTCATGTTCTGGAAGATTTAGAAAGGAAACCAGGTGGGAAAAACCTGCTAGGGGAGTGAGAGAGGCACACACTATAATCTGCAGTCCTGCTGAAGCAGATGATTCAAACGGTGTCACTCAGAAGAGCCTGGGTTTTGGCTGATGATGTCTAGGGAGAAATTTGACAACTACAAATTGTATTTAGAGGCCAGGAGCACTCGACTGCAGTGGACAGCTCAGTAACAGAGCTAGCAGCATAACTTCACAGCAAGCAGAGAAAAGACATGCAGCAAGTTCTGCCTTAAAGAATTACATCCTTTGGAATTGAACCTGTGTTTGTATATGAAGAAGCTGGCCCTGCCCCACCATGAATACTAAAATTCTCTTTGTATCCTAGAGTTTGTTAAGTTATACTTCATTGTGTCAGTTTGTTTTCCGTAGGTTAATAGTAAATATTTTCAAGTTTGAAAATAAGGGGTTGAGAGCTTTTTTCCTACTGAATTAGCCTTACACAATACATCCAACTGTGTTAACCTGCCCAGGCAAAAGGGTCAGTCAATAAGTAGGCCTACGGGAGTAGTTGACTGCCTTCCTGAAGTGTTTCTAATAGTGGAATCTGCTAGGATCCAGGATACATCTAGGAAGCTCTGGGACATAGCTACAGGTCCTTCAAAGGGCCAGCTCTAAACACAGAGGCATAAATAGAAGCATTCCCCAAGTGTGAAACGTCACTTCACATTTTCCATAAAATAAGATTCAGAAGCTACTGTGATACTGCGTGCTAAGCTCAAGCATCCTAAAATGTGCTGAAGTCCTGTGCAGCTGCTGAGTTAATATACAAAGTAAGTTATTTTTTAGACTACATTTAAAGAAAAGCCAATGCTAGGCACCTGGGAAAGAAGGGTATAAAAATGGGGAGAGAAATTTGAATCAGATGGCACATCCATCCTGTGACAGGAAATAGACAATAATGGTCGAGAATATTGATGGAAGTATTGAAAATCAATTTTAACTGTTTTCTACATGGAAAATCAAAAAACAGGACATTTCATACATCATGACTGGCCTGATTCTTTCATTCGTTCATGTCATTTTGACTGTACGCTCTTCCCCCCCCCCCCCCAAATACATCCTGTCAGGTCGGTTGCTTCTTGACTCAAGTATAGAAAAAGAAAATGACTAGATGTGGTTTCAGCCTGAAATGTCCTTTAGAAAGTTTCTCACATGAAACGCCTCATGAATACAGAGCCAAGAGGACGGTACAAAGTTCAAGGGACCCAGGAGACTCACGGAGATCAAGTTGGGGGAAAGCACAAGTCGTCTTAAGTGAGCATGAACTTCTATCTTGTCCTGGGTTAACTTGATAATTTACACTTGAATCCTGCACATCCCTTTGCCACATGATAAAATACAATTGCCTCTGGGCTGTGCAATGCTGCAATTTAACCTCCCTCTTTCATCTGCCAACAATTCAACACCATGTTGATTTTCCTATGCAGTGGTAATTAGAGAAATTATGGGGCTGCAATATAAGAAGGGAGAAAATGGGCCATCTCTTGTCCTAAGTTATGGAGATGCCAAAATTGTCAGGGCGGACTCCTTCATTATTTTATTTCCAATAAAATTTGGAATCAACTATGTATAAATAATGACCCAATTAATTCATTTAAATGAATTCACTAATTTAAAATGAATTGTGATCAATTGTTAGGAGCAGCTTATATTACCCCAGCATCTTGGATATTAATTCTATACAAAGCTGACTATATATTTAATTCACAATGAAGGCAATAAAAAACAAGGCTGTGATATATATAGAATATATGAGAAAACTACAAAAGTGCAAGAAAACCCAATTATGTATGCGTTTTAGAAGTTTAACAGTTTCTAAAATTCAGTTTTACTTTCACTATTAAAAAATATATCAGAATTAATTATACCTCATGTAAGAAACTGATCGAAAGCAGTTATAATCGAGGAAAATAAGTAAATTTTCTATTCCCTTCAGTTAGACAAAGCAAAAGATTGGTGTAATTGGGTATAGTAGTTGCATTGTTTACTGTTTAACTGCCCAGTAAATAAAAACTGTTTTCAAAAGTCAGATAATTAGATGTCAAAACATGCCATATCCAAATCCATGAGTGGAAAACTGCCTCTTCCCCACCTCAACAAAAACACATGTGCTTTTCTTAAATGAACATGTTCTCTGAACTATTTTGTGAAACATGACCTAGGAAAAGGGGTGGAGTGGTGTGGAGTGAACATTTGTGCAAAATAACAATAATTATTGTTAAAAAATTAAATTACAAAATAATGAATTTCATGGAAGAAGAAATGTCTGGATATATGTGACTCTTAAGAAAGGCCTTAGCCATTTTCTATTAACTATTTCATTCCTTACAATGTCTCAAGTCCCACAGGGTCCTCTTCACCCTAGCATGAGCTCTGGCCATAAATGATGCAATGAGGTATTCATCAGACCCCTTCCCTCAGTGGCTTTAAGAGGCTAGCAATAAGAACCCCCATGCACAAAAAACTTTTACTCAGAATGTCTAGTATTTCCAAATTATACCCTAATTTTCCAGCCAAACGAGCAGAGTAGATTTGGGGCTCAGATTTTTTTTTCCTCCTCCTTTTCCACCCCTACCACTTCACCAACATACATATTCAGTCATTTTTACACTAGTTCATAGCATCTGGTCATATTGTAACTGTTCCCTCTAGAAAAGCACTGCCGTGGCTGCTTAGTAGATGCCCTGTTTTCTTCAAGGTTCAGGGGTCCTTACTGAAAGAATTGACTGTCCTCTTGACTGCAAACTCATTTCCCCAGGAAGTTTTCCAGGGACTCCAAACTGTATTAGCACCAATCCCTCACCATCAGAAGAATTCAATAAAACCAGATAGTCTGAGTTCATATGGCTTGAGAACACTGCCCCCCTTCACTAAGATGCCAGGGATTCAGCACCACTGTAACTGTTGTGTCAACCCGGGGCCTCTGACCTGCCAGCTGTTGTGTGTGCATTGAATGACGTCTAGGTGCATTTTTCATACTTGTTTATACAGTTGACCCTTGAACAAAGGTGGGGGTGGAGTAAGGATGCCAACCCTTTCTCAAGTGAGAAAATAAATACTCCCAAACACCAAAGTATCCCTTTGCTATACTTGGAGAATTGGTTTTAAGACCCCTGTGGCTATCAAATTCCAAAGATACTCAATACTCTGCCAATAGGTCGTTCCTGCATCTGAGGAGCCAACCAAACAACTCCAGTTGTTTGAAACTGTGAATGTGCAAGCTGTGGATATGGAAATTACTTATTGGGGAAAAAAAAATCAAGTGTCAGTTGACTTGCACAATTCACAGCCATGTTGTTTCAGCATATGTTATACTACATTATATATTACATTGTTGGATGGTTGATTACATATTTATTTTCAGCTTTCCCAAGAATTTCTAATCAGATACTTAACTTGTACTCATTTTTTATCTAGAGCATAAAAAAAATTCTAGATTTTTCTCTTGAGAAACTAAAGTCATAAAGCTAATACTAACTCTCTACTAAGGTTTTCTTTTTAATCAAGAACCTGTATTTTTAAAAACAAGCATTCCATTCCCTCTCATCTCACTGTATGCCAAGGAGACAAACGGCCCCAAGAAGAGCATACAAGAACTACGAGATGTGAGAACTGTCATGGCTGACAGGGAGAGTCTTGGTGTGGTGGGTCCTAATCTGAGGATGATGCTCCAAAAGAAATTCAGCCCACCATATTCCCCACTAGGGTGCAAACTGTTCTCCCATAGATTGAGCCATCCTTCCACTGAGACCTTATCACTGGATTCAAAACTTTACCGTTTCATTATTCACACCTACTGACGTTGATTAGTTTCTTTCTGAAAAGAAGGTTTTTGAAAAAAATGAGAGAGGGTAAGGGCACAAATTTCTTCAGGTAGGGAGAAAGGATGCCATGGAAAAAAGAAAATTCTTTAACTTAGCCCAAGTTTAATAAGCCTCTTTGAAGCCCAACAAGTTTTTGCCACGGGGCAAATTTTGCTCCAGATGCCAGTATAGTATGCAGCACAATCCTTAATTCTTTCAGTTCCACTGAATAGAGACTGACAGAACCCTTTCCAGCAGTTAGGAGGCTGTATTGTCCAGGGGGAAGCCCCATATGATGCTCTAAAGGGGAGCTTTATGCTCAGTGGACAGAAACCAGCATCTACCTTTTTAAACCCTAGTGATGATTTAAGAAACAAGACACCTCAGAATCAGCTCCCATATGTAAACATGCAAGAGGCCAACATTCACTATTTGTACCTGAGCTTCAAGGATATTTCCTTTTTCATTTTTCACTGGAAACAATTTTTTTTTAAAGATTTATTTATTTTGTGCATACAGAACTGAGGTACAGGCCAGAGACTCAGGGGGTGGCGAACGACTTCACCAGAGACAGAGTGGGGAGCAGAACAGGCAGATCAACGAAGTACACTGCTGAGGGGAGCAGTGGGTGGGTCAGGAGAGGTCTGCCACACCATGTGGTCACCTCCGGGGCAAGCGGAAATCGAACTCATGCAGAAGTGGTTTCAACTTTTTAGTGCAGTGCTTTAACCCACTGTGCCACCAGGGAGGGCTGGAAACAATTTTTTTAAAAAAAAACAAAATAATGGTTATAAACTGTTAATTATGGGGTGTACTAGTCATAATCCCAGAAAATTTGATCATTAACACAGTTAATGACCAGTGTGCTTGTGTGTTATCTGCTCTCAGCTCCACCCTGGGATACACAATTAGTAAGCAGGTCATTAAATGACTAGTAATGACTGATTAGACTAGGATTAAAAGCTGAAATATAAATAAAAATGAGATAAAATTCTTTAATGGTTAATGTGTCTTCTCTTTACCAAGGTTGTACTATGTTCCAATCTAGGAACAATACTTTTTCTAAAGGGTATACAGCTGTTTCCAAGTGGAATTTAATATACATCTTCAGCAGATGTTTTATAAGTCCCTCTCCTTGCCCTTAATGCAATCTCTGTAGCCTACATATTCCTCATATCTCTTTGGATTATCTCTTATATTCTGTTGTTATTTTTCTTTCTTTCACATTTCAAATTATAAGGTTTATTCCTTGCTTCACTAACGCCAACCCCCTATGTAAAGCAGACATCTTTACCACATTATTGACATCATTATTGTCAACTACTATTGATTCCACATAAGCTAGGTCCATGACCACCTAAACAGAAAAAAAAATAGGTCACCTTTGGGTAGAATTTTATTATATCAAAGTGATTTTAGGTCCACTCATGTAAATATGAATTCATCTGTCTCTTCTGATTCACAAAGCATATCTGAGATGGAAAGAGTGAAATTTACATCAGTTGTGTTTTTCAAAGAAGCAGAGAGAGAAAAGAGAGCTCCTAAGAACTGCCTGAGCTCACACAGCAGGTTTATGTCAGAGCGAGAGTTGAGAGTAAATCAGGTTGTGAAAGAAAACCATGCTGGGATCCAGGAACCCAATTCTTTTCCTAGCTCTGTCAAATTAGAAATACGTGCAAACTTTGAGGACTTTCACTTTCTAAACTGCAGCTTCCTCATGGGTTAAATGGGTTTTTCAAACTTGCTAACCTCCAAGGTTTCCACAAATTTTGGTCTTCTAATTCACAGATTTGGCTGATATTGTACCATATGGCAGTTTAATTAAAATTCACATTATGGCTCAGTTGTATAAAAAAAGCATAATGGTGAACTGAATCTATTGGCGACATGTTTATAAGGAAGAAAAGACAGATATGCCCTATGATATGGAAGAGAATGTTATTTTTGGTGAAGTGAATGCTAAAATGTGATTGTGAAAAGAGATCAAATCCACATATAAATAAACAAGTATATAAGGTGATGAGAAAAAGAGAAAAACCTTATTTTAGTAGTTTAAATTCTTTAGGGCTTTGGCAA
>NW_004567117.1:26522666-26538828 GCF_000260355.1 Condylura cristata | reverse complement strand
TTTTTTTTTTAAGATTTATTTATGCATACAGGCCAAAGGTGCAGGGACGGTGAGAAGATTCACCACACACAGAGCAGGGAGCAGAACAGGCAGAACGAAGTACACTGCTGAGAGGTGCAGCGGGCGGGTCAGGAGAGGTCTGCCACGCCATGTGGATCTCCTCTGGGCAGGCGGGAATAGAACTCATGCTGAAGTGGCTTTAGCTTCTTACTGCTGTGCTTTAACCCACTGCGCCACCAGGGAAGGCCCATCTTTAAGTTATTTGATGGCACGTTCCCACACTTGACTCTTGGTCACCAGTATTAGACCATGATGGATGTTCTAAAATGCCTTTTACTTTCCAAAACTTTAGATATAGGTATTAGATTTTTAAAATCTAGGTAGTCCTGTGATGTTGGTAGATTTAAGATCCCAACTCCCAGTTACAAATAAACTTCTCAAAGACCAGAAGAGTTAGATAGTGTACCAGTTAGAGCCACAAAACATGTGTTCTGCTTAGCACTGTTATACAGATGGAACTTGGTCAAATGGGTAAGTTATTTACTGAACTTTGCATTAATACAAAAGTAAACTTTAAGTTGTACCATGAAGTTAAAAAAAAGGGGGGAGGGGTTGTTTCTGGTCAAAGGTCGCTCTGACCAGACCTAAGCAAAACATTGACTTTTTTAAACTATTACATGAAGTACAACTAAAATATTATAATATCAGTGAATCTGAACCAAAGCAAACTGAAAATCTATTTTTAGTAGTAATCCACTTTATTAGTGTGATTATTATGATTTCTATCAAGTCTGATGAAGTAACATAGCTTCTGAAAAATCAACAGATAAAAGAAGGGCAGTGAAAAAGCAGAACGATAAACAACAAACATGGAAGATACAGTTGTGACTTACATAGCTAAGAAACAATTAATATTCCTCATAAATTAAAAAGCTTCTAAAGCCTAACATCCCTTTAGAAAAGTTGATTGGAGAAATGGACAGCCATAGAAACAAATTCAAATGACTCATAGTCATAAAAATGATGTTCAACTTTGCTTACAGTAAGAAAAAAGCAAACTAAAGCTATTGTGAACTACCCTTTCAACATAGGTTAACAAAATCCAAAGTTGACATCAGACTCTATAGGTGAGGGGATGGAAAAACAAACATCCTCATGCACATTCCCTGAGATTGAAAAATGCCATGAATATAACCGAATTTGATAAATGGTACATTTACCCTCTGACCCAGTAATCTCTATCCCAGAAATTCATCCAAATTTCACACGTGACAATAGAAAAAGACACATATGTTATTCATCTCCAGACTATTTGTAATATCAAGAGACTGTACATTATATAGAAGGCAAGTGACTATTAATAGGAGACAGTTTGAAAAAAAACATACAACAACCAGCTTCACAATGGAATACTATGTTGCTATGAAGAGGAATGAGTATTTAGCTCATATATCACTATGGAGCAATATCCAGGGAATAGTGTAAGGAAGCAAGATGAATGAAAGGGATAATTATCTAAGAAGTGGAAAGGAAAGAGAAAGATGCCAAAGTAAATATACAGACACCTGTTTTATATACAGACACCTGTTTTATAAAGTACAAAGTATCTGTGATTCAAAATATAAATTTCTGCAAACTCTTATTCTTGAACACACAAAGACTGCTATAAAGTGCAAGGTCTCTTGCAGCCAGAGCTGAACTTTGTTCATCATTCCTAGTAAAAGGCTTTTTTTTTTTTTTTAACAAGAAGGCCTTGAATTTGAAAGGGTGCTTAATTAAATATGCACATATGTACGATGAGTGTGTCTTGTATGACCCACAATGCCTGACACATGCTAAGTACTTAATAAACATCTGTTATTCAGGGCAGTGAAATTATAAACCATTGTTACCTTAAAATATATATATATATTAAAAGAAGTAAACATCTGTTAAATGATTGAAAAATGAGGTCAAGCCATGTGGGACAGATATTAAAAGGATGGACTCTGAATTTAGGAGACAGAAGTTTGAATCTGAGCTACTGCACAGGAGAGTAACAAAGTGTGCTCAGTGTTACCTGATGACATATGCAAGATACTAGCACAGTCTAGTACATTGAGAACATTTAGCAAACAATTACTGAGACAGATAGACATTTTGGAAAATATGCAAATAAGAAATGTAGCTATAAACAGAACAGTTGTATACAGCCTACCTAAAGAGATAGATAAATGGATGATGTCGATAATATCATGAAGAAAAGCATAATAAGATTTAACTTGTGTACTGGCAGAGAACTTGACTTTGTCATGAATTACAAGTTTGACATGGGGCAAAACAATTAACCTCTCTGTGACTGACAAAGTTAAAAACACAATAACAGGGTTTATTTAAATGCCAGGACTAGTTCAGCAGTTCAGTCTTCTGACATGAAATATTTAGCATAAGGCAGATATAGATCACTAGAGCATGGAAAAGTAGCTGCTATTTATGTCTTTCCTAAGCAATAAAAGCACACAGTTCATGATAGCTGGAGGGTGAGCTCTCCTGACTTCAGTTTATGGCTTTCTTAGTAAGATGTTCCTTTTCTGTGAATCAATAGGCCAGCAGGTCTGGATCCCACACATTAGCTTTTGTACCCAATGTATGACAATGGACCTTAAGGACTGTGAAAAATGTAAATTGGTACCAGGAAGGCTGAGTAAGGACAGACAGAAATATGTATTGTAAAAATACAGACTTATCTAGGACTCCCCTTTATCCCCAAGATAGCAGAATCTGTCCCTTTCAACATGCTATGATTAAACAGAGCTACTTTCAGTTTTTGTTTGTTTTTTTTTTTTTTATATTTTCAAATGACAGGTTTATTAGGAAAAGGAGAACAAAAGGTACAGCTGCTTAGTCACAGGCGGGCAGCAGAATTGCTGTACCTGTCATCTATACTTCAGGACCACAGACTCATAGAATTTGAAGCTGAAAGGACCTATGAGATAAGCAAAATCCAGACGCAGTGTGACTCACTAGAGGATACAGAGTAAGTTCATGCTGAACTATGATAGAACGCTGGTTTTCCTAACCAGAACCACCCCCTTACACACACACACACACACACACACACACATACTGCTCTCCCCTCCAATGCTGCACCATGTGTTGGCCCTGGCTACCCAAAGAAATAGTAAAGAGGATGACGCTGATTCCTAGATATCTTCCTTATAGCATTCAATGTCAAAGATTCAAAATTCTATGTCAGTGACCAGATTGATAAATACTGGTCAGGTGAGGTAGGATTCCTGTGCTTCTCACTCTGTGACATTTACACATAAAACCTCATGCTCCCAAGAGGAAGGCCACATCGGCAGCGGCATGTTAGAATTACAGGCTAGTCAGAGTTTTAACAATAACTACGGTAACCAGAACCTGATTAGGGAAGAAGGACCTTCCCAGGCCCAGAATCCATGATGACCTTTCCAAGCAATACTTCCATGCAAACTAACTAGGTTTTAACAAACAGGCAGTGAATCTGTCTATGTCCTCCAAGAAATATTTGTCCTTCTCTATAATAGATTGGAGGGCAAATATAAAACCTTTTGTACAGTTGTTGCTACTACTAAAGAGACAGCATGACATTCAAGTCTCACTTGTGGGTCTGAGCAGACTATTATCAGTCATCTGTGAAGGAACTGAGATTATTTTCTGGCCTTGGTAGATGCTTAGAACCATGAAGGTGCAAAATCACAGACCAAGGAGTGAACAGACACAGATGAAAGACATTTATCAGCATGGCAGAGAGAACCAGCTCACAGGGCTCCACTGCCCCGCCTCAAAGGATTTCTTATGAGAAATCACGCACGTAAGTTATTGCTCAGGCACGTAAGTTATAACTCCAACATCATCAGGAACACTGAAAATGATCCCAGCTCAGGGACTCCTTGCTAAGGGTATAGAAGAGTAATTTGGGTGGTTGGGGAGGTTGGGCAGGAAGAGCAGGCTCCCTCTCTCCCTGAACCTCTCAATGTATCAAACAGGTGTTGGTTCTGCTTCTGTACCAAGGGGGTGACTCTGACTGAGCAACTACACAGCCTGGCCTTTCAGGAAGAGGAAGCTAGAAAATTCTTTTCTTGCTGCCTCACTGCCAGGACCCACAAAGATACTTCCAAAGGGGGGCTATTTGCATACCCATACTCTCTTTAGAGACCTGGTGTGTGTTTAATGGAAATGAGCAGTCACCCCCAAGATCTAAACATCACAGTAGCTGTGAAGGTGTGTACTTTTGACCTTGTGTCTGTGCTGTAGTCTTACATCTAGTTTTATCAGTAATATCTCACTCCCATGTCTCATTTTTAATTGGTTCATGAACCCAGGGAGGGAAAGAGGGTCATTTGTCGCCTCCCATCCTAGAATCAAACAAACAACATTCTTCAATTAGCCTGCATGAAAACTGTCCTGTCACCTCTCCCTCTTCCCATACCCAGTCAGATTTCCTAGAAAAGGCAAATCAAATATCCAATTCCTGGATCCAAGGAAGGTCTTACTGTGTGAGGCTGTCTGATATGTGCCTCTGGGCAAGTCATCAATCAGTCTATGCCCTGGTTTTCTCTTTTGAAAAATGAAGTGTCAGGACCATAAGCAGATATAAAATCCTTCCCAGCTCTATGTGAATTTCCCGAATTCGCATCCCAGATGAAGACAATAGCCATTACAGTACAGAGCCAGAATTCACTCTACCAACTGCTCCATAACTGCTCCATGTCTGTGTTTCTTTGTTGTAGAGTACATATTTAGTGATGTTGGAGAGTGAAAATGGTTGAACAGGATAGAGGATTCATATAGAACAACATGGGCTGATTGATTGCTTCTTGGTCAATCAACAAATAAGGATTTGGAGGGCCTTAGGTCGATCTAATTCTCTCATTAAGGTGAGGGAAATCACCAGCCCACTAAACGGTCAATATAGTTATTTCATCTATCTTAATGACCCACTCAGGTCAACTCTTGTGAGATCTTCAACACCAACCCCATAGGGAAACCCTGATACATAGATATAATGGCCGCTTTTGTTGAGCTCTTCTAATTTAATGATGAACTCAGTCACAGAGTGATCCCTAGAGAAATGAGTGTTTAGCATCTGTTATTCATAAACAAAGATACCAAGGGCCATATTTTTATAAGGCAAAAGAAGAACAACACAAGTTTGAGAACATGGACAAATATAGGAATGAGCAAGATATAAAAGGTCAAAGGTACATTTCTTTAATCAGGGTGTCTTTTTGTGTCAGAGAAGGCAATGGATATTTACATGGCTGAGAGGGGAGAAAACCAATGAAGAACAGGAAGGTCAAATGTATAGCTGACTTCACTAGACTCTAGCAACACATCAAAGTTCTAGTAAATGTTGAGTATGATGACAATATTAATGATGGTGATCATGATGATTTTGGTCATGACAACAAAATGGCCTATTAGCAAAAGGGAACCAATAGTACTACTGGAAAAAAATCAGTGCAGAAATGATGAAAACAGAGGTCTGGGTAAGTTTCTGTTAGCAAATATGCAACAGGAATTAAAGGTAATGTGACCTTCAACACAAATAGGATTGTGACTGTAAATATCTAAAGACAGAAACAAGTTTGGAGAAGGACAGTTATAAACCAAGTGAAAGCCTTCAAATTCATATACTGAAGTCCTTACCTCTTATGTGACTATTTTTATGTAGGGTCTCTTAGGAATTAAAGTTACATGAGGATATAAAGATGGGGTCCTAGTCCCATAGACTGGTATCCTATAAAAATAGGAAGGGAAACCAGAAAGTACACACAAATATCCTAAGAACACACAGGAGAAGGCAGTCATCTGTGTCAAGGAGAGGAACCAGGAGAAACCAATACTGCTGATACATTGAGCTTAGACTTTCAGCCCCCAGAGATGAAAAAATAGGTTTTTGTAGTTCAAGTCTCCCAGTCTTTGGTATTTTGTTATGGCAACCTGAGAAAACTAAGAGACCAACCAAAAGACATTGGCTTTAGTGGAGTTACTCAAATTTGTATGTTCTGTCATTGAGAAACAAATCTGCTTGGGAAAAGCCTCACAGAAGATGAACGGCTTCCCAGACTTTAGCTCTTACAGTGGAAGAGGACCACAACACAAGCCCTAATATTACTGTGCTTTCACAATCCCAACATATAAAAATAATTTTTAAGATTTTATTTATTTTTACATGTAAGAACTGGGATATAGGCCAGAGGTATGGGGGAAAAGACAATTCATCAGAGACAGAATGGGGAGCAAAGCAGGTGGATTTACCAGACTACACTGTTAAGAGGAGCAGCAAGCAAGACCGGAGGGGTCTGCTGCGCCACATGTGGGTTAGTTCCAGGCCAGGAAGTCTAACTCAGGCTGTTATATTGGGCTGTCATGGTGACAGCACTGAGATTTAACCCTTAGGACACCAGGGAAGCCCCTAAAAAAATTTGAGGATACCCCAATGTTTGGAAACTCTCCTACCAAATTAATACCAAGTACATATTTGGAAATCTCAGAATATAACTAGCATTTTTTTCAACACCAATCCCTTTAACAGCATGTGCAAAATCCCATTTCTTTAGCTTTTCTTCCTATCAGCTGCACTCAATAAAATAGTCGGAACTAAAGCATCAAGAATTGTATTAATCAGAATAGAATAGACCCTAAGGCAATAAACTGTCACAAAATTTCAGTCATTTAATGCAAGAAAGTTCTTGTTCTCTTTTTATTATATACATGACCTCTCTGTAGCAACTCAGGGATCCAAGCTAAAAGATGCCGATATGCTACACTGCTGTTTATTAGTGTCACACAACCTCTGTCAGGCATCAACAACTCAAAGCTAGGTCAGGACATACAGAGCTCAGCTGTGTTTATAGCACGTAGCCAGTTGCAAGAGGCCCCACATCGCTATAGAAGGTGTGAAGCCCCATGTTCCCAGATGCAATGGTGGGTTTCAAACATTAGCATCTATCATATTTACTTGGACGAATTGTTAAAACACAGATTGCTGGGCTCTGAGCTCCATTTTCTGATTTTGTGACACTAATAATAAAGAATAAAAAAGCACAGTATCATATAGTACCAACCCAAAAAACAATGTCTTGGGTCCCATTTTCCGTAATGGGACAGCACAGAATAGCAGTATTTTAAGATAAATTCATTCCTCAAATTTCTTTCACTTTGCTTGATATGGATCTACCTTTCCCTAAACACAGCCTACCGGTCAGTGCCATAGCTGCTGTCCTCAGGCAGGGAGTGGGACTGTCTCCAATTTTCCTGTGTCACTGAGGGTACAGCCCAGGTGAGCTTCCTGGAAGGCCTCTAGCCCCCACCCCATGAGCAATCCTGTTCTGGCTCCCTCACACAGTCTCACACAGATTGGGCCTCAGTCCCAGGAGCTGGGAACTACCGAGGCAGATTCTGAAGGAGAAGCCCCCTTCTAATGAAATGGAAAATAAAATGAACAAAGCTGCTGTCAGTGTGCCCTTTGGTCTCACATTGACTAAATCCAGGCTGCCAGAAGGCAGTCCAAGAGAAATCTCATTTTAAAAAGCAACTGAGAAAGATAAAGCTGAGCTTTCCCAATCATCTTAGATTCAGGTCCTCTGCTCCCAGGCCCAAATATGAATGTGTAGTGTTCATCTGCCCACTATGAAATTTTACGGAACATGTCACCTCAAAGTAAAAATAAATAAATAAGTGCTGATTTGCCATGCAGTTACAGATTTTGAACTGATTTAACAGTCATCTGATAAACACACCCTGCATCTCTAATGGCCTCTGAAATCTTGATGTAAAACTGAGAAACATCACCATCTGGTGGCCCAGGAGTTCATCTATGTGGAAATTTCCATCTTTGCTTTCAAACAGCCATGACTGTGGAAAGCAGCATTGAGCCTGGAAATCCTGCAAAGGGGGCTGAAATGCACTGAAATAAATAAATAAATAAATCTGTTCCCTCCACCCAACTACAAATTACATCATGACATTTTGACTCCCTTTCTGGTGTGTGTTAAGTGGGTAAAGACAGGTTGGAGAGAGGAGGCCTTCAGCTAAAGACATTCATTTTCTATAGCTGTGTTGCCTTCAGCTTGTTCTTGAAATTCTCAATGTTAAACATTAGCTAGAGTCATTTAATCAACATCCGTTGTGCTTCTCTCATGTGCTAAGTATTCATATCAGAAGAGTCCATGATAAAAGGAACAGGAAATGGGAGAAAATTGTCTTCTCAGTCTCTATATTTATTGAAACCCTGAGGTTTTGTGCTGTTGAATAAACCAGGTTGAAAGATCTGAAGCCCAACCAGGTGACTTAGCCTTAAGATAGCCAACAGAACACACTCATGTTCCTACTGCTGTAAGTCCTTGGAAAAGAGGTAAGGGAGAGTCTTGTGACATCAAAAAGGATGTCTTGTTCCTTGATCTTTGTGTTTATGACCCCATCCTCTACCATTCTTCTAGTCTTCAAGTTACCCCGCCCCCATCCTCTCAGCATCTTCCATCTACTTCTACTGTCTTTGCCCAAAACAAATTACATAATTTGGTTTTACTTATTTTAATAAAACTCATAGAACTTATTTAAAATGTACAGAAAGAGAACTAGTGAAGGTGGTAGTGAGGGAGCACCAATACAGAATGCAAGGTATAGAAATGAGCATTGCTTTCATGGAAGTGGAGATGCCTTCTGAGGGTGAGTGATGATTTTCGAGCCAATGATGATTATATTCTCTTAATAGCATTATGCTCCTTCACATTCAACTCCACTGACTGTAGTCTAATCTGAAGCAGCACATGTAAGAATCCAAGATAATCTGTCCTGACTGTGCAGAGACCTGGGAACAGCTCTTACCCCCACCTCCTCTTTCCACTCCTCATACACCTTCTCTGCCCAAATAAACCAAAGGGGAAACACCAGTATCCTTTGACTGAGGGTTAAGTGGAAAATCAAAGGGGATGGGTTAGAGTAAAGTCAGGCACTGTCATGCCGTTCTTATAAGAAAGGAGAGCTCACATGGAACACAGTGGGGAGAATCCTAGTTTTCATATCTGCCCATGCCAGCAGATGACATTAGCTATTTGATTTGTCCAAAACACTGGTCCTGTGGGAGAAACAACTTTTAAATTTCTAGATGCCTAGAGCAAGAGCAAGAACAAAAACGATCACACAGGCGATAAACTTGAAGAAAGCTTATTTGCTCAAGATTACATAGCATGCAAGTGGCAAGTTGAGTCTACAGCCCCTCAGTTATTTCTTGCTATAATCTACCTCATCACAAAACAGGACAATGCCGCTGGCTATTAGAAACACTTTCACCATGATCATTAACCTAGAATTTTTTTTTTACATCATTTTATCCTAGTGAACCCTCTAGCTCTAGGGGGCTCTAATCAGAGTCTCCTTCTATCAGAGGATAGCCATTAATAGAAGTGAATTCATATTATAGTGTTAGACATCTAGGACACATGTATTTTTCAGCACCAAGGATAGCAACTCTAATAATGAGCCTCCGAGAAGTAAGTACAGGGACAGGGGCTGTGTTCTGCAATAAGGGTCTGCATTGTTAAATTTCCCGGATTTTGAAAACAAAATACTGGAGTTGGAGTCCTGGATGTGACCCTTAAGATATAAGCAAATTGGTCAATCTGTGATAGTGTCACAGAAAAAGTAAAAATAAATCAAGGTGCTCCGAGTAGTCTATGGCACATGGTAACCAGTTAAACAATATTAGCTATTACTATTGACAGTATTATTGATATTATTACTCAATAGGTCACCAGTTACTATCCAAAAACTTGAAATTTATCACTCAACATTTATTATATACCAAAAAATTTTTCCCAGGATAAAAGAAAAAGGAAAAAAGTCAAAATCCTTAAGTATTTTCAAGCAAGTTCTAAAGTAAGGGGAAACATTCAATGAAGGCTAGCTTTACAAGTAAACCACACAGCAGATCTCTCCCCAAAACTCTTGTTGCTTTTTCTTTTCCCAAAAGTGATTGTTTTCAGCAATAACTACACACGAGTCAAAAACATCTTCAATGGGTCTCAAGAAACAATCCTTGAATCAGGACAAACACAACTGCACAAGGACAGTATCTGAAGTCAAGTTACTGGAGGTTAGTGTATAAACTTTCATAAGGAGTGAATTCAATATAGCAGAGCAATCTGAGAGAGCATTCTAGTTCTTTGTGAACTTTCCTTTTGACAGTCACTTGATTGCTCTGGTCCTCAGTCTCCTCCACTATAAAGTAAAATGCCAAATTAAATCTTACCTGGAACTTAATTTTCCTAAGATGTCTTTCAATTCACATCCCTCCCAGAAGTAACTTTAATTGAAGTCTAGCAAGGCAAAGATCTAGTCTCTTCGAATATGTCTGTCACTATGATCTACTTCATCACAGAATAGAGTGGTGCCACTGGCCCTGAGAAACAAGGAGATGAATTTTTTGTGGCTAAGTGTTCAGTTGTTAGTGAAGCAGACAGTCAGAAGTTGGGGATAAGCCCAGCTCCTATCATATTTTTGCTAATATGTGATCACTCTACATGCTTGCACCCTTGTAGGTCTTCCAGAATGCCCAACGTTCAACTACTATAGCTGTGTCCTTCCTAGAACAACTTCCTGAAGCTGACCTCCAAGCTCCCCACATTCATGCACCCCTCATTTGTTTCTGTATTTATTTCTTCTCTTCCTCAGCTAAGCCACGACTCTTCCCTTTTTATTTCTCCAGTGACATCAATGTCCCTTGGATTCCAAGGGACATAGAACCAAGGGACATAGAACCGCTCTTCAGGTAAAATTTATGGTGAATTGTATCACAGATTTAATACCCCTGGATGGTATTTCTATAGTTAAGATCTAAAATTCACCACACAATTGTTTTAGATGCACAATATAGACCTGATTTACTATTTGCATGCACTACAATCAGTAGTACCATCAGTAGTGACAACTGGTCTTTCCACATGACTCTGATATACTCACTAGATTTTCTTTGATTGAATCAGTAGGATATTGGGTGAGTGACACTTGCATGTTCCAAGAACAATTCTACAGGGGGCAAACTGATCTACCCGCATCCCACTCTATGACAAGTCACCATGATTGTGAGTGCCTACCCTAATTTCTGACTTGTCAAAATTAACAGAGGGCAGTTAACCTGTTTGATATAACTTTGATCTGCAGAAAAGTTCAACTAGTAGAAAAGCACCTTGCCTCCTCCGAAGTCTGATCACGTATCTTTGCCATTGCTTTGAATTTTAATTGAACCTGATGTCATCTTTTGAGTTCAGGGTTCTTGGGTTCACTCTGGGAAAGGTTTCACCAGAGCTACCCTTTCAGCGACACACAGCAAGATTCTTCATGAGACAGAGACTCAGTTATATTTAAAGAGAAAGTTTACTAGAAAGAGACAGGAAGACACTTGGCTAGGTGCAAGTGGGCAGGAAGAGCTGCCCAGAAAGGGACAGGTTTGCAGGGGAGGAGACCTGCATGGTTGCAGGTAGGCAGGTGGCTGCTGCCTTGCAGAGGGAGAATAGGTAGAAAGAAGCACCTTCATAGGCATAGGTGGGCAGTGGAGCAGCTGTAATGGTGGAGAGACTGTCCAGATACAGACCGTTTCTTCTCTTTGTGAGGGGCTCACTCCTTGTGAGCCTAGGTTTGTTGACTTTGCATAGAATCTGAGAGGACTGAGATTCCCTAGTGAGCTTCATCTCCATATCCATGTCCTTGTCTTTACCTGGGAGCCAGGCATCCTGGCTTTGGTGCCCTGATTTTATGGCTATGTCAATTGCTTCACTACCCCCTTCTACCCATCCCTTTGTGTGACTCAGTCTTGTGATGCCTCTCTTGCATTCCTTCCTCCATCAAACCCAATTCTGCAATAGGTTATTTGAGTTGGTCTCAAATGCAGCTCCCACGGAATGATGGAGAGTGTGCGTGTGGAAGTTCTTTTAGATTCTTTCTGTTTTGAAGCATTTCTTTTCTTCACTTTGAAAGAGTTCAATGTGCGTCTTCCCACCTCTTGGTCCCTGAGAACACAAGCCTTCCGGATTTTTATGAGCTCCAGTTGGAGTTGTAGGCGCTGTCTACTGCAACATCAGTGTGATTTGTGTAACATTAATAGCCCTTTTGTTTCACAAACTTCAATTCCCTTCAAAATAGACTAGTATTGAACTCACCATTTCGGATGGAGAATGAAGGAAAATGTGCACCTGGGTGTGCGTTGTGTGCTGTAGTATGGATACTGACGTCAAGATCACCCTCTCCACTGTTCTCTCGCCCTACAGCACTCAGGGCATTGATGTGGGATGTCCCAGCACTGCAGTTGAGACTGACAGGCACGAAGTTACAATGTTCCCCCTAACAGCAGGTCTCTTGTTGCTACTCTGCCAAAGAAACCTGCAGACATGACATTAAGATCTCACCGGTGAGCAAGTCAGTAGCAACAAAGGGGCTCCTCACTTTCAGGAAGTCTTATTAATAAAAGAAAAAGCACTATCAAGTTTGTGTCAAGGTTTTAAAGAGTCTTCTTTTCTATTGCTGTCTCTCAAACTAATACTAGCAGGACAGGAATGAAATTCATAGAAAACAGAGTTGCCTTGTTCCAAAGCATACTCAAGAGGAAATTTTCAAAAGATCTCTGCCTCCTCAAGTTAGTGCCAGAGGAAAACTGCAAAAAATCAAATAATTTCGAAGAAGTAGAACTGAAAGTAAGGCAAACAGTCATCACAAACTCGATAAAGGATATCTGAATGGGGAAAGAACAGAATGGACTAGGGTGAGGGGCTGTGAGTACTTTGGTGGTGCATTATGGTGGATACAACTGAAAGGAAAGAGGCTATAATTCCCAAATGCTAAAAGTGAGGTGAGCCAATAGAACCTTAATAACACATTTTAAAAATATATTGTGCATCCAGAAAGGTTGGCTGAGCCTCAAATGCACAACTCATACACACATACCTACATGTGTATAGGTATCTATATAGGCACCCATATATATAGTGAGAGAGAACACCTCACTTGAGGCCAAGTTTTCCTGTCCAAGAGAATCCTGAAACTGCATAAAGTTGCGCTTCCCAAAGCACTACCTGCATCAGCTACATCCATTATCAAACTCCCATGCCTGACTTTCCAGGGCCTCCAGTTGAGCCCCAGTCAATCATCTAACCTGCTCTCAAGCACCAGGCTTCTCACCCCATGACCCCATCATTATTTACCGTCACAGACTAACCCCTTCTATTAATTCCTTGGGTAAGCAGATAAAGCCATGCAGTGTGTAAGGTGTCTCATTGAAAACTGGAAATACAAAGTAAGCAATCATTCCTATAATGAAGGGACTTACAAAAAAAAAAAAAAAAAAAAAAAAACCACCACCAACAACAACTCGGGGGGGTGGCGCAGCGGGTTAAAAGCACAGCACTAGGCCCTCCCTGGTGGCGCAGCGGGTTAAAGCACAGCACTGAAAATCTGAAGCCACTTACGCATGAGTTCGATTCCCACCTGCCGCCTGCCCCGGAGGAGACCACATGGCGAGCCAGACCTCTCCTGGCCCGCCCACTGCTCCCCTCAGCAGTGTACTTCGTCGATCTGCCTGTTCTGCTCCCCACTCTGTCTCTGGTGAAGCCTCTCGCCGCCCCTGAGCCTCTGGCCTGTACCCCAGTTCTGTATGCACAAATAAATAAATCTTTAAAAAAAAAAAAAAAAAGCACAGCACTAAGAAGCTTAAGCCACTTCCGCATGAGTTTGATTCCCGCCTGCCCTGGAGAAGATCCACATGAGAGGCGACCTCTCCTGACCCACCCGCTGCTCCCCTCAGCAGTGTACTTCCTCGATCTGCCTGTTCTGCTCCTTGCTCTTCTGTCTCTGGTGAATTTTCTCACCCTCCGCATCTCTGGCCTGTACCCCATTTCTATATGAATAAATAAATAAATCTTAAAAAAAAAAAACTCCTTCAGGGATAGACAGGTACATAGCTAATTGTGATTAAGTGGAGAATTCTAATCACTAGTAAAATATTCTTAAAGGCAACAAAAAGCATGTATTTAGGGAGTCTTTGGGCCAAATTATTATAGGGTCATAAATAAATTCCATCTACTTTCAACACAACCCAAATATAAATTCTTCCAGGGTCAATTTATAAGCCTACTTTTTCCACAAAGAACTTTTTGTTAAACCCATCAAAGCGATAACATTAAGTTATGGCTGTACTATGACCATATAAGTCAGTTTTAGTGCTCCCTTATATTTTGGTTCAAACACATCTTATTTTTCCAGATAGCTTTTTTCTTAATTTTATTAAGGTAAAATTTCCATTCTATAAAAGTTGCCCATTTTTAAAATTAACTAGTCAATTATTTCTTGAAATACAGAAAAATGTGCACCTATCTGCAACCTAATTTTAGAATGCTTTCATCATTCTAAAAAAGAAATCTTACAGCTATTTGCAGTTACTCTCATTCACACCCCTAGCTCCAATCACCTTCTCTGGTGATTTCAGATGAACAGAGTTATACAGTGTTAAGTAGTCTTTTGCATCTATATTCTTTCACAGAGTATGATGTGTTTGAGATTTACCCACATTGGAACATATACCTGCTCCCTTTAACTGTTGGATAATATTCCTTTGTATGGATATACCATATTTGTGTAAACATTATATAAAATATGGGTAGCCCATATTTTTTGCACACTATTCATGTGTTACTGGACATGTGAAATCTTTTCACATTTTAAATATTATAAATAATGTTGCCATGAAAACATTTTTGTGTAGATCTTTATTTTTATTAGTCTTAGCAGATGCCTAGGAGTGAAAATTGCTGGATCATAATGCAAATTTATGCTTAACATTTTAAGAAACTGCAAAGCATTTTCCAAAATGGTTACCAGTTTATATTTCCAACAGAAAAAAAAATATGTTTTCCAAATAACTTTTTAATCTTCTCATGAAAACTCTTGGAAGAAAATAATTTTGAAAGCCTTGTGTAAATTCTACTTAACAAAAAGCAGTCTAAATATATGTGCATCATTCTTCACTTTGTTTAGGGCAGAGATGAGGTAAAGAATTGGTAAACAGAATTTCTCAGTGAATTAGTCCTAAAAGGAGAATGGAATATCAGAACAAAGTTGTTGAATTGGACAAACTACAAAGTGAATATGTAAGGAACATATAGAAGATAATCAGTAATTTCTTTTCAATATAACTTCTATAAAGGTGTTAGTGAGGGTCTCTACTGCACATGAAAATATTACTTCTAGTTACACCACTTATAATAAAAGTCACATTTTTCAATATAAAGAGGTCAAAGATCAGAATTATGGAATACTTTAACATTATTAATAACAATTAATTGTAAGTACATGAAGCTCATCAACTATTAAATAGATTCAAATCCATAGTGCAATGTTAAGTGCTATCCATACTGATCTTTTCTTAGCTTTCTGGTCTTTTATGCCCATGTGTGAATTATCTTCCATGCTTCTGATTCTTGAAGGTCTCTAGCCCTTTATTCATTTCAATGTTGTTTTGATTTTCTATTTGCTATTACTTTTTTAGATACTGATTTTATTTGAATGGACACTTGAAATATGATTCCCTCCTAGATTCTTCCCACTTCTCAATCCCAGTATGTTTGAGACATGAATTTATCTAGTACAAATTTTCACATTAACTACCTCATTTATTTGCATGAAGTCAATGCTACTAGTTTCATTTTAGAGATGGCCTAACTCTAGGGTTTAAAGAATCTTTGTGAGCTATTACATCATGTGTGAACAGATGCTATGGTCAGAACTCAAGCCCAAGTTTTTGGACTCAAAATTGAGTTTTACCTTATTTCACAGCTATTTGATCCGTCTTTGGGTATTACCAAATGGTTTGTTTGTGTTCTCCCCTTACTGTTTATAAATGCATCGAGGGCAAGGATTATATATACATATATATACATACATACATACATACATATATATACATACATACATACATATATATATATATATATATATATATATACATACATTGATCTCCAAGGCGATTTTGTTGTCCAGTCTGGTGGTGCATGTCTGCTTGGTCCCATTGTTTTGAATCTCTTATATTCAAAGTTCTATGCTAGAAATTTCTGGAATACAGAAATGAATGAATATATATATATATACA
>NW_004567117.1:26446267-26522498 GCF_000260355.1 Condylura cristata | reverse complement strand
ATATATGAATGAATATATATATATATACATACATACATATATATATATATTCATTCATTTCTGTATTCCAGAAATTTCTAGCATAGAACTTTGAATATAAGAGATTCAAAACAATGGGACCAAGCAGACATGCACCACCAGCAGACTGGACAACGAAATCGCCTTGGAGATCACTTTACTGAACACACTTGCATCTATCTAGTAAACACAAGTTCAAAACAAGTTATTTGTCCTTAATTGTAATACACATGAAAAATTCTATCAAAAAAGGCAATTTTCTATTAACTTCTACTTAAATTAACATTATTATAAAAGTTTAGAGTTTGACATTTTTCTGAAGCCATCACACAAAATGGTATCACTACCAGGAATACAAGCTAATGTTTAAAATAAGCAAACCACAAGCCTCAGCACAAGGCCCCATTTCCACAGGCAGCCAGCAAAGAAGCCCATGTTCTGACTCTGATCTCCATTGTGTCTGACTGGAACTCCCTTCAATTTGAGATGGTGCAGGGAGTTAGGATTCAGAGACTTTTCTAGTTTTTTGCCAGTTATATAAGCCTTGGCCAATTCATTTTACTGTCTCTCTTCTGTTTGTAAAATATGGGTAATGCAGCAATTTGGAAAGTACTTTGAGTCATGCTGATAAAAGATCCTATTAGGCCTCCCCTGGTGATGCAACGGGTTAAGACACAGCACTGCAAGCCAACTGAAGCCACTTTAATGCAAGTTCGATCCCCCAACCCAGAGGTGATCCACATGGTGCCACCGACCTCGCCAGACCCACCCACTGCCCCCCTCAGCAATGTACTTTGTCAGTCAGCCTGTTCTGCTCCCCACTCTGACACAAGCTATGCAATGTCTATCATCTGACAGATTTCAGGTAGATTGGGAAAAGCTCTGAAAAGTCAGACTTTCCACTGCTAACTTATGTTATGACCTTCCTTTTTTGTGTAACCATAATATCAAAATATTCTGAGCAACTTGCAGCTTACAATTGGATTGCCTCAGCCGCATAAGGCCTGCCTGCCCTGACAAGCAAGCACTGCACCAGGGTGAAAAAATTCCCCTGAAGTCAAGTGACTTGACTACTGACTGATAAATAAAAGCAAAAGGGCTGTTTTTGCAAAGTCTCTCTCACTGCCTGATGGAGGATAACCCAAATCTTATCATTCTATTATCTCACCTAGCCTTCTATTCAGCTTCTAAAGAATTACTCAAACTTCCTATTGTTTGGCCTTTAGACATGGAAATTCATCCAGGTTGCCTGTTTTGAAACTAGTCAAGTTTTCTATCTGCTACACCTTAAAGGAATCCACAAAAGTCTTCTGGCTAGTCTTTCAGGATTCTACTATGTAGTCTTCAGTAAGGAAATTCACCTATGTCTCCTATTCAGAGATTTGATTAGCAAGGAATTTCCTCTTCTGCCTCCCAGAATGACTCAAGTAGAAAAAACAAAAACCCATTAAGTAGTAGATAAGGTTTAAGGGACTTCTATCTTAGTTGATCTCCACTATAGTAATAATAGTCATAAACTTTGTGCACCCATGTATCTGTTTTTAACCTTGATTGATTTTAGAATGTTATATCTCAGCTAAAGGGCAATACGACCCTAAACTGTTCTTAGAAAAAAAGATGATTGTAATCTCTCAGCCCAGTTCGTGTGCTGATGTCATCCCACTGCTTGCTCCTAATGTATAAAATAAAGCTCTGCTGAAGGCAGAGCAGGAAGACTTGCACCCAACTCTGACTCCGGTGTCTTCCTCACTCCCCTTTCGCCTTTTTCTCCTTCTCCCCTTTTTAGGAAATCTCTGCTCACCAATGCCTTCCCAACTTAGGGTCCTGCCTGTCTTGCCTCCAGACACTTCAATAGTTGGAGCTGGTCTCCAACACCACTCTGTCTTGTGAAATCTCTCACCACCCATGCATCTCTGCCTTGTACCTCAGTTCTATATGAATAAATCATTAAAAAGAAAAAGAAACCTATCTTAAAAAAAAAGATTCTATTTAAAATAACTGTTTCCATTTCACCAAATAAATGAAAAAAGCAGCAAAAGAAGACTACACACCATCATCCCATCTCCATTGTCAAAATATCAATAAACTGATGTACCAAAAGTACCCTGAATTACTGACTCATCAGTTGTCCAAGCATTAGACAGGCCCGTAGCAAAGAACAAAACTAAGGAGAATGACTAACCTTGGTTCAAACCTCCTCAGCAAAGCATAATAATTAGAAATATCTCACTGCAATCTCCTCTATGTGCTATTTCCTAGGGCAAAAAAAAAAATTACTTCCAGATCATTGTTTGCTTTTTTTTTTAGTTGGGAAAATGCAATTCATCTATTTGAACAGGAAAATGTCAGAAATATGGCAATGACCTTAAGATTGTGTATAAGGACATGAAGGAAAAAACTGCACTGGTTAATGATAAGGACAATTGGACAGTTATTGGATTATCCAGATAAATAATAGGAATTATCCATTAATCAAGCCAGAGGGAACAGGCTATCCTGGCTATTCATTCCAGAGTTTGCAGAAATTATATGTTCTCTGGAGAGCAGGAATAGGTCAGCTAACTTCTGTTCTCTGCTATAACATCAACATGACACTAAAAACTATTATCCTGAATAGTTAAAATAAATGTGAGGCGAGTTCACAAGTAAATTCAGTCATGAATATATATAGTAAGAACCACGTTTTCACTTTTTTCTTTATATCTTTTTAGTCAATGCAGTGGTAATAGATGGAATGCTTTCATTTAGAAGGCTGTCAAATGTGAAACTAGAGATATAGATTTTGAGGTTTGATCTATGATCCTTAAAATTCATAAATGCTTCATTCTGATGTGTGGTCATTAGTGGGCAGATATGGTACATTTGATAAATGTGGGCACTCAACCAAGATAGCTTGATGAACAAATGAAAACAAAAAGAAAAACTTTATTCATCACTGTTGGATTAAGTACTGAGCAATAAGCACAATTTTAAACAGAAAGAAAAATAGTCCATTTATTTATAGAGGAAGTGAACTCCACTCATCTACTTTTTATAACATAAATTTCACATTGATTCAAATTTACACCCCCCGAGTTGCTGACCCCTTTCAAGTGTAGTGCATCTTCCTCAGAATAACCACACTCTTTCCCTCAGGGGTGGGAGTGCTATAATTCGCTAGGCTCTAGTTTCAAGTTTACATCTCCCCTCAAGTGTTCCTAGAAGCTTGCTCTCTTCTGAGCTCCCTTATCCTATGTATCCCACAGACCCCACAGCTTCTATCATCTTCACATCGTATTTGAGCCCCTTGGGGCATTACACTAACCTGGAATTCGGGATACATCTTTTCCAAATGCTTCACCACCTATACAACAATGCTGAGCATTTGGGAGTAACTAAAATTTAACAGACTAAAAGGAAGAAGGAGTGGATAGGGCAAAGGAAGAAGGAAGAAAACCAGGAAGGAGTGAAGAGCTGCGGGAGAGGAAACCAGCAGGCTAGCACCATGCAATTTTGTGACTCATTTCACAGACTGAATAATTAGAAAACATTTTCCTAAGAGGAAATTATGTTTTCAGATGGTTTAAATAGGATTGAGTTATCTGATGAAGGCGATGATTGTTCGTAGTCTGTACAAATCACGTGTTTGAGTTTCTTGTGAACTATTAAATGGTGTGTTTAATACATCCTAGATGAGCTGCATGTGTGTCTGCAGGCACAGGTGTGTGTCTGTCTCTAAGCAGCAAGGTGGTCAGGTGCAGGGTGAATGGAGCGCCAAGGGGCAGCTGACAGGACTGTGAGTTCACCAATGAGAAGTGAGAAGCTATCGTATGAACTGACTGAGGGGCTGATGGAGGGAAACCCATCACACAAATGCTGTCCATTCAGGAGGGAGCAACCTTCACTGAGGGGGGAACAAAGGCCAGATTCTCAAACTTGTGTCAGGAACAGAGCTCCTACATCCCTTGGATTTTATGTCAAGGTGCCCTTTGTTATGGCAGTGAGACTAATGGAACACACCTCAAAATGGAGGCTGGTCCCCAGAAGACCAAACACATCTTGTGAGAATTGGACCACACAGTCCCACCCCGTCATCCCCAGGGAAGAGAGGGGCTTCAGAGTGACTTACTATCTGGCACAATCCAGAGAGCA
This sequence comes from Condylura cristata, assembly GCF_000260355.1. Classification (NCBI taxonomy): domain Eukaryota; kingdom Metazoa; phylum Chordata; class Mammalia; order Eulipotyphla; family Talpidae; genus Condylura; species Condylura cristata. The sequence goes on along the minus strand of NW_004567117.1, from coordinate 26,518,349 downwards.
GGCCAGGGAATCAATACACTCTGAAAAGTGCTAGAAGCATATACATAAAAATTCTTCTCTGTTAAAGAAAAAAATCAGCAGAATATTATAGAGGAAGAGTCGGTAAACTGCAACCACAGGCCAAAGCCAGCCCACAATCTGCTTTACAGAGAAAATAATTGGGACACACCCATCTGTTGTTATTTTGTCTGAATGCTTTCTTGCTACAAAAGAGGTAAGTAATTGTGGCAGATACCATAGCTCCCACTAGGTGCACTGAACCCAATCAAACAAGTGTGTGTGTGTGGAGGGGGGTACCAACTGGGTGCCTCCGATCAGCTCAGCTCTGATGCTACCCAGCACGAGCATCACATTCCACAGGTGGTCAGTCCCACAACACTGACCCCTCCTCCACATACCAGTATACACCTAGGTTTTCACCACTGCTTCTCACCTACCAGTTATGGATAGGAGGCTCCACTGATGTCCTTCCTGGGTTCAAAATGGGGCTCACAGAACTCAGGGAAACACCTTACTTACTAGATTCCTATGTTATTCTGCAAGGATGTAGCTCAGCAATGATCAGATTGAAGAGATGCACTGAGTACCCTACGTAGGCTGGGTACAGAGCTCCCATGTTCACCTGGCGTCACCTCCCTCCTGGTATTTCCACATGTTCGTGACCCATAAGCTCTCTGAAATACATCACTTTTGAGTTTTTAGAGAGGTTTCATTTCATGTAATTATAATTACTTCAGTCATTGACCATTTGTGATCAAGTCACTCTGAAGCCCCTCTCTCCACCCTGGGGGTCATAGGATGGGACTGCATGGCCCAATTCTCACAAGACGTGCTTGGTCTTCTGGGGACCAGCCTCCATTTTGAGGTGTGTTCCATTAGTCTCACTGCCATAACAAAGGACATCTTGACATAAAATCTAAGGGAGGTAGGAGCTCTGTTCCTGACACAGAGTGGAAAACCAAAGATTTATTTCCTACTATAAATCACAGTATTATATATAACCAGAAAGCCTAAAATACGTAATGCTGGACTTTTTACAGAAAAGGGCATCCATATACACATGGGGCCCTAGGAATGGAGCTAGGGAAGCTGTCAAGGTCATGGGTCAAACTTGAACTGGGACATTGCTCGTGCCCTTGTAGAACAGAGGCCTGGGTGAGAGAAGAAGGGATGTGGCCTTAGACTAGAGTGTGTAGCAATGATCTAAGCTCAAACCTGTCGTGCAGCTTATCATAAACATGCATCAGCCAAGGAGGAAGAATAGAATATATTGCATGAAACAGTCCACTGGTTTGACATGCAACTTTTAAATACGCAGACAGATGGAATATGAACCTCTATTTCTAGTCTTCCCTGGATGCTGCCAATGTGGGTATATTTTGATAGAGGATCTAACTTTGATTCAGCCACACTAAAGTAAGAACCTGTCATGACCCTGGTACTGTACTAGGCTCTGGGCAAGGCTTATTAACATGATGTCAAGAAAGGCGTTGAATTTCACACACTACTTTCCTAGGAACCGTAAAAATTTTTGGCTGTATTAAACTTGTGTCAGATATAGAAACATCTTTGATGAAACAAAATTGAGCTAAACCATTGACTTGCATTTGGACTAAACTTTCAACAGAAAAAAAAATCTAGTTTCAACCTGAAGGATAATAATTATTATATTACTATTAGTAACATCTTAATTGTGGGCAGGAAATATGAACCATAAAATTGATTGTCCTCTACCAAAGACTCTAATCCAACTGCTTTTACCTTTGTTTCAGACTTCATCTCTGTGGAATTAAAGGGTTTACCATCACTTTTCAATTGAACTACTGGTGTGACCATCTAAAACCTACATGTGATAAAAAGTATCAATCTCACTTAGTGAATTTTTTTAATAAGTTGCTGATAGTAAGCTTATAAAGATTTAGGTCATTTGTAACGGAAGAACCCAATTATAGAACCAAAGTAAAAATATAACTTAAGACTATCATGGTAGGGTCACAATGCTAGGATTTTCTGGGTCTACTTTCAGAGAACAAAGTTGAACCCCAGTTCTGTAAAATAACTGCCCTAGAGTAACAACTTTTATTGTGATTGGCAATCCTTACAATATTTTCTTATCCATCTTCAAATTTCACAAGTCTATTTTAAAATAGTTGTTTTTCAGATTTAAAAAACAAAGCATGTTATCTAAAAATAATGCACAGGACTCTAAAAAATACTGGAAGCTGTCTGGAAATCAGTTTTCTGTTAAGCTGACATTTCAACAAAAATATTCCTCTAATGTTCTAATTTCTGCAAACATTAAGCATGAACATTTCCCACATTTACCATTTGCTTAAGTGTTTATAAGTAACCATTAAATATCTTTTTATAGTTGCACTTTTCTTACTCCTAGCTTGAACTAGGCCTCTCATTTGATTTCAGGATAAGTATTACTGACAACTATAATGATTAAGTCAGTCTTTTTCTTCAATTTGGTACACATTTAGGAAAATATTTAATGATCATCACACACCAGAGGAAAAAAACACTAAAAATAGAAATAATTTAAATGTAAAAAGTAGGTAAATTCCAACGATATGCTAGGCATAATAAGTGCATGTGTACACATGCACACAGAACTAAACAAAACTAAGTCTAATATTCTTCAAAAATTCACATTGGTAACCAATTACCCAAGCTTTCCCAAGAATAAAGGGCTACCCAGAATGGAGGTCCTTCGGTACCAAAACTGAGGAAAGCTCAGGCAAATTGAGAACTGCTGGTTAGGTGGAAAAGTTTGGTTCCCAATAGCCTGTGGAAGATAACAGAGTACTGCATGCAGACAGGACTGAAAAAACACAGGAGACAGGCAGAGATGAGAGAGGAAGGAAAGGCTGCTGGCAAGTGTCAGCCCTTAGTCTGAGTAATTTTCAGGTCCAGTTACTTTTCTTGCTCAGTTTCAATTACCTGAGGTATTCAGCTTCCACTTGTGCTTGGGAATGACATGGGGTTTCTTATAACCAAAAAAATAAATATATAAAATAAAAATAAAACAGTCTGTAGATATGCTGTTCTATGGAAAATGCTTCATAAATCTTATCCATTATTATTCTCACAGTAACTATTAGATTCTACCAAGAGGCTTTATTTCTTCTGGTTTAAAGTTAGAATGAACAGGGAACATACAAAATAATTCTGTATCTCTGGAGCGACAGCTAGAAATGACTTGCATTAGCTTGATGACACTGCTTCGACTGGCCCAGAAGCTGTCTCCAAAGCCCAAGGAAACCTGGGAGCAGAAATACTGCACGAAATTTAGGCAACTATTAAGGGGAAAGGATGTCCTGAACAAACTTTACACAAACAGGTTTTATGGACTCCACCCCTACTTCAGACACCAAAGCTACAAATACCAGCAACCCCAAAGAGAGGACTTCTAGGGAAGAGTGAAGCAGCCATTTGGGTTCTGTATATAAAACCGGACATGCTGGGCTAAGGGCGTTCCCTCTCCCCCTCTCTCTCTCTCTCTCTCTCTGCCTCATAGCTGGCGGCTGGTCATTTGGCTCTTGATCAGCTTTCACCTTGCTGTTGGGGTTCCAGTTCAGCAGAGCTGGTAGGATGCACTAATTGACTCGTATTTCTCTCTCCTTTACTGGGCTGTTCCTTCTCTTTTTCCCTTGTAAATAAACCAATTATTGACTTTTGTGTGTGTGTGTGCAGTGCAGCTGAATCGTAAGCATGTGGTGAGGACCCACAGACAGGAGAACCCAGCTCACACTGGGTTCAGTGAGTAGACTGGTAAACTTCTGCTTGTGGAAGAAAGAAATGTTTTTCTTGGAAAGTAAAATACAGGAAACTATATATAGGTTCATAATAGGAGTTTTCCCTAAGTATGCTTAAAAAAAAAAAAATCAAGACTTTCCAAAGATGGAAGCTAATACCTGATTAATTATCCAATAACTACCAAGTGCTTTGGTTAATTTCCATTTCAGAGCTGTTAGATAGTAAATTAGAGTATGATATTTCCAAAAGAAAATCATGATTCAGAAGAAAATGTCTTCCCTTAATTATAGTTAATGCCACTTCTTTTAGATTATTTTTGGAAGTTGGAGAATGCTAGGCATATCTATTGTTCCATTGTTGTAAAAACAAATCTGTGTAAGCTACAGACACACAGATATTTTTTTTCTCTAAGAGAAAATCAAACTTTTAAGAACTTTACCACAATTGCCTGGGAGCCTCATCTCTACCTATATCTTTCATACTGAGACACACCTGAAAAGGCAGTATACCCATGAAAAGTGCTAAGTTTATATCAGAAAGGAAAAAACAATACACACACACACACAAAAAAAAAAAAACACAATGGGGAAACATTATATTTTTATGTGTGGGGGGGGGGTTTCAAAGTAGTTGCATCATAAATAAGATTATGAACTCAACTATTAAAGTTCAAATGTCATGTTGCCATTTAATGATTTCTTAATATACATTATTAAAGGTCCCTACCATAGCTTTTGAAGCTGTGACTGCAAATTAAAACACATCACTCTCATTGGCCAATACAAGTTATATGAAAAAGGCATTCACTGGGTATAGGGAGTGGGGGAAGAAGGAGAGAAATATTTGGAGTGATAAATAGTACAATACAAAAAGTTTTCCTGCCCTAATGAGCTCCTCATTTTCCCACAATTGTGATCTTCTTTCTGGCAAGTTTCACACAGGCTGTGCCTTCTTGTTACACAACTCTCCTCTAGACAGTGTCATTTCTTATTCCCTCATGCCCTGAGCCTCACGCACCCCTTTCTAAGTATCTTGAATTTATATTATAATTCATCAGACTAATGAATAATATTGGTTCAGAATACCACACTTTTTACACAATATTTTTCTTCTAGATAGGGTCTTCAAATTACTTCCATAAATATGCAAGGGCTTATTAGTGTGTAAAGCAATATGTTAGGTATTGTACCTCATATTAATTCTCTTAATAATCCTATTAACTAGCCTAGCAGAAATGTTAAATACAAATGTTAAGTAAAAAATGTACATATATAGAGAGAAAAGTGGATCAAAAAGTAGTGAATGAGTCGGATGTAAAATTCATAGACTACAGTTGCTATAGTGGTAAAAAGCCAGAAGAGGTTAAAGAAATTTTGTTTTTCAATTAAGAACCTTTTCATTGACAAACTCATCACTCATAAATTACTATATAGTTGTATCCAGCTTTCCCCTCACTGCTTACTGAAGGTGGTTTGGGTCGGCTTTGCATTTGCAGTCTTTTGTGTTTTTACCTTTTATGCACTATTAAGAGCTGGAAAAGAGAGGTGAGAAAGATGTATGCCATGGGATGAATGAAGCCCAGTTTGAAGAATTTGGGAAAAGTGTAGAAGCTGCTGTCTTTTGTTACGTGAAGTTAATTGAGGGGGGAATTAGCATCTTAAGTGTTGTGTAGAGTTGTTCAAAAAAAAAATTGAGTTACTTTGCAATTATGTTTCAACTGGGCATTTATTAAGTCAGACACTACTCTGACATCAGACCACACACATCAGGGCTTTCATAAAGATACTAATAAGCTCAGTTATTCAACGTGACTATGTGCCAAGAATACTCTGGAGGTCTGCATGTCCAGTATCAAGCCTTAGCAGATAAAATGGTACCTAATTCCCAGGGGATGGGAGCTTTTGAATAAGAAGGTGGGAGGGAAAAGTAGGAAATGTTAACAAGGGAACTACTTGAATCAGCAGGTTTTTCCATGCCTGTGAAATGATATGATGAAGTCAGCTATATACTCCCTATCAAGTTAATTTAGCCATCTCCATACAACTATTGTCAGGTATATTTAATGTGCCAGACAATATGCTAAGCACTTTACTTTGACTACCATGTCATCCCCATCACATATTCAGTAGATAGTCTAATAAAAGGCCCAGAGAGTGAGGAAGCTGTGTGTGCATTGTTCATTCTCCAACGCACTTGCCTTACCTGGTAGTGGAGGGCTGGGCAGTTTACTCCATTGGTGACCTAAAAAAAAAAAAAAAAAAATGCCATTCCCTTCCGCCCCACACTTAAAGAACTGACAGAGCTGAATACAATATACAGACCCCAAGAGTTACTGTGAAATATAAACGATTCCCTTCTCTTTCTGCATTTGAACAAATACCAATACCAAATTTTCTAAGGAGACATTTCAAGTTGCTTGCTTTGTCTTCCACTTAAGGAAATCACAAAGCATGCCTACAGGAGGAGCCCACATCCTCTGCAGGGAATGTCTCCACTCCCATGGTTCTAAGACCCACCATTCTCTATATTTTATAACAATATTTATTTGGAATCCATATTATTTAAAATAAGTACCACAACAATGTGGTGGCCAAATTAGCAATTATAACCACTTACTGAAAGCTCACCAACACTCAGAGGAATGAAGTGGCTTGCTATCCACACGTCTACATGTTTGCCTATGTGGCAAAACCCAGCTTCTTATCCAGTCTAGCCCTCTTACTAATTTCAGCTCATATAACTCCTATTTACCTAAACTATTTGTTCTGAAAGCATTCTCACCCCACAGCATCTCTCACACAGCAAATTCAAGTTTTTTGCCTTCTACCGCATAAAATCCAAACTCAAAGTCAAAACTTTGGTATCTGAGCTACCTCAAACCAGCTGTGAGCCTTAGGAGGCTATCCAGGGAGAGAGATTTCTCAGCTGCTTACTCCATCTCCTTCCTCCCCACAATTTACAATGGGGCCATAAAAACAATTACTGTTTTAGTAGAGTAGAAAATAGCCATTTTAAATGATTAAAAAAGGGAATCATTTTTAAAAATAATTACTATCATTTTTTTATTTGAGAGGCAAAGAAAGATAAATATATTGTGAATCAATACAAGCCTTGGCCCACAGCCTCTAAGCCTTACTTATCTAGGAGTTGTTTATCTCCCTCAGTCCTCCCTCAGAGGAAAGAAGAATAATTATTGCTTAATTATAGCAGAAGTGAAGTTTCTCCACCAGTTCTAAAGCAAGATGACTCATAGTTCTCTATTTACAAAGAAATGTCTTTACAGGGAAATTATCTTTTTTTTTTTTTTTCTTTAGGCCATGTGCGAAAGTATTCAAGAGGTCCACCTGGGACAGCAACATGTAGAAGTGTCTCCAAATGTCAATAGCCATTGCCACTTGACTCAAAGTCTGACCACTGAGTAATGCAAACACCTATGAGAAGGGAAGTCATCCTTCTGCTTCTAGTGGCTCTGTGAGCAAGGAGAAATCCTTGCAGGAAAAAAAAAAAATCACGTCTCCTGAAATAGTCCAGCTGAGCCTACCCAATACTAGGCACAAATTATTTCCAGAACAAGAGTCCATCAGTAAATCAATTCTGCAGTAAACCTGTGTGGCTCCAACTGATGATTTCATTTCTTCTTGCAAATCTACAAACCTGAAATTTAGACCCCTGAACTATGTATTCTTAATCTCTAACCCCAGTGGGTCCCTAAGCCCCAACTGATATTCAAGTCCCTACTCTCCCTAACTCAGGCTCATCAGGAAGATTTAAAGTTTCAGTCAGTTCTACTCTAAATCTCCGACTCATTGTGAGGAAATCATGGTGATGTCACTTTTACTCATTTCCAAGGAAGTGGGACAAAATCTAAAAATAACACACTCAACAGGGAGCCATGGTATTGGATGTAGTACTTCCTCATAACTTCCTTTGCAGGAAATATTGCTTTACTGTGCAATACTGAAATTTACTGTAACCTCTTCTCATGCACAGACTGAATCAGAGCCTGTCCCATCAGCAGGCTTTCTGGAGGGGGGGGGGGTGCTGACAACATAGGCAGATAAGACAAAAACCCATGGGTAGGTTCTGACCCGATACAAAAGAACTATCATTTGAATATGAAGTTCAAGAATTTTACGTAACCTTCCCGATGTGATACAATTAGGAGGTGGGGAGGGCTTCTTTTTCTTTGTGCAAACAAGAATATTCTCATTGTCGAAGGGTGTAATGAGAATTTCACAGACCTTCCGTGCAGAAGAAAGAACTTTCTGACCAGGTAGTCCATAACGGACCAGGCAGTCTACCCTTTGTATTTTGAAAGAAATATTATTAATCTCAGAATACTAATGAATATCACAGCAAAAGTATATTCCTTTACAGTTTTAAAGAGTAAGATCAAGAGTTTGGAAAGGTGATGCATCATGTTATTGACCTCTTAGTGTGAATTAATTTAAACAAGAGGAGAGCACCTGTGAAAGTCTATGAGGACAGGAGAAGAGGTTAGAGAGAATGGGGCTGATGCAGTTTTCCCATCTATTTATTTGACCAGGGACCTGACCTGCTGAAGACACATGGAGGCATCCTCTCTTCAGAAAACCAGCCCCACACCCACCCAGCCCGATACAAGCATGGCACACATCTTTAGCAATCCTTATCAAAGTCTTTGAGAGTTAGGGAGTGGGAGGGGAAGGAAAGCAGTTATGAAGCTGATCTTGTGGTTTTTGGCAGGTCTTATTTTAACAGCGTTTTGTGAAGCGAGTAGAAAAATACTCTATTTTAGTTTTCTCCCTTGACCTATTTTACATATTCTGCCCCACTTAATATTTTCCTTCCTTTGCATTCTCCCTCTTGCATGTTATGCAAATGAGCTGCTGAGATGGAAAAAATAAACTGTATTTGTCTTGCTGCCGCCCTTCCTGAAAGGTGGTGAAGAACCTAAACGCATTCATTGATCATGCCTTCCACAGCACATGCACTGGCCTGGATAAAACTCCCATCTTAGAGGAAAATTCAAGAGGATTCAGGAAGACACAGGAAGGAATTTATAATTACCCCATAAGCCCCCACTGTCCATAGGACTTTCCACATCTATGTTCCATCTTGGTCTATCCTAACTGGACACTACCTCGAAACCTTCTTGAGAGCACTGCACCTTCCTTTAGCACTAACCCATAGGCCACTGGAGGGAGGCGGCGGCTGAGCTGCCATTGTCCCTCTCAGTGAAGCTCAGTGCATGGCTTTTCATCACCCAGCTAACAAGTGAGGAAACTGGAAAGAGAACCAGGGTTTGACTCCTCAGTGCTTTTTGCTCACTTTTTCCTCTTTGCCCCAACTAGTTTTGGCACTAGTGCTTGGACTTTGGACCTGGAAAGAGATAACAGCTCATTAATCTGATTGCTTAGACTACCAGTGTATGTGAATGTCATAAAGTGAACCAGTGACTTGCAAGATTGTGGCCAAAGAATTCCTTATTACATAATTTACCAATATTGCATGTGGCCTAGTAGAGTTCAAGTTTATGAGGTCTGGCAGCATTGGGATTACCTGGGAGCTTTCTAGAAATGCAGACTTTCAGGCCCTACATAGAACTTCCAAATCAGAGACTGTGCTATATCAAGATTTGATTCCTCTGCACAGTACAGCTTAAGCAAGCTTGACCAAGTCACTTATTCATAGTCTTTTGCTGTTCCTGCTACCTCACAGAAAAGGATAGGGGTCAGAGTATTCCAAGAGTGTTTCTTAGTAAACACAGTAGATTCATCGTATTGAGGGCTCGTGCCTTAAGTGGAGAGGCATCTGAGCTTTGTCATTTTAACTAATGAATGCTGCTGTATCCACTTCCAGTGCGATTCTTTCCAAGGCATTTCATGGCATTTGAACAGCATAGTGTTAAAATAATATGGTCATAAATCTCCTGCCTGCAGCTGCTTAGGTACATTGATTCTCCTGTAACTATGCCAAACATTTACACCATTCTAGGGGCCTAAGCCGCCTTTTGTTAAAGTGGAATAGTATTGCCAAAGTTGTACTTTTGTGCCTTCTTTCATCACTGAATGAATCACTAGAGGACTCTAGTACACTGTTATTTCTAATGGAAATGTAATTTACAACACATGTCACATCCAGTCACAACCCCTTTTGTAGGCATACACCTTAAAACAGAACTGCTACCTTCATCCCTGAGATTTTTCAGCTCAGCAGCTGGCAAGGGAAGGATTTTGGAAGTCAAGGTGTTTGTGCTACAAGTCATCTTTGACTAACTGGGACCCAGCTACATGTTCACTTGGACACAAGAAAGATTGCTACTTGTGAGGATTCATTGGTATAAATTTGACTTATCTAGATAAAGATTGAAGGAAGAATAAAATTGAAAACAGAAGGAAAAATAACATTGAAAAGAGTAATCTAGTAGTAAGGAGCATCAAATGTCCCACACATGGAAGTCTCTGAAAGCCTCAAGGACATAGAAAGCAGCAGTTCAAATGTTCTTTGAACAAATCTATTTGACTAAAGTCCAAAACACTGAGCTATAGTTGGCTAGTTAAGGTTGTAAGCTAGTTAAAATAGGTCTTTGAAACCCCCTACTCTTCCTTACTGTGCCCCATTCACCCCACTCCTTTGATAGTTTCTATTCTGTCCTTTTAGGTATTACATGTCCAACTCCTCTTTCCTGCCTTCCCTGACAGAAAATCTCCTAAGAAAGGAAAAATTATCTCATTTATTTACGGAAGCTAAATCACTGAATTTCTGTTACTTTAAAACTTGACCTCTAGCAAAAAATTTTGGGAATGTGAAACCTCTTTAAAAAACATCTCAACTTACCCCTGGAGGCTGCTCTCATTGAACTACATGTGAAGTCTCACCTGGATAGGGATATATATATTCCATACTTTTTAGAAATGAAGTCCCAACATCTTCTTATAAGGGAGATGACTGTCCAACCATTGAATAAATCTTAACCACTATATTTACTGATTGCTCATCTTCAGAAGGCCTTGCAGAGTGCTTTCCACAATCCTTAGATTCTTCCTCCTGTTGACTTTTCAGTCAACATTTGAGAATTATAATTCTTTAAATATTATAGTAAGAAAGGAAAATGACAGTAAAGTTATTTACTATGTCACCCCAGGAAGACAAAAGAAATATCATCAAGATCTATTATATTTAAAGTGACACTCTGCAATTCCTAGGAATTACAGGGGAGAGAAGGGACCTAACATGACCCTAACATTCTCCTAACATACACCGTGAAGACCTGGCTCCTGCGCTCCATGCTGATTGCTGCCTGAATACAAGCAGGATGCAGCCCACCTGTTCCTGTTACTTTGCCTACTTCAGAGTGTGTCATACTTTTTCTTGTAATGTGTGTTTCTCAGAGATGTTAAGTGATTCCACTCTGATCAAATATCCTGTACTTCTATGCACCTCTACTCTTCAGAAACGTTATCAAAGATTTGAGGTCTATCATCATGTTTATTATACTTTTATCCTTTCTTTAACAATAATAGTCTTCTCTTGCCTGTTTTTTATACGTCAAATCCACTTCTGAAATGTCAGCAGATAGGCACACTGTGATATTTCACTGTTGGAAAAGAATGATGTGTGTTTTGTGTGATCTACTTGTGCTGTTTTGCAAAAGGTAAAACCAGGAATCCTTTTAGCCTGAAACAATACTGTCCTCTCAGACATCCAGGTTTGGAACCTCCAAGTCATCCTCAATAGTCTTCCCTTTTTCACCCTTGAAATCCAATTTGTAGCTAAGTATAATCCTCATTTTCTATTATGTTACCCCTCCCAATTTTTGCCTCTTGGTTGTAGACTGAGTTTCCTATAAGCAGACTCAACTGAGATTTGTGGTCAGGAATTTAATTGAGAAGTGGTCTAAGGAAATACACTGACAGAGAGAGCAGTTGAACCTTAAAGCAGTTGCAACAACGGCTTCAGCCAGCTATATAGCAACTCTGAAGTAGGAATGATCCAATAGAGATTATTCTGAATAGAGCAAAGAGGCTTTTCTATGCAGGCTTGAGGAGTCACCGAAGTGAGACAGTTAAGGTTGGAGACAAGGCAAGGCAATTCCATTCAGAGGAGGACAATTTTCAGAGAGCCCATGTATGAACCACAAAGAGGCATCACACACGGGAGCTGGAGGAATAAGTGCTATAGTCAGGAAAGGAAATCTGGGAGGCTCACCACAGCATGTAGAACCTTAGCATATATGACATTTTCAAAATTTCTAGTCTTCCCTACTAGAAAAAAATTGTCCTACAGTGGGCTATAAGATGACTCTTCGAAGAGAAAAAAGAACCCTGTTTTGAATGACACATTCCACACCATTTTGGAAAATTAAACTTTGTGCCATGTTTTTTTTTGGATACCATACAATTAAAAACAAAAGGCAAATAAAATGTCATTTCATGGCCCTCCCTGGTGGCGCAGCAGGGTAAAGCACTGCACTAAGAAGCGTAAGCAACTTCTGCATGAGTTCAACCCCGCCTGCTCCGGAGGTGACCACAAGGCGCGGCAGACCTCTCCTGACCCGCCCGCTGCTCCCCTGAGCATTGTACTTCGTCGATCTGCCTGTTCTGCACCCCACTCTGTCTCTGGTGAATCCTCTCACCCTCCGCATCTCTGGCCTGTACCCCAGTTCTGTATGAATAAATAAATCTTTTTTAAAAAATGTCATTTCAAGAAATTTTAAGGATCTGCAGCAGAACACACACTCCAGGAATATTCTACTGGCCAAATGTTACCAAAACAATTTTTTTAAAGATTTATTTATGCATACAGAACTGGGGTACAAGCCAGAGGTGCAGGGGTGGTGAGAGGCTTCACCAGAGACAGAGTGGGGAGCAGAACAGAACAGGCTGACTGACGAAGTACACTGCTGAAGGGAGCAGCAGGTGGATGAAGAGAGGTCTGCTGCGCCATGTGGATCACCTCCGGGGCGGCGATCAAACAGCTAGCTTGCAGTGCAGTGCTTTAACCCGCTGTACCACCAGGGAGGGCCCACCAAAACAATTTCTAAGCCAAACCACCTTCATTAGTTCTCTGAGGTCTTGATGACTAACTTGCAAGAGACCTGCCCAGATAGCCAGAGAGCACCTTCAAGATGGCCATCACATTGGCCCTCAGCATTGCCCACTAGGAACATCAGAAACCTTGCCCATCAACCAGAATAAACCACTCCTCTCATGAATAGACCCAAGAAGGGCCTATAAATCATAGTTGTCAGAAATGTCAGTAGCATTGCTGAAGACAGAAATCAATCCAAACTTCATTAGTTTGCCTGACAAGAGCTTTATCACATTGTTTAATACCAAGCATGGCACCTCAGGTGTAAGAGAAAACTGTAAGAGATCATCTCAGATCCTTTGACAGAAACATTCAGTGTTTAGAGACTCATCTGCTCTTCTGGCCATTCCTATTTGATGGGAAGGAGCCCTTGCCCCTACCTAGCATCAAGTCGCCTGTAGTGTGAAGTGGGATCACTCTGCTGTGTTATGCTTGAGTGATTTGCATTCATCTCTGGTAACAAGGATACCAAGGTCATAGTGTAAGACAAGCTTTGTACTGACAGTGAGTCAAGATTTAAAAGAGTTTTGCCAACAAACAAAATAGTTCTGCTAGCCAGAGGTTAGGAGAAACACCCTCTTCCCCTTCACATAATGCCAGACGCTATCTTGTCTGTGGTGGTCTCTTTATTTTGAGGCTGCTCTAAGTTCATTTCAATCAGCTTTCCACTACATTTAAATTTTCAGGATTAGTGATAATAGGTGTGGGCTCAGGTGGGATGAGCAGCTAGAGATTAGGAAAAGGTCATGCTCCCTTCATCATGCCATAGAACTGATTGACTCCTGTCAGTTCAGTCTCCAAATGTCCTCCCAAACTATCCACACATTCTGACATCCCTTTTCTTTCCTGATCCCACTAGAATGCCTTGGTTTCTTCATTGACTGCCCAGAGCCTACCTAGATAGAAGTCCTTAGAGCAATTTCTTTCTGCTCAGGTCAATGTATGCCAACAAAACAGTATGTTTTATATGAACATAATGCATATAATGCATAAATTACACAGTTGCAAAAGATACACTAGATCAGAATTCTTGGTCTCAGGTTTATGCATTCTTAAATGGCTGTTTCTCTGCAGATATATAACTTAAATGTCTAGAACATTTCAGAAGTCTTTGAAAGATATTTTATACTCTAGCTGAGAAAGGAGATTGGTGTGCAGCAAAATAACTGAAACAACAGATCATGATCCAACCAGTTCAAGCAATCACCATGTGTTCTCACAGAGCTGAGGATGGTGACCTCGGAGTATGGGGGTCAGGAAGGAGAGAGTATTCCAGTTTTAGAAGGCAGGGTGATTTGTAGAGTATTGGCAGGTCCCTGGCAGTGGAAGACATCAATATGGCTGTATAAATAATAGCAAAGCAGCCATTAGACGGATATCCCTGATGTCAGGCAGCCCACCCACACAAACCAATGTCTAAGCCTGTCAGCGCCCCAAGATTATGAAACCAACAGTAAGGACAATCACCATCAATCAGGCTTCCAAAGACAGCCAATCAGGAATTTCCAATTTTGCTTCTGCGTCTAAAATCTTTACCTGGAATTCTTGTAGTGAAGTACCCTACGCATTTGCACATCCATACTGCCTGGTTTAAATCATTTTTTGCTCAAAAATCTACAAATTTTTTATTATGCCTGCTTAACTTTTAATACAAAACAGATGTGAAGGTATTTTGCAAAACCACCAATGAAAGTAGGATAATTCTAGATTTTCTCTTCCGCCTTCTTCCCACCTCATCTTGCCCAGGAATGACTGGTCTTGAAGAAATAAAAACAAAATGTTCATGATGCTTCTTACCACTAGACTTTTAGAAACATAGTTTTCAAAATACAAGAAAAGAGAAATAAAACAAAACACACACTCAACTCTAGTACCTTAATATTTGCAGGCACATTTTGAGACAAGGTTCCATTTCTCACAGGTTATTCATTTTTAATGCTGTTACCCTTTTTCACAGAAGTGATTTTGGCATAATTTTTATGAGTAACAAATAAGCTTGTGAAGCGGTTTGACTTTTCTGCATCTTGTTAAACAAATTCCTGCTTGTCTTCCTAACTGAAGTATAGCTGTTACGTTAATACTGAAAATATTAAACATTAATAAAGTACTTGCCAGGAAAAAAAAAACTTCTATTTCCATTGTTATCATCATCCTGAGTTTATTCTTAATAAAAATTTCTCAGGAAATCTCTTTCTCTCCTCAAGTGCCTGAGGCACTGAAGTCTGATATAATAGCACCCAGAATGCGACATATTTTCCAGCTGGTCCTGGCTCTGCCGTGTGATCTGATAGCAGGAGCAGAGACTCTTATTACAAGTTACCTGGCAATATGACCTTACAGAGACTGTTTTCACAGCACATCTTGCACTTTGCGCAATGCAACAGGAGGCTCCTGCAACTCTAACTTGAGCATATTACAGATTTGATCTGAGCTGTTCCCCATCACTTTCACTTATAATGCAATATCCTGTGGCTTTATTTTGTAATGTGTCTTGCAGAGCAAAATTCAACATTGTAAGTGCTTTCCCAAGTTAAGCAGTGCTGTTGGAAAACTAAACAGAAGCAATGGGAGAGAAAATCTAAAACCTAAAAGCACAGGAAAATGAAATCATGCTAGAACACATTTTCAAAGGCACATATACTTGGAGACAGGGAATGCCTTCTCACACTCATGCAGATTGTGAAGAGGGGAAAGGCTGAGTTTTTTCTATACTTCTTTCATTACTTTTCCATCACCACATGGCCCCATGCCCCCTAATCTCAGAACATCTAACTCTGTTGTTGAAAACACCCCTTTTTTGGTATAAATGAATTGATAATCCTAATCCAACTGAAGTCTAGCAACTTTCTACCACACCCTTCACAAGATGGCAAGTGGCACACAAGAGCTAGGAGAGGGCAGTTGATTGATGCCAGGAAAAGAATCATTAATGCAAGAGATCCAGATTGTAGCTTTGAGAGTGAGCCTGACCCAGGAAGATTTCCAGGACTCTCAAATAACATTGAAGAGGCAACTTCAACTTTCCTGAAATCATACAATCATCAGCTCTACTTTTTCACAGTAGGACACAGGAGTTCTTAGAGTTTACTTTTCAAAGTCCTATAATTTCAAATATATCTTCCAAATGACTAAATCCCTGATATTTGTAGTTGTAAAATATCTGTATGTCTCCTGTTCTTTTCTTGCTCATGGAAGTCTTACTAAGAATAGTCCCTGAATTGGCTTCTCTAATGTGACTGGAGATAGGACAGGAGAGCAGGGAAACCAGAATCAATATTGATCTCTAAGATGTGTCCATAAAACATGTTTTCCTTTTTAATAAGTTCCTAAAATAAGCTTTAAAATATTTTCTCCTCCTTCTGCATCAAGGTGATTTCAGGCAGAAGGATTCTATAAGGCAAATCAATTTCATCATGTGACTTTAATTTAAAAGGAGTCATGCATTCTCCCTTAGGTGTATGAGAAATTATCCAAAAAACTTTGCTCAAAGAAAAGCAGGGGCCTCCCTGATGGCACAGGGGTTAAAGTCTAGGTGCTATTGAGCTGTAGCCAGTAACTGTGGCCTGAACTCGATCCCTGACCAGGGAGCTAACCCACAGCACAGCAGACCTCTCCTGTCCCACCCAGTGCTCCCCTCAACAGTGTATTTCAGTCAGTCTGTCTGTTCTGCTCCCCTCTCTGTCTCTGGTGAATCCTCTCATCTGTAGCATCTCTGGTCTACACCACAGTTCTTATCAGCATAAATAAAAATAAATCTTAAAAAAGGAAAAGAAAAAAAAAGAAAAGAAATGCAATTATGCTATTACTGACTTCAAAGCAAGATTCTACTCTATTGAAAACTCCCAAACACCTTCTACTATACCCTTAGCAAGAGACAGAGATAAGTAACTAACATGGGACTTTCTCCCAAAGTCCTCTATTATACTCAGTGAATCATTTCCTAAAAGACTTAAAAGGAAAAACACTTTATTGTTTCTAAGAAAAAAAAAAAAAAAACCCTGTTGAAGTCATCAAGTGGAAAAAGTAAAAAGTATAAGCACCAAGGAAAATACATATCCTGTTTAACACAGTAGAGGTGATGCAGTTGTTGAAGGTGTGATGAGATCCTGGTCATCACCAGTGAACAGTTAATTAAATCAATGTGAGAAGCAGCAGTCAGACAGAAAACATTTTTGCTCCAGCCAAGAGCATCTGGTAACTCAAAAAAGCAATGTCAGTTCCCTCTGGCACACCAAGTAGAGGTTCCTTTTGAAAGCGAGTTTAGGGAAACCTGGGAATGGAAAACAAAGGTCAGAAAACTGACAAGGGACCTCAGATTTCCAGGCTAGGAGAAGTGAAAGTTAAGTACTGACTGTGAAGTCAGAAGCCAAGTGACAATTACTCCTTGAGATGTCACAGTTTAGCATTTAACCCCTTGCTTGCCAAACCATCATTTTTTTGAAACTACAATATCCTCAAAAGATGATTTTTCCTGGGCTATGATTCCTGCAATGTACAATGACCTTTAAAAGGTTTCATACAGGTTTGAAGAGAAAACTCCACACTCTTCTCCATTAAGCAGTACACTCTGTGATTGCAATTCTCTTCACTTAATCCAACTAGATAATTGTGATGGACCCATCTAAGTACTCTGGAGAGTACAGGAGCAATGTAAGACACCATCTTCATCTTTTCAAAACTGAACACTTAGTCGGACATAAATTACAGCACATTCTTCAAATTAATGATGCTGCCTTCCATAGGTCCCAACCTGAGGAAATTTCGGTCATTCTTCCTTGATCTCAGCCTTCTCATCCCTCTCCACCTAGCCGCATTCAGCCTTCTCATCCCTCTCCACCTAGCCACATTTTTCTCATCTTTCCAAATGAAGCCAAGTTTGGCAACATTAAGTCTCAAAAAAAATTTTTTTTGACACTGGAAATTAGGAAACAGAAGGCATGCAAATTCTTAAAAAAAAATCA
Organism: Condylura cristata; assembly: GCF_000260355.1. Taxonomy (NCBI): domain Eukaryota; kingdom Metazoa; phylum Chordata; class Mammalia; order Eulipotyphla; family Talpidae; genus Condylura; species Condylura cristata. The sequence goes on along the minus strand of NW_004567117.1, from coordinate 26,500,554 downwards.
TACCAAAGCACTATCTAATAGGTCTTTTAAGAGATAATTTCATCCTCTGAGATGATGTACCTGTTTTGATACAGAATTTAATGTTTGCCACATTCCAGTCATTGTTAACTTGTATACGTCTGTCTAACAGCAGTTTTCATGATGTGTCTGGTTGATTAGAAAAGCCCAATTTGATGCCTTTCTCTTTCATGCACATAAATATGTGTTCCTGCAGTGCCCATGGATTTAACTTTACTATCCCGAGGATTTCATCACAATTGGGTATAAATATTTGACACTTTTTCTGTTACATAGACTGTGAGCATGTCAAGAGTCACAAGTGATTCACAAATGTTTCAGTCATGTGTTCAACTTTTTGTAAATATAAAATGGTGGATGTTGGTATGTTTATTGCTGTATTGTTTATAAACTGACATAGAAATATCAGTTGAGAATATAGAATAATGCTATACACATGAAATAGGTCATTATATAGTCATTTAAGTGAATATTTATCAGAAGTTATTAACACTAAAATGATTTGAGAACTTGAAAAAAGTAGCATTTACAAGAAACAGCTTACATAGAATATTCATTTTCAATAGAATTATATTAATATATCTCTATACAGATTTAGAAATATGTACAGGTGTCTCTTCATATATGTAAATGTATATATAAATACATGCATTGATAGATGTCTGAAAGGCTACACCAAGATATTCATAATGACAGTCAATAACAAAGAAATCTCACATAATACTTATAAACTTGTTCATATGTCTTCTTTGTACATTTTTTTCTACAGTTAAACAGTTGAACTAATAATCATCTCATAAGTAAGGAAAGGCCTCTACTGACCACCTGAATAGAAAGAACCCTACATAGAAAGAACCCTTCACTTTTGTGGACCAAAGAGCACTGTGTGTATTTCTGAGAGAGCTCCTTAAAATGTCTGTGTTCTAACAGTTCCCTCTGTTATATAGATTGTGAGCATGTCAAGAGTCACAAGCAACCAGATTCTTGTGCCCCCACAGTATCCTAATAGAGATGTCTTTGTATTTGAGATCCAAGTCACAGATATCTGCAGCTTGGTCCTTTACTGATATTACAAATGGTTTTATTTCACATGCTATAATCACAATCTCTATCTAAAATGTGGGCATTTACTCCAAAACCCATGCAGTGACTAGAACGTGGTGGCTGAACTAAGTTCCTCTCGCCCTTCACCTTCATGCCCACAGCTTCATCTTCATTTCAGTGTTGGCAAGGTCCCAAACTAAGCACAAGGTTTCCCAAACCAACCCCACCCACTTCACTGTGGTTCACTAACTGAATTTGTGGCTGCTCTCTTTGCTCTGGTCAGACCCCAAGTACTGATCAGCGGCGCAACTCCCCCCTCATCTTGAGTACTGTGGTTGGAACCACTGTTAATCATTCGCTCAAAATGTTTTTAAAACATCAATCATAACCCAGGCACTTGACTTCGCTCTGGAGATTTGAGTATGAACAAGATGTAGTTTATTCTATTATTGACCTAAAAGTCCAGTGAGGAGATGATGGCTTCCTCAGTAATTACATGTTCACCATAAGAACATAGAACAGACTTTTTTGTTCTGGTAGGCCTTGTCCATCATGTAAATACAATCCAGCCCTTTCCCAACCTCTAGGAGCATCTCATGACATCAGGTTTCTTCCTCTCCTCTTCCTGTGTTACTGGGTTACTTTATTACCTAGAGTTTATCAAACTTCCATTGTACATTCACATCACACCTCCTCCCTTTAAGATATTCAGGACATATTCATTACCCATGTAGTTCCCTATGAATTCCTTATATATGTGAAAGTGAAGTCAATGATCCCAGTATCCATCCCATAAATACCATCCATAGTATGCAAGCTACTGAGCTTATGAGTCTATCAGAGTTCATTGTGTTTGTTGGTAGACAAAGACTAAGTCCTTTAAGACGTAGACATGTTATGTAAAGGCTCCATTATTCCTCCAGAGTTGTCTGGAATCAAATATTTTTTGAGAAAGCAGGTATGAGGAACATAATTTGTAGTCCATTAAGAGACTAAGTTCACTTGGGGTAAAGTAAAACTCATGATTCAGGTGTTGCTAATAGTGTGCACTCTGAGTTTATACTAGTGATTCAGAGAGTTCCAAATCTTACCCATGGATAAAGTGAAGTCGAGTGAGTATTTCCTATATGAACACATGACTTCTCAGGAGTCCAATCTAGAAGTATTGAAGCAGAATCCACAAGCCTTCCTTGTGATCAGACCTTCTTGGTTTTCCTCCTCAATAGTTTTTTTGCTCCATCTCCCAGGCTACCATTCTAATCTAAGACACCCTCCCCTCTCATCTCATAACAACACAACTAAAATGAAATGCCAACTAATTCCAAGGAAAACTACTTATGCCTCTCCTACCTGTTCTTCTAAATAAACAAAATTATGTGACCACCTATATAAAATCCTTTTGACTTTTCCAACACCTTTATACAAATACGCAATATTTAATACAACTTGCAAGTTTTTGCAATTTTCTGGCCCAGTTTGATTTTTCCAGACACCTCTTACAAATTTCTCCCACTTATCAGCCTCAGGAGGTCAAAAGGCTTTTGTTCTTATCCAGAGAGAGTTGTAGCCCAAATTTTACAACCTCTTGAATTGAGTGGTTAATGTGTGTGTCTTTCCTATCAGCCTTATGACAGCATTTTTACTCACTAAAATCTAATAAGATATCTGATGTCTAGTTAGAATTTCTTAAATATTTGTTTTACAAATAATTTAATAGATGAATAATTATATATGAGCTTTGTGTTTAAAATGGCAGACTTAATAATTACAATGTATTACATTCTTTTATACATTACAAATATTTGAGTAAATATTCCTTTGGAAACCTGAATTTGTTTTGTTTTACACACACACTTTATTTGGTATGACTACGTATTCAGGCAACGCTTTGCACCAATTAGTATGGTATAAAACTCATTGCCTAACTTGAAAGCACTTTGAAGGATGGTTTTACTACCTTCTTTTCTTTAAATGATTATAACACGGATGAATTTAAACAAGTATTTATATTCATTAATTGCCAAAGTAGCTCTTAATAGAAACGTTCATTCTATAAAGCATACGAGTAACCAATCTGTGACTCATGTCCTTCTCAATTATTCAAATAATGGTCATCATGATGTAGGAAAAGATCACAAAGATATTCCTCCAAAGTAAGTAGATGATCCCTAATTTGGGCAACAAATGAGAGGTTATTCCATCCTGGTCCTCCAAACACGTGCCTTTGTTGATATACAACATTCACACAGTGCGAAAAGTCATGAAAGAAATGGTGATACACTCCCCTGCCCTGTGAAGAGTCCAGAACCCTTATACATTCTAGAAACGTTTGGTAATGCATTAATTATCATCTTAAATCTCAGTTCTCATACAATATTTCCCCCTGTTCCTCAAACTAAGAGGAGCAGCTATACACAAACTCTTTCTCCTCACTCTCTTCTTTCCACATAGAATCTCTCCTTTATCTCCTGTTTTTCAGTCCCATTAATGTCTTTCCTCAATTCCCTTTTCTAGTTTAGACATGCCAGGCAATCAAGATAACAAGTCTAGAAACCTCATAGTTTTAGGTGAAATTAGAGTAGAATTAGAAAAGATGAGATTTATAAAAGATGGAATAGATAGCTTCTCAAATATCTAAGCAGCACTTAAGGATATATCAACAAATGCATGAGCATCTGTTGGTGAAACTGAACCTTTGAAACTGTTGTCTGTAAAAATGTGTTGGATGAGGAGCAAGTACTATAATTCTGTTGACAATTTACTGAAAGTACTTAACTAAAAAGGAAGCAACCTGTTATTTTCATGAAAGTAATTAGCTATTTCCTTTTTTTTACTAACTTCTTGTTTTCTTCAATTAGGAGAAAATAGCTACATTGTGATCTAAACATAGGACCCTGCCCACATAAATAGTGAATCAAAAGGAACCCTAATCCACCGTATTTAGCAAAGGCTGAGAGGCAGACAATCACAGTTAAATAGAAAGGGTTAAAGTGAAACTATGTAATCAGATACACTGAAATCAGCAGACAGGCATTTCCGCTTGGCAGTTTAATCACACCTATCTGACAAATAAAAAAATAGTGAGAAAATAAACACGGGAACAGTTTAAGTGATCCAACCAGCTGTTCCCCTATGCACATGTGCCTCAGAGTGGCCTGAGGTGAGAGTCAGGGGTCTGCTGTTCCCTAATCTGATTCTTAGTTCCCTTGGGATTGCAAGGTTTATTATGAACTTCTCACCAACGTGGTGAAAATCCACCAAGAAAAGAGATGCCTTTTATAGCATATCCCTGAATGTAAGGGGCCACATCCTCTGACAGCCAACATGCCTCTGTGCTGGAGGAAAACAGCGGCAGAGCTCTATTTACCAAGAAAGGCTGTGCCTCCATGACAGCTCTTCCCTATCACCCTTCTGAAGACAGGTACAGCTCACATGGCCTGGGTTTATTATTGTGAAGTTTTCTACCCTAACAACTTATTTGTTACGTTGCTGTCACCATGAACTTCCCACAAAAAAAGCTTCAGTTGTTCATCTGGGGTCTGTATGGTGTGAGATTAAGAGATAAATCTTAATTAGGATCGATGTAAAAAAATCAGAGTTTTTATCATAACTTTGTCTTGGACTTATACCTTGAAGAAGGTTAAATGTTTTTATTTTAGTATAAACTTCTGTCTCTCATAGATATTGTGTGATACAACCAAGATAATACAGATCAGAGTGTAAGAGTATGCACATTATACTCATCTGAGTAAGTGCACCAATTCTAGAAAAAGAGTATGCCCTCCTCCCCCCCCCCCCCCCCCCCCCCCCCCCCCCCCCCCCCCGGCCCCGGGGGCGCCCACGTGGCGTGGCAGACCTCTCCTGACTCGCCCGCCACTCCCCTCAGCAGTGTGCTTCATCTATCTGCCTGTTCTGCTCCCCCATTCTGTCTCTGGTGAATCCTCTCACCCTCCGCATCTCTGGCCTGTACCCCAGTTCTGTATGAATAAATAAATAAATCTTTAAAAAAAAATGAGCAATTTTTTTTTTTTTTTTTAGATTTTGTATTTTAATTTATGTAGCTAAGCTAGGATATAACCAGCAGTGTGGGCCTTAGGGATGTCAGGGTGAAGGGTGAAAGGATTCACCAGAGACAGAGTGGGGAGTAGAAATGTTGGATTTACACTGCTAAAGGGAACAGCAGGCAAGACAGGTCTGCAGTGCCATGTGGGTCACCTCCCTGGCCAGGGATCAAACTTATTGCAGTGTCTGGGGACAGCTTGATAGTGCTGAGATTTTAACCAGCACCATCAGGTGATAGCCCCAATAATAACCAAACTATTTTTACTCTTGGGTCTGTACTTAAGCTTTTAGACTGTGAAATTCTACCCTAAAAATCCTGCCAAGATTATTTTAGGGTTACACTGAATCCCTGAATGAGTCTGAGAACTGTTCTCTCTGCAGTGTTGAGTGTTCCAACACTCAACTCATTATTAGTGAGCAATAATAATATGGCCTATTTTCTAATAATGCCTCTTGATGTTTTCTAATCTTCAATATGGAGGTAGGAGTTCATGGAATGGCAGATGTATGCTAACTAGTGTTTTATGAAACAGGATCACTTATATAATTTCATCTTCATGTTTGCCTTTATATCCAAAAATTTTGTTGTATTTATTAACTTTTTATCGATATGTGCAAAGAGAACTTGCTAAGCTCACTTATTAAGTTTAAGAGTTTGAAGATGTATTTGGCTTTCTATACATGCATAATTTTCTCTTTGGTGACAAATGTAAATTTTTTTCTTTACTGTATGTCACCACACTGCACCCAAAACCAAAGCACCCATAATCTCAGTCCATAGTCCACTGAGTCCTCCTTTGCAGGGGGCGGGGGACGGGAGGACACTTTGCTTCCTACCCCCCAACATTACCTTCTGATTCTCCCCCTCTGGTAATATTAATTCTGTGGTGCGATTTCTAGGGTTTGTTTTGGTGTGGCTTTAGCCGTTCCTTTGTTTTGTTTCTCCTGAGCTCCATAAATCAGTGAAATTATTGTCTGTCTTTCTTCTTCTGACTTACTTCACTTAGCATAATTCCCTCTAGTTCCGTTCATGTCATTAAAAATGGCAAGATTTCCTTTTTTTAAGCCATGTAGTATTCCAATGTGCATACATAACACATATTAATCCACTTACTGCATCCATCACTTGATGAAGTTTTGTGTGTGTGTGTAGGTGTGGAGTAGCTGGATTATATGGCAGATCTATTTCTTCCATTTTGAGAAACTTCCACATTGTTTTCCATAGAGACTGCAACTGTGTAAATTACCACCAAGAGTATAAAGGGTTCCCTTTTCTTCACATCTTTGTGAACAACACTTGTTGTTTCTTGACTTCTTGAAATACATCTTTCTCACAGATCTATGTTGGCATCTCACTGAGGTTTTAATTCCATTCCCCTGACCACAGTGATGATGAGCATTATTTTCATGTGCCTGTTGGCTGTCTGCATTTCTTGAAGAAGTGTTGATTTAGCTCTTATACCCACTTTTGGATTGGGTTGTTTTCTTTTTATTTTTAATTGTATGAGTCCTTTGAGTATGTTGGTTATTAGCCTCTTGTTGAGTGTATTCTGTTGCAAATATTTATTTCCAAGCCTCTTGCTTTTTATGTGTATGCGTATATCAATATGTGTGTATATATATGTGTGTGTGTATATGTATATATGTATATATAGTATGTATGTATATATGTATATGCATGTATATATATGCATGTGTGTGTGTGTGTGTATATATATATATATATACACACACACACACACACACACACACACATTGCCTTTTAAAATTCCAGAAACCTACAGTAAAATGTTAAATAAAAACAATTCAATTCCTAATGTCAGGAAAGAGCTTTCAGTATTTTACCTCTAAGAGTATGTTTTGTTTGACAGTATCTCTTAGAGATGAACACTCTCCATAATATAGCAATTCCACTCATAGGAACATAAGGCACATTATAAAAATATTTGTAAAATATCATAACATTTTTTATATTAGCCTTTAATTACAAACCATTCATATGCCAACCAAGAAAAGGATGCATAAAAAATTAAAGAGACAGGTATACCTTAAAATAATATGTAACAAAGAGAATGAACACATTACAACTCCGTGCTAGATCAATCTTGTAAGAGAAAAAAAAAAGATATAAAAAGAGTATGCTCAGCATGACTCCATTTATATAAATGTAGGTAGGACTACTCTATGCTCTCAGAGGGCAATATAGAAGTTAATGAATAGATAGTGAATAGGAAGAAAGGAGCAGTCTTCTGGGAACGGGTAACTGTTTGATTCTTGATCTGAGTGTTGATTTAAAATATCACTTAGGGCCTCCCTTGTGTACATGTATTAAAGTCTCAGCACTATCAGCAGCCACTGCAATATGAGTTTGACCCCGCCCCCACCAAGAACCTGACCCACTTGGCACAGCAGACCTCTCCTGTCTCAGCTACTGCTCCCTGCAGCAGTGTGTTTCAGTCAGTAGAACTGCCTGTTCTGTTCCCTACTGTCTCTGGTGAATCCTCTCACCCCCCACACCTCAGGCCTATACCCCAGTTCTTATATACATAAACAAATCTTTTTTAAAAATCATGTGACTTAACATTGTTTTAGATGTAAATTCCTCCTTTAGAATGATAAAGTGTAGCTTTAGTGATTTTCAAACAAAATGCATGCTCAGCAGTGTATGAGGCCCACAGAACACATTACCACCACTGGTTGCCACCCAAGAGTGCTTTATGTTCAAGTCACATATACATCACCCCCTGAACACTTGATGTTCTTTGCTCCCTTTTTTCTCCTTCATAAGTCCTTTGAGTCAGCATTGTATTATGCAAGCCTCACTGGGGGACAAATTTACCTGAGTTTGAATGCAAGTTATGTAGGCTTTTTATGTCTGTAATCTTCAGCAATTTTCCTAACTGTTGTGTGCCTCAGCTTTCCCACCTAAAAAAAATAGAGATTAAATGGAGTTGCCTCATACATTCTACTCAGATATCCCCTCTCTGCCTTGTTTAGGGACCTACTATATGCTTCTGGATCATCCAAGGTGACTTTCCTATCACAGATTTAACTGAAAAACCATCAAGATGGCTCCAGCTGTCACATCAAAGTGCATATTGGGACAATTCAATAATACAAGTTTATCTCCTCATTCTGGAAGCAAGAACTTCAAGGTTAAGGTTTCAGCAGGGTTGATTTCATTCACCTTGAATTTTAGATGTCTTCACGTAGTCTTTCTGCCCTCCATTTCTGTATCCTAATCTCTTCTGATAAGGAAACCAACCATATTGGACTACAGCTCCAACCAAATGATCTTACTTTAAAATTACCTCTTTACCCTTTCATCAAATACAGTCACATTCTAAATACTATGGGTTCGAACTTCAAGTTATGAATTTGGGAAAGGATAGGACTCAGCTAAAGCTGAGATATTTATTCATCCCTCTGCCTGCCAACCATGATCTTCTACTTGCCTTGTTGTCTGCATCTCCAGCTTCTATCACAGCATCTGACACATAAGCTCTTAATAAGTAGGATCTACAGAGGGAAGAAAGTTCACACAAACAAGCTCATGGGAGCAAAACTCATTTCTTGAAAGGCAAAGATGATCTGGAGAAAGCGAAAGAGTTTCATTCAGTCAAGTAAATGATTAGAGTTGAAAACAAAAATCAATGAATGCAATATACTGACCCAGATGGGGCTGAAAGAGATACAGCTGTAATTCTAGATCAATCACTCCATAGTGAAGCTTCACTTCCCTTTAATAACAGTTCTTTAGTATTAATTACTGAGCAACTCCTACTTATGTGACTTTTCAAGTAGAAGTCAATGGATATGACCTTCATAATTTCTCCCTCTTCATTTTTAATTTAATTGCATTACCAGGCAATTTCATTTCAATAATATATAGAGAGAAATAAGTTGGAGATTAAAAAATCTACCTCTCATTCTTGTTCTGGTCTACCCTTTCTCAACCCCTCTCAAATATAGGATCTCTTTATGCAAATGTGAGAACATGAAAATACAGTTTATCCCTCCTTTTAAAAAAAGCAAATGGTAGTATACTGTATATACTCTTCTGAATTGTATGTTTTACAATATCCCCTGGTGATCTTTCCATATCAATAAAGAGAACTCTTTTTTCATTTCTTTTTTTAAGAAGTTATTATATTATATGGATGTTTCACTTCACCATCCCTCTGTGATGGACAAATATTGTTAATATTACAGAGAACACTGAGGTAGGATACTTTGCCATGTGTCATTTCAAACATGCAGCTGTAACTAGAGTAAATTCCAGATTTGTTTGTTAAATCAAATATGAAAAATTTTGATAAATATTACCTGCTCCCTATAAGCAACAGAAACATTGTGTATGAGTTTTACCAACAAAAATATTAAACTTGAGTTTTTGCCAGTCTGACAGATGAAGAAAAATACTTCTCAGTGATATGCAGATATAGTCAAGATAATGTTGATTTACTTGATCAATATAATCAACGTTGAGATTTACTTGAAATAAATCTCATGAGGTTAGCTTTTTGTTTTTTAATTGTCTTGATTTTCAGTTTATTAGTGATTGCAACTGTTGATAAAATGAGACTATGGAGAAGGAAGCCCGGAGGAACAAGTCTGGAAAATGTTTGGGCCTCCACAGATCCAGTTCTGGAAAGAGTAGACATCAATTTTATTCACGTTCCATGGGTCAGATTCAGTAACAGGTTCCATGGAAATCTGAATAGAGCTAGAAAATGTTACCCCAGTGTAGCATCCTCTTCACAGAAACAGCTATTGTAGAAGGAAAGAAGGAATCTTTCAAAGACAGCTGACCATCTCTACTAGAGACACTGCTGTGCTTGTGCTACCAGGACTTGACTTCCGGTCAAGTTTCACCCAAAGCACTGAGCCTGCCTCACCATCAAACCAGTATTTTTAAAAATACAAATACTTCCCAGTAATTTCTTCAAACTTGTCATCTTTTAAGTTCCTTGCTCTCCATGTTCACATCTATGAAACAAACTGAACTACATTGTTTCTTCCAAGCTCTTCCAAGCTAATTACCTCCACAACCAAACTTTTTTCCATTACTCCCTTCTATCTTCCTGGGTTCTCCTAAGGAATATAACTTCATTTTATGAGGAGACTGATGTTAGGAAGGAAAAGACTAGTATGTTTCTAATCCTTTATACTTCTCAAATCAAACAAGTGGTCAATTTGCTGCTTACAAAAGACTTCCGTTAAATCAAAGAAATACATCCTATAACAAGAGTTCATAAAGTGCCTACTCTATGTCCAATTAAGAACTGAACTTTTATAAAAGATAAAAGACAAATTTAAAGCAGGAAGTCAATCTTACGATTCAAGAATTCAACATTAAAAAAAATAAAGATGAGGGAAATGCACTGAACTATGGTGATGGCACATGGGTGATTTGGTGATGGGAAACCCAAGGGGATTGAGATGAAAAAATGCTCAAAAATATGCAAAAATAAACTATTATTTAAAAAAGACACAAAAACAGCTCCTAATCCAAAAGCATGTAATATATTTTAGTATATTAGACACATCCACATAAAAAGATAACAGTATAGAATCACAAATGATTTTCTGCCAAGATGAGTAAACAGGGAGAGCAAACAGTGTAAATGAGGTCAGTGAGAACTCTGACCCGAGTGGCTTTTTTAACATCCAAACTCTTTGTAATGTGAAGCATGAAGGAAAAAGAAGTCCCCATAAGCAATTCCTAGCCATGAAAAGCAAACTTGGCCTCTCTTGGGGCTCTGCTCTCTAAGGGGACTGAAGTCTCCTTCCTGCTATGATGAGAAACATACGCTCCTCAATCATGTGTTCCTGTGAGGGGAGAAGCTGGAATCTGTGTGGTCCGAGATGTGCTCAATGGTGACCAAAACTCAAAAAGATCAAAGATCATCTATGCCTAGAAAAATGTAATTAAAAAAATGCCATTAGCTTCATTTCTATCCTACTTCTGTTGACACAGTTGAAATCCAGGCATGAGCTTGCTTTTGATAGCATTCTCTCCTTTGTCTTGGAAAAAAAAAAAAATTTTTTTTTTTTTGTTTCCCCCTCACTACTTCCCTTAGAGGCTTAAGGGAAAAAAATATTTAAATTATGTATCACATAATATTCAAATGTCATCTAAATGCTCTCAGATACTTATTCCATTATTAATTAGTGTCCCTGTTTTGAGGAATATAACAATTTTCCACTGTGTGACTTACAAAAATGAAAGGCAGCTACATAAACCGGAATTCTGAATCCTTAAACCCAACCTAGGAAACTACCCTCAACCCCCTCTCTCTGCCCCCTCTCTCTGCCCCCTCTCTCTGCTCTCCTTCAATAACCATCCACAGGTTTGCATAATGCAAGACTTTCAGAAATAGAACTATTGAAAATATGGTTGGCAGTTATTTAATTGTGAGTTCCAGTATTGTAAGGAAGCCAAGACAGGAATTACTAGCTCTAATTTATAAACAAAGAAACTGAGTCAATGTTTAGATAACATAAGTAAAAAAGTCAAGACTAGAATCCAAGGCTTTTGAATTCAAGTTCAGTATCTTTTCAACTAGTGGCCTTACTTCTACCGACGACCGACAGACTGGCCAACAGATTAGTGTGGATTGATAAAACAGTTCAGTGTTACACGTCACAGTTCTGAAGTCTCCACACCAGCTCCCGTGTAAGTGCTGCCTAGATCTAAAAGGCAGTCAAGTCATATGATCTGACCCTCTCAATTTACAGATGACACATGAGGACTCAAGGATGGTAAGCAATTCACACACCTGAATTTAAAAGCATCCCAATCACCTTGCCCAGGCTTTCTTATCAAACCATGAGATTGTGGGTCTGCTAATGCTTGGTGTCTTATCCAGCCTCCATTTTATTACCTACAGTCCTGTATTCCTAAAGCAAGACCAGAACTGCCTGGTCATAGGAGCCCAACTCTACAAGGTACCTTTCACATCAATTAAGAGCATACAGCTAGATCCCCTCCGGGAATGGTATGCATTATGAGGTATGACCAGGAACACGGGGGGTGAGGTGGTGGGGAGCTGAGGCCGATGCATAAACTTGCTCCTAACTTATACATCATGAGTTATGACCAGAAACGCCCAGGGGACTTTTGATTAACGTATAACGGAGGACCCCAGAAGTTGATCAGTGGATTGCCTTATTGATAAGACTGAAATCCTGACTGGGGAGTCAGGGCTTGATCTACATAGCAAGCAATCAACAGATGAGAAGTATAGTTCCACCCTTCCCCCAGCTTCTTCTAACTCTCCCTCTTTTTTTACTTCCTCACATGATTAATGCTGTATAAAAAGGCCAGGATCTTGCTTTTCAGAGCATCCTGCATTATGTAGCCTGCTCCACAACTCCTGTCTCTTTTTATCAGTGTGGTGTTGCCCAATGCAACATGAGATTGCTGAGTATTTTGTAGCACAATTTGTTGCTGCAAATCTTACTGCTGCCATATGTTTAAAACTGCATCTCACTTCCTTTTTGAATATAGATAATGCATTCTCTTAATCACCCTTCCTGCTTTCTGGCTTTTAAGACTGAATGTGCTCCTCAGAGCAAAAAACAAGAACACTCAGGTGTGCAGGAAGTCAGAAGAGGAAAGGGACAGAAGCTGTTCCTGATGAGTAGGAAAGGGGCCCGAATGTTTCCAAAGCTGTTGAGCAGAGATCACAATGTAAGAATTTCTGCCTTAAGAGATCCTAAAATATGACCTTCCCTCTGAAGATACTGTGATTACTTCATTACTATATTCAATAACATTCGTTTCTTTCATTACATCTCCAACGTACTTGGGATGATTGGAGGGATGGGGCTGGAGGCTCAAAGTTATTTATACCTTAGTGGGATGCAATTTCATTAAATTGCTGTCCTCCTAACACATATTTGAGCTCAGCCTCAGGAGGAGTTTAATAGCTGTAACTAGAAATGTAGGGAAGTAATTTTGAAAGGTGGGAAGTTCTGGAAAGGGCAGGCTTGCCCTAGGGAAATGTACTGTGAGGTTTGGCAATACAAGAACGTTGATCCGCTGGGAAGTACGATTCAGAAATAACACCTGAGAAAGAACGAAACAAGGGGTACAGGGAAACAGAAGGAAAGTGAGGTTGCCAAAAGAATGCCTAGGCAGGACCCCCAATGCAAGCTTCAAATCTATGCGGTTACTCTGGTTTAGAGATTTTTGGGAACTTGATGAAGATTTAAGGCCTTCTGCTTCTTTATTTTCCTCCTGGATAAGGTCTGTCAGGCACTTTACCCTCCCACAAAATAAACAGAAAGGTTTATGAGGGGGAGCAAAGTAATATACTGCCAATGAAGGCAAAGCTGCCAGCTGCCCACACTCACAAGTCACTCACAGTGGCTGCAGCTGGGAAGGAAGGTTTGTAAATTGTGATTTTGCCTTCTTGGCCTCAAGAGATTTTATTAACCCCCTGTGGCAATGAGCAATGGTTTCCATTTGAGAGCAATTCCTTTTTAGTGGAAGAAGAACGTGGCTCAGCCATGGCCATGGGGTCAAGGGTCCAAAAGCTAACTAAACCCATCTCAGTCACCTTACTGACTGATTAATGTGATCATTCTAAAAGGCCTGGTCATATTTTGTCCCTGCTTAAGCCCTCTATAGCTTCCAGTGTCCTGACTGAGAAGAGAACTACTCCTCGGTGTGGCCTGTGGAGGCTTAGACATGAAGACTGAGCCCCACCTGAAGATCAGCCCCACTTCCCACCTCCAGTCAATTGAGCATCTCCAGACACTAAATCTTGGGTGCTATTTTATATGCCCCCACTGAGATTCTCCTCTACAAGACCCAGCTCAAGAGCTGCATCTTGGGTAGAGAGTACAAGAGGTTCAATAAAAGCACCAGGATTCAAATCCTAGTTCCTGTTCACAGGGGAGGTCAATTGGCCTTGCATTGCCTCCAGTTCTTCATCAGCAAAGTGGAAAGTCCAGTAGACCCTAAATAACTTGGGGGTAAGGAGCTGCAATCCCTCAAAAGTCTGTATATGATATACTTGACCCTTTGTAAAAGCAGATTCCACATTCAAATTCAACCAAGTGACAGTGTAGTTGGTTCAATCTGTGGAAGTGGAACCTGCGAACAGAAAAATACCTGCACAGAATGGTTTAAGTAAAATAAAAGAACAAAAATAATATATGGTTTTACTTATATGTAGAATGTTTAGGGGAAAAAAAGTCATGAAATTTACACTGAAAACAAAATGACAGTTACTGGAGAGGAAAGTAGGTAGAGAGAGCTCATTGGCTGGTGATATCTGGGTTCTCGATTTTCTATAGCTTTAAGTGTAGAGCTACAGAGGTGAGAAAATATATACTTGAAACGTATGGAGAGTTTTAAAGTATTGTTACTCCAATAAGAAGTAAAAAGGAAAATATCAGGTAAAGTACTAGTCTTATTTATAGGACAGTTCTATATTCCATGAAATAACTACTGATCCAAAAATAAGCAAGGAAGAATTGAGTATTTCTTCTGTAACAAATGTAACTTGATGGGCAAATCCATTGCATTAATATTTACAAATAAGTATATTCAGAGAAATGCTTTTCCTAGCAAGGTGCCTGGGATGTGGCAAATGTCCAGTATATGTAACTATTACATTATTATCAAAAAATCTTTTTTAACAAAAATATCTTAAGTAGATAGCATATTTAACTATTAACATTAGGGTTTTTTCTCTAAATTTTCTCATTTTACTTTAACATTGCAAAGAATTTCTTTGAATATTGTTTTTGGCTTTATAAAAACATTTAAGGTTTTATTTATTTGTGCATACAAGAACTGGGGTGCAGGGCAGAGATGAGGGTGGTAAGAAGATTCACCAGAGATTCACCATTCCCCTGGAGTGAGGAGCACAATAGGCAGATCTACTGAAATACACTACTGAGGGGAGCAGTAGGTGCGACAGGAGAGGTCTGCTGTGCCATGTGAGTCAACTCCCTGGCCAGGCATCGAACTCATACTGCAGTGGCTGCCAAAAGCTTCACAGTGCTAAGATTTAACCCCTTGCACTACCAGAGAGGACCCTAAAAATGCATTTCTTATAAGAGGTTTGCTATCCTGACAGATGTGTTTAAGTTTTTGATATCTATTATCAAATAGCTTCCCAGTAAAATAAACAAAATTTCCCATCAAAACTTTCTATATCTTCACCAAGCAGTACATTTTGTTGATATTTAAAATTTGTTATCAATTTCATGGGTAAAAAAACTCATTGTTTACATTTTGTATTTTTCTAATTGACAGTGAGGTTTTATTTTTTTATATTAATAAATTACTCCTATAGATTCACTTTATGGTCAGTAAAAAAATGAGGAAGAGGGGTCATGCTGAGAACTGTTTTGATGCTTATTGGGAGTCAAAAAAAAGATTTTTCCCACATTGTGTTCTTCATCATTGATGGTATCTTTGATGCCTTCCCAAACAAAATTAATTTTCCCCTCCATTCCATTTCTCTTCCTTCCTGCCTTCTCTGAGGCTCTGTTCCAACGTTACCTCTTCCAGAAAACTTACCTGGCTCCTTATGACGTTTTTTCTCTCCAAATAGACTGTAAACACCTTGGGTGCTGGGAATGGGGTCTTTATTATTAATGCCAACATTTTATTCAGGACCAGACTTACAATAAGTCCTCACTGATTATCAGTTTCATTGTAAAGGGTTCAGATTCAAGGAAAAGAGAGAACTAGCAACTGTATGGTCAACTCATAGGACACAGGCCACACCCAACCCGAGGCCCATTCATTTGATATGCTAATTGCTTCAGTTCATTTTATCAATTTACCATTCATCAGTGTTCAAATAATTTTAAGTCTAAATTAACCAATGGTCTCCAGAGAAACAACTGGATGGGTGGAAGTGATAGCAAGTAGGGAAACTGCTCACGTGTGTATGGAAGTTGAGGAGTCCTTAGTCTGCAGAGTGTAAGTGGCCTTAGTTCCCATCCAGATTCAAAGATTTGAGGACCAGGAGCACAACAGCAGAAGTGCTAGTCTAAGGGCATGAATCAGATGATGCCTACTCGGGGGCCGGGCCACCTCCCTTCCTCAGTTCACCTACTGAAATGTTGATGTCCTCTGAAGTCACCTTCACAAACACACCCAGAAACAATGTTGACCTGAGTATCTGGGCATCCTGTGACCTAGTCACGTTGACACACAAAATAATCTGTCTCCTATTACCTGTGACCCCTTGTGCTGAAAGCAAGGAAGTGAAACAAAACATGTAACTCCCCAGTACTTCTGGCTTCCCTAGACCCAGCCACCTCCACAGAAGAATCTCAGAAACATGGCCACAGTGCTAAAAAGCCACCTTTAGTGACACTTTTATCATAAGTGTCAGTTGAGTGATCTGAAGGGGAGGACTTTAATTCAATTTGGGGCTCAGCAAATGACTCAAAAGGGACCATGAAAAATTCAGAGGCGTGAGGAACAAAGGAAGGTGGTCAGGGAGCAGAGAAGAAGGCAGAGAAAGAAAGGGAAGGAGGGGGAGGAGAGGCAGTTTGGCTCTTGCTGTGTCTGACCACATTTCAAAGCCAAAAAGCTCCTGAATGTGTGATGTTCAGCTCCTGAGTATGCCTGTCCACATTCTGTTCACCACCATTAATGAGAACAGTTGAGAGCAGTGTATTTACAAACATTTCCACCCAAACACAACAAACACTGGAAAAATGAAGAGGGTGTCCCAGCATTTCTTAGTCATTTACATGGTGGTCCAGAAAACACAATTTTTCAGAGATAAGACACTAAACACTCACTTCCTGAAGTAAAAATCAAGAAAACCAAAAATTTAATCAGAAATGGACATCAAGATTATGGTGATCATCTTGTCTCTCACCTACACACATGAAACATGGTATGAGCTTATATATGTAGCATATTGTAGCTTTGTAAGAAAAAAACGCTTTAAGAAATAGAAATCTTCATGTTCATGAGAAATTATAATGCACCTTATTCATCTACCCTCCTTCCCCTTCTGTGCTTTGTACATAGTTTAGTGTCTGGCAGGTAGCAGACTTCATAAGTGACAGCTGAAGTATTCATAAAATAAGTCAGAACAGATAGGAACATTGCCTTATTTGAGCAGATCTTTCCCTGCTGTGGAAAAAATGTTATTACTCTTTACCTACTTATATTGAAGTGATGTTTTAGTGCCCCCCAAAAGACTAGTTCTACTAAAAATAGGTCAACTGTTTGTCTGAAAAAGAAAGAAGCAAAATTTAATCCTCTGTGCATTCTCACACAAGCATTGAGAACAGACACTTAATTGACCAATTTGCAGTTTTTGATATTTTGTGTCATCGGAATGCATTCATTTAATTTTTTAAATTATTATATATTAAGGATCCACTCTATACAAAAGCTTGTGTGGGGTGCTGAGAGCACAGGACTAAGGCAGATGTGGTCACGCTTCCATTTTAGTGGTGAAAGATAGAAAATAAAGGTTACGGATAGCTAGATTTTAAAATTTACAACAGCATTTAATTTACCCTCCATGTCCCTTTCACATTGCAATTATACATTCTCCTAATTCTTTGTCTCATTGTAATAAGGAAACCAAGTTAACTTCCCTCTTTATGATAGAAGCATCTTGTTTTCCAGGGAAGGAAGAAGTTAGGTTGATCAATCCTTCATACTCTAGAAGCTGTTGCACCTCACCAATTATCAAATGCTAAAAGTTTTAATCTTACTTCTAATTTAATAATTGCTTCAGAAAGGGCATTTCCCTCCTTGCTAGCCGGTGAGCAATTGAAGTATTGAACTAACCTCCCTTAACACCTATAAAAACCACCTATTAAGGAGTAATATTCCAACAGAATCATCAAAAAGTGTTACTTACACAGTGGTCAATTACTAAGTATCGCTCCTTATTCAAGTCAAAGCCACAGTCAAATGAATACTTTAAGCAGTTAAGGTGAAAATTTGCATTGAAAAAAAAAAAAAAAGTACACTTACTCTGAACTGAACTTCCCTGAGCCCGTGGTTAAATCGCTTCCCAGCACCTGCTAGAGTAGAAACAGCAAAAGGAAGGTGCAGAAGGAAGTAGTTAGGTGTACACACAACTCCCTCAACAGCAAGGGATATGAGAGCCCAGTCGCCCAACAGATTCAAGGCTTGCTGTGTGCCACTTGTCTCCCTAAGCCCTTGACTTTCATTTCTCCAAACAAGCCTGTGAAGCAGTATCGCAAAGCACCTACTGTGTACCAGAAATGGTTGTTCTCTAATCCTCGTAATAACTTGGCATTATTGTGACCCATTTGCCAGTGAGTAAACTGTGGTCCAAAGAAATTAACTTGCAAGATGATTCCTTCATAAGTAAGTAATGGGGTCAAAGTCTGGACATAAATGAGGTGACCGTTATGCCCGTTTCAATGGGGCAGTTTCATTTCCTGACTATTGTCTTGCTGAAGTGTTGTGCCTCATCCTCAAGAGTGACTTGGTTTGGATATCAAGTCATATGGCACCCTCCATACATTTCTCCATGAAGCCATGCCTTCTCCACACCACAGTGGCATTCATTGTTGTCACTCTGACTCTGAGCCAAGACAACATACTATAAAAAAGAGCTACTGGGGCCCTCCCTGGTGGTGCAGTGAGTTAAAGCACAGCACTGGGAAGCTAAAGCCACTTCCGCTTGAGTTCGATTCCCACCTGCCCTGGAGGTGACCACATGGCGTGGCAGACCTCTCCTGGCCCACCCGCTGTTCCCTTCAGCAGTGTACTTCATCGATCTGCCTGCTCTGCTCCCCACTCTGTCTCTGGTGAAGCCTCTCACTGCCCCTGAGCCTCTGGCCTGTACCCGAATTCTCTATGCACAATAAGCCTTTAAAAAAAAAAAAAAAAGAGCTACTGACACCCAAATGCATGTCAATGGTAAGACAGTTGGGGAAAGTTAAAATTAAGGGGAAGGGGGAGAGATTATTCAGTTTATTCAGAAATTGATTAAAGAATGATAAACTCTGGGGCCCCTTGGTGGCATAGGGTGTAAAGTCTTATCAGCTGTCAAGCTATCAACACCCATGAGGCATGAATTCAATCCCTACTAGGGAGGTGACCCACATGGCACAGCAGACCTCTCCTGTCTTGCCCACTGCTTCTTTCAGCAATGGACCTCAGTCAGTCTGCCTGTCTTGCTTCCCATTCTGTCTTCGGTGAATTCTCTCACCATCTCCCTACATCTGGCTGACACCTATTAATAATATTGTGCCAAGTTAAGTAAATTAAGTGTAAATAGAAGGGTGTATAAAATGTTCTAAAAGGATTGTTATTCCAAATTATTAAAATTTTAACTTTTGAACTTGTACCTTGCTTTTTGACCCTTGCTATCTTTGCCACATAGAAAGTCTGACAGCCTCAGTTCCAACTCTTGCTTGCACTATATGCACATGGGCAAGTTGCTTCTGTCCCTGCCACTTTTCCTGTGAGGTAAACAATGGGACACACTGAATTGCTGGGATATCTGCATAAAATGAGGTGAACATTTTGAAGAGTGAATAGTGCTCCATGGAATGCAGCCACAGAGTACATCTTACTCTGTCTCACCAGGAAAGTTCCCTCGAGGCTTAATAAACCCTGGTTTTGTTTGTTTGTTTGTTTTTTAATATTCCAAGGGCAAAGAGCCTCACTAACAAAGATAACATCAGAATTGCTAGCCACTGGTCAATGACAAAGCAAGCCAGTTGTCCCCAGACACAATAAAAAGATGGACACACTGATCCTTGCCTTCTCCCCCTTCCAGTCTTTTGCCCTTCTCAAAGTATGGATAAATTAAACAACTTACCTCCCACTCCTTCCCCCAGTGCTAAAAAAGTGTGTTTATGGTGAATTTTAACTTGACTAATACCACCAGGCTAACCCTAGTACAAGTCCTTTTATCCTTTGGAAGGTAAAATTCCAAATAGAACAAACAAGACCAATATTTAGCCAATATGATACTACTATAAATAGTATCTAAAAAATACAACCCAAAATATGCAAAAAAAAAAAGAAAGAAAAAAAAAGAAGCTAAAGGCATCCTAAAATCCCATAGTCCAGGTATTTTTCATCTTACAGATAAAGAAGATGGAACCACTTACAAGTGAGGTGATTCCCCCACCCACAACCCTTGGCACAGCCAGCTGTGCATTATGCCCAAACCTGGGACTTTGTGAAGAGCAGGGCCTTTGTGTTGAAGAGAACAAGGAGTCTGCACTTTAGTAGCTGTGTCACCGCAGGCAATTTTAGTTTACATTTCTGAAGCTTGTTACTTTCAGTTGGTAAAAATAAGGATTACAGGTGTCCTTGTCAGTGCATTCTGAGGATTACAAGAAGTAACAGAGGCAAAAGCAGTTTGTCTCTCCCACAGTAAGAAGGGTGTGTCCAGTGGTGAAGATGCTGGGAGGAATTTGTCAGCACCCTCCAAGCTATGCAATCACACATCTTCCATCACAGTAACTCTCCTCTACAAATGCATCCTACAGGCAAATATATGTCTAAGATGTTTACTGCAGTTTTTTTTTTTAAAGATTTATTTATTTACTCATACAGAACTGGGGTACAGGCCAGAGACTCAGGGGCGGCGAGAGGCTTCACCAGAGACAGAGTGGGGAGCAGAACAGGCAGATCTACGAAGTACGCTGCTGAGGGGAGCAGCAGGTGGGCCAGGAGAGGTCTCCCACGCCATGTGGTCACCTCCAGGGCAGGCGGGAATCGAACTCATGCGAAAGTGGCTTTAGCTTCTCAGTGCTGTGCTTTAACCCGCTGCGCCACCAGGGAGGGCCGTTTACTGCAGTTTTAACTGAGCAAAAATAATTACATCTTTATTAAGAAATAAATGCAGCCAAATAAAAAGAAAGTTATATACTTTTCAAAATATCTATGGGCCTCCCTGGTGGCACAGGGGTTAAAGGCTCAATGCTATCAAACTATCCCCAGCCACTGTGGCCTGAGTTTGATTCCCCAGCCAGGGAGCTGACCCACATGCTGTGGCAGGCCTCTCCTGTCTCCCTGCTGCTCCCCACAGCAGTGTATTTCAGCAGATCTGCCTGTTCTGCTCTGTCTCTGGTGAACCTTCTTACACCCCACCCCTCACGTCTGCCTTACATGCCAGTTCTTGCATACATAAATAATATATGTGTATATGTGTGTATATATGTATATATATGTACATATATATCTTAAATAGACAAGAATGTCACTAACTAGTATCTGGACTAGAGTTTTATGTTAAAGCAAGACAAGAAAATTTAAAATGTATATAAAAGGAAATAAGATTTTTATGAAGCCTCTTTTGAGGTTAGTGGATTTGGATGAAAGAAAAAATAATTTCAACTTTCACTCTATATGCCCCCCAGTCTTTTTTTTTAAAGTCATCATTATAATGTAGATAACTTGTATAATAGAACAAAAAAAGTCTAATTTCTAGCATATAGTTGAACACTTGATTTTTCTGTTATCTTTATCTTTCTAGGTTTAGTTATTATAACTAAACCTAGTTGTAACCTATTACAACTTCTTTTACCGTTATTATTGTTAATAGTACAATTGTCATGACTTCAGACACAATTTTAGAAAATAAATGTTGTTTCAGGGGCTACTCTATTGTTTAAGCTCACACTAAAGTCTCCATCCCACAACAAGCTAAGGGATGGATAAAGGTTAATAAAAACACAAAGAAAAGGTGGGGGCAGTCTCCCTCCTCTGTTTGTGCTGTCATTTGTCTCCCTGTTAAATTGCAATAAAGACAATAAAAAGAAATCAGCTGTGAAAAATGGAAGCGCCTTCTATTCATAAAAACAGTTCAAATGCAACAAGCTTTTTAATGGGGAAGGAACTTTGCTGCCGTGCAAAGCATTGAGTGGGAGAGGAACACATAAAAGCCTGAAGACAATTCATTAACCACAAATTATTGTAGGCAACTCAAATCCTCTCCCCCAAATCATGTTGATGTCTTAACCATCAGAGTGATAGATGCTTTCAAGCAAATCCTGCAACTGATGTTTCTTCTGCAAAAACTGTAGGCAAAAGCAATATATATGATTGATTATGTACGATTACTGGTCTGCCTTACTGATAGACTTTTTAGAGGAAATGTGGCCCCTTAACAGGCAAGATGGAGACAATGTGGTAAAAATATAAAGCCAATGGACTCACTAATTGGAGACCTAAATTCTCAATCCGCTTAACCAATGTGCCCCTCTGAAAGAACAAGTCAATCATATTCAAGCTCATCACCTCATCACTCACCAACCTCACCTAAAAACTAGTATCCCTCACCTAAAAATTAGAATCCATCATCTTTGTCTTACCAATCTCTGAACTGTTTATAGTTAGCAGAAAAATGAATGCAAAGTTACTTCAAACTGTCTCTTTCCAACCATGTAACTACCAGATACCCAAGAGCAGCATTCCATTAAAAAAGGGCGGACTCACTTTACTACCATCTCTGCTCCCCTTACTACCCTAGCAGGGTGCAAAGGAAGTCTTCCTGTACTTCTCAGAGTTCATCCAGTCTGGCTAATAATAAAATAGGCATCAGACAGACTGATGAGATAAAGCAAATGGGAAGTTTAATAATAATAACAAAGTACACCTCCTATATACATGAGAGAGGCCCAGTATGATTTTTAGCTCATATGAGTTTAAATGTGATCTTCAATGGTTTAGCTAAGACAGGGAGACTGTGGGAGAAGAGAAGATGAGGAAAAGGGAAGGTCAGCTGAAAAAGTTACCAGTAAAGCACAACAGACAAATTCTGCCTTCTCCACTTAAAAAAAAAAAAAATAGGTCTTCTCTTCCAGAGAGAAGTACCTGTGTGTGTGTAATATAAGCACATATATAGCATAAATAGATGGCTTCACCTGTGGTATTCCAGAGCATGTGCTTCATGTTCATAGGTTATTTGTGAAATGTACACACATTCACCTTGCCTTTCCTATTCAAATTCTCCCACTTGGTTTCTAAAAGTATAGATGAATTTCACAAATGTATTCATATATGTTCCTATCCATATCTATTTATATCATATAGCTTATTTTAGAGCACAAACAGAACAATCCCACTTTGTAACTTTCAGTGAATTAATAGATCCATTGGCTACTAAAAGATATAATAAGACCATTATGTAACATTTCATCAATCAATCAATCAATCAAGTTACTATTTCTGTATAAGCTACCAGACTCAATCCCTGGTTTACAGGAAACAGATCAGACAAGCATAGTTAACACCACAGGGATATAATGATCAAAATCCAAAATGTGGAAAACTCCACAGGGTGAATGAACTGGCTTCTTCAAAAGAGCAAAGTAATTTTCAGATTCAATTCATACAAATTATTTAAAAATTACATGTATGAGACAAGTTGAAATTTGAACAAAAGACTAGGTATCTGATATTAAATATTAATCTACTTGTGACCATGCAATTGTGATATTTTAAAGTATCATCTTCTGAAAATACACACTGAAAACATTTACTGATGAAATAATATGATTTCTTGGATTTGCTTCAAAAAGTATTCCTAGTCTGCTTTAGAAGAATACTTAGTAGGGATAAGTGGACAGAGGTATTAGGAAATATTTGATAATAATCAAAGTGGCACATGATTATTTCTACATCTGCATATTACTGAATGTTCCATATAACATCTAAAAGTTTAAATTTTTCAAAACAGTTTATTCTTTTGAGTTTGGGGAATATACAAAATATAAGCCACTCTTGAGTAGGTTACTCTAGCTAGGTTCCACCACTCACCACTATTATATGTATGTGAACTGAAGAGCAATTTTCCTATGATCTGCCTCCCTGGAACTAGAGATATATGATCTATGCATAACAATCTCCACAGCCTATATTGAAAGCCAGGTGGTTTGCTCATAAATGGGAAGCAGCTACAAAATGGCATAAAGCACCCAATTTTACACCTACTTTTGAAAATCTTTAATATTCAATATTTTAAAACACATTAGTACATCTGACATAACACTGGAATATAAACTACATCAGGCTTGGAGTAGAATTATGGCATAATAAAAATGTGCAGCAAAACTGGACAGTGGAATAGCTCCCTGAATCTCATTGAAATGTGTTATATTATCAATCATGGATATAAAACACAGCATGTTGAAGGATTTGGCAAGATAGAATACACAGACATTTCTCCTAAGACAAACAGTTATATCCTGACTCATGTAGTAAATATCACACAAAATATCAACACATCAGCATTTTATAGTAGAACATAATAACCTTTTTTAAGTAAGCATATTTGTTTTGTCAGTATTATGAGACAAATACATGTACAATGGAAATATAGTAATTATGTTGATATTAATAATCATTAATTTTAGAATGGGAAAAATGACAAATAAAGATACCTTTTTTAGTCCCAAACTCCCAAATTAAAATTGTAGTCATCAATGTGAGCTTGTGATATATTTTATTATATGCATATAAAAATAGTAACTAACTGGCTAAAATTCAGTGACCTCATAATACTGATTATTAACAAGGAAACAGAGCAACAAATACTCATCCACTTATTAGTGGGAATGCAAAATGGCACGGTCATTTTGAAGGACAGTTTGGCAGTTTCATATGAAGCCTTAGTACATTATTCAGTCATCTTACTCCCAGGTATTACTAAAGTAATTTGTGATAAACATGGCTAGTCAAAAGCTTGCATGTGAATGATTTCATTAACCAACATTGCCAAGAATCAGAAACAAATGTGCAAAAACAGGTGATTCCAAATATAGATTGTGATGCATTCAAACAATGAGTATAGTTCAGTAAGTTTTTTTAAATGAGCTATCAAACAATGAAGTCATGAATGAACTCTAAGTATCCATTTGAGAGACTCTGAAAAGAATCATTAGGATGATGAAATTGTTCTGAATACTACAGTAATCATGGTACATGAAAACTGCATTTGTCAAAATCCAGTGATTTTGGTTACATGAGCAGTGTATCTTAATTTATGCAAGTTTAAAAAAAATCATTTAGGTTGTTAGGGAAATCCCAATATGGATATTAGAATGGGATGAAACAATCTAATTACATAACAAATGAATGATACCAACTCAGTAGGGTTTGGAAAAGTATGCTGGCCTAGGCAAATTTTAAGAATGTATAGAATCTATAAAATCAGAGGCAAAAGAGATTGTACATAAGAACTGTACTCTAACGGATGAAGGTGTTTTCCTTGGGGGTGTGACTTACTTCTGTTACTAGTATACATAAATGCTGGAATTGATGCTTAAGCAATGAAATGGTAGGTGGTGGGAGTCAAAATAGAGCCAGGATTTTCACTATTGAAGTCACAGTTGATAAATACATAGAAGAGACTACAATAAATGCTGGAGTTGGAGATACCAGTGGAAACCCATTTTTTTTTAACATAGATTTTCTATTTATACATCTAAATATGCTTCCATGAAAATATTTCTAATTGTAGACATGGGGTAACATACACACATTTCCTTGCTATATTAAAGGGCCTAGAAACAATGAAATCCTTGGTTTCTAACACCTCTCTCAAAAGCATCAACAACAACAAAAAAGTGTTAATAGATTTCCATGAAGAAATGTCCAATTCTAGGACTAGGGCAAGGTAAGTTGAGCACGCTGTGCGGCCATAATGAAAGCGTTCATATAAGAACACAGTAAAGTAAGAAAACAATACAGTAATGGAGTATAGCAAAGGAATGTAGGCATCAAATAAAAGTGTTCCAGTGACCAAAACAGACAGACCGACCAATGGAATTGAACAGAAAACCCAGAAATAAAACATGTTTATGGACAACTAATCTTGAGAAAGGAGTAAGAACCTGCAAAGGAACAGGACAGTTTATTCAATAAATGGTGCTGGGAAAACTGGGCTGCTACATGCAAAATGAAGCAGCTAGTCTACTACCTCACACCATACGCAAAAACCAACTCAAAAATGGATGAAAGAGGGCCCTCCCTGTTGGCGCAGCAGGTTAAAGCACAGCACCAAGAAGCTTAAGCCACTTCTACATGAGTTCAATCCCCGCCTGCCCTGGAGGAGATCCACATGGTGCGGCAGACCTCTCCTGACCCGCCCGCTGCTCCCCTCAGCAGTGTACTTCATCAATCTGCCTGTTCTGCTCCCCACTCTGTCCCTGGTGAATCCTCTCACCCTCCGCATCTCTGGCCTGTAACCCAGTTCTGTATGAATAAATAAATAAATCTTTTTAAAAAATGGATGAAAGAATTGGCCATAAAACCTGAAACCAAAAAATATATGGACAAAAATATTGGCAAAACACTACATGACACATATCTCAGTAGCATCTTTAAAGACACATGCCCTAAAGCATAAAAAGTGAAGGAAAAGATGACCAGCTGGGATTAGATCAAACTACAAAGCTTCCATACAGGGGAAAAAAAAAAGGAATACTATTCAGCAATCAAAGATAAACATATGCCATTCACAGCAACATGGTGGAGCTAGAAGGTATTATGCTCAGTGAAATAAGCCAGAATAAAAAGAAAAATCATGGACGGCTTCACTTATAGGAGGAATGTAGGAGAACCAAATAAGGGATCAGAAAATAATTATAATTTTAAAAAATTAACAGGTAACTATAATTCAGACATTCTGCAGGGAAGAGAAGAGCACAAGGGACTATGGTGATAGTGCCCAGATGAA
Source organism: Condylura cristata (assembly GCF_000260355.1). NCBI lineage: Eukaryota > Metazoa > Chordata > Mammalia > Eulipotyphla > Talpidae > Condylura > Condylura cristata. The sequence continues at coordinate 26,473,750 of NW_004567117.1, read as the reverse complement.
CTGGTAGTGAGAATTTTACAGGGACTACACCTGAGATGAGAAAGCATACATTGTGCAAAAAGGAAGAATGATGCAAAATACATATAAAATTTCTTTTAAAAGTGTTCCTATAGCCAAAACTGAAACAATTTGAGAAAGAACATAAGCAAAGTAACATAAGGTTATAACCCAAAATATATGATAAATATCCAAGAGCCATATACATTTATATGATGCATATCAAATTGCATATTATATACAATCAGTATATATGTGTGTGTATACACACACACACATATCCCTCAAGGATACAGAAAATAACTCTAAGTGCAAGCTGTAGATAATGAATTGTATCCAAAGACTACAGTATAGTAAGGTTAATGGGGGGGGGGCAGAAAAGCAAAAGCGAAGCTGCAGAAGCCTTTTAAACACAATGTCAGTCAGGTGCTTAGGATCTTCAGCAGCAGTGACAGAATGTTGACTGTAAGGCAGAAAGGCACCTTACCTGAGATCTTCCTACTCCAGAACATTTAACTCTAGTCTAAGCATGAACAAAAAATTATCAAATCCAGCCCTCCCTGGTGGCGCAGCGGTTAAAGCTCAACACTAAGAAGCTAAAGCCACTTCCGCATGAGTTCGATTCCTGCCTGCCCCGGAGGAGATCCACACTGTGAGGCAAACCTCTCCTGACCCGCCCGCTGCTCCCCTCAGCAGTGTACTTCGTCAATCTGCCTGTTCTGCACCCCACTCTGTCCCTGGTGAATCCTCCTACCCTCCGCATCTCTGGCCTGTACCCCAGTTCTCTATGAGTAAATAAATAAATCTTTAAAAAAAAATATCAAATCCCAATAAAGTGACATTCTAGAAAATACCTTTCCAGTGCCCTTCAAAATCATAAAGGTCAACCCTTTTGTTATACTTGTTATGTTTTTGATGAGTTTTTTTTTTGTACACCTGAAACCAATGTCATATGTCACAATGAAATAAAAACAATCCCAAATAAATACTGAGATATCATTGCTAACAGATGCCTTACAAGAACTGTTGAAGAATGTCCTTCAGGCTGAAGTGAGACTATACTGGTGGGCAAAATCCACAGGAAGAAATGAAGGGTACTCAGAAAGAGATATTTAGGGAAGTTGAATATTGAATCAATACCTTCTACTTCCCTTTTAAAGAAAATATTGCATAAAGCAATAACAACATTGTAATTTGAGACTTAGAAGACACGTGTCCTATGTGAACATTATAGCACAAACAGGAAGGGAGAGGAACTGAGCTTCTTAGAGAAAAGTTGCCCATATTTTGCAAAAATTAAATCAATATTTATCTGAAGTAGAGTGTTTAAGTCACGTATTGTCTTTCCTAATGTCTACCAATAAATAAATTAAAAACAAACAAAAAATAGCTACTAGAAGACAATCTGACAGAATTAGACTTCCATGAGTCAGGAAAGGAAAAAAAAAACACAAGGAAAATTTTAAAGTATCTTGAGCAAGTGTTAATGGAAACTACAGGAGCCTGACAGAGTAGAGACTGGGGGGCGGTACTAAGTCACAGGCAAGGTGGTCCGCATTAGCATACTAGGTATGCCAGACTGGAAATGCAGCCAAGGTAGAATTGCCCTAGGAAAAAGATGGACAATCATCAAGTTGTTACGTGTAACAAGTCATAATAAAAGGGGACCAAAAGTGGATAAGTGGAAGCAGAGGTCATCCACCTAATGGAAAATCATGATCTGAAGCCAATTTTCAGCCTCAGTTATCAGATTCCCAACCATCAACAAAAGGAGAACCCAGTAACAGTGCAGAAAATGTGGACACTATGGCTCGCACAGTATTTATGAAAGGGGACTGTGGCTCCTTGCTCGGATTGCCATACACTGGAGAAAGTAAAGCTCAAAAGCAGCTGCATACAGAGCATGAGGTGGTGCTGAGAACCAGAGCTCCAGGGAATTCTTATTAGATCTCTTATTATAGTAAAGAGCATGGGGCTCAGATAATAAATGGAGTATTGATCCAAGTCCATCTCACAGTGTGTCCAATAATTCCACCTAATGGTTATTTCTTAGTTGCAAAATGTGTAATTAAAGGGACTTGGTAACAGTTTAGAATCCTTGTATTAGTTCCTTGACCCATAGAGCTAGCAAGAATAGCAAAAGTCAAATGGAGGTACCTCAAATGTCTCCCTCCTGTCAAAATAGTGCATAAAGAACAGTGTTGTACTAGGGGGTGGGGGGAGATGTGATTAGTGCCACTTTGAAAGAAACTGGTGGTGGAAGTACCATCATGGCCTATTTAGTTCACTGGCATGACTCTTGAGAAAAGTCCTATGACCCATGGTGAACAAAAGCAGCAATCTAAGCAAATAAAACACCCAACTTGAGTGCCTGTATCAGATCCGGTGTCTTTAGTGGAGCAGTTTAACACAGCCCTGGTTATATGAAAGCACTAAATGTGGCAAATGCAGCCATTAAAATATCTATCAGGAAGAAGGATTAGAAGTTATTCGTTTTTCACTTGGCACCAACAACAATATACATTCTTGGTCTTGCCTGAGAGCTATCTTAATTCTCCTCTCTATCAAAACACAGCTCAAGGGGACTTGAACCATCTGGACATTCTATAGAACATCCCATTGCCCACTATATAGATGGGATCATGTTGACCCAGGCTGATAATGGTAAACCCTGGAAATGAAATTTGGAGGGTGACAGACGGCAACTGGCCTTACTGTACTGGTCATTTCCAACATTTACAGATAGGGGATGTTGGTGCACATTTGAATGCAGCAGCTTATGGACTTCCCCCTCCCTAAATGCTCATGTAGGAGGCCTCTCCCTGGTATCTCCCTGGTATCTTTGGTAGTGCTATAAATGTGCTAATTTTCTGGCTAAAATTTTGCTTGGAATGATTATAAATTAGTCTTACTTATATGTCCAATTATTTACAAAAGTGTTTAAAATACAAATATTTCTGTGTCCCTATCCTTTAAACATCCTTCATATGCAGACTGGCCAACACTTGTATTTCCAGGGGTCAAGTATCATCTTACTGGCACACAAATGCCCAAGGATACCTGTGGTGAGGGTAATACTTCTCATTCTCCAGAGGAAGGAGCCAGTTTCTCAGCCTGAGGGGGGGGTGGTGGGGAGGGGGGGAGTCTAGCCTTAGCTATTTGTACTTAAGTGTGCATTTATCTACTCAGTTGTTTATACACCCCTTATATTTATAAGTACAGTGCAATGTGTATACCCACACACACACAACAGATTTGATACTTACTGAACAGCTAAATAAGTACACTAAAACATAAAGTGTTTCTGTCCCTCCAAAGTAGAGGATACACTCAGTGTAAATCAGAGAAGACATCAAGTCATTGCCCCACAGAGAGTAAAGGACATGAATTCATTAAATTGATGTTCTACTTGGATGGAGTCCACTTTCCAAATGAATGTGTCCAAACTCCCATCGCGAGCGCCTGGATATGGTACCATGCTGTATTTTCTGTAGAAACCAATTGTTAAAGAGTGCCAAGAAAGAACTGTGCCTTGAAACCTGGTGGGATCTTAGTTTTATCCAGTTTCCAGATTGTAAAGTGATTGCTTTGGGTTTCTACCATTTCCCATTCTCATTACACTCTTTGTCACTAGAATGGATTTATGTGGTGCCATATTCTGCACACATTACAATGTTTGTCAAGATAATGAATAGTCTGAAAATTTGAATTTCCAATACAGTCAGTGAATTATGAAAGTGTGTCTTAAAATATTTCCTCATGCTGCTCACTTATCCAACAAACTCACTGCTCCCTCCTCTCAAAAGCCTAACTGTTGCCAGGAGGCAGTCGGAGGGGTCAGGGAAGCAAAGATGAGACTATGGAAAAGGTCCACATGGCATCACCACTTCTTTAATTCACACCACATATTTGGCATTAAAATTCTAGGTCCTCACACTGATGACAAATGAGAACAGAAAAATAGCATAAAATTAATTGGTAACACTTTTTAAAGTGACAAATGGTTATTAATTTCTTTGATATTCATTACAATAACATTAATCATGGAAAACTCTTTGAATGTGTAAGTAGCTGTTCTGTACAGTTCCATAGGAATGCGGTGGTAATTTAGCATTCATTAATGTCCATTTACAATGAAGAGTTACTATATTAATCCACTTTTCTGTGACAAAAACCTGTAACAGGCTAAAGACAGAAAGTCTTTTCTTGTAGACTTTCCATTTCAAGTGTGAAGCCAACTTCTGTCTTTAGTTAAGACTAAAATTTTACGTGGTCTCTTGATTATTGTGGTTAATCCCTTGAGCCAAGTTTAAAGAATGAAAGCACTGGAATATCTTTGGATACCATGCAGAATAGTGTTACAGGGGAAAATGAGGGGCACTTGGGACCCTCAAGCCCACCTGTTCTAAAGGGGTTCTGCCATCACCATATAAAGACAGATATACCCTTAATGCATAAGACCTTCAAAAGAAAATAACCTTAATAGGGTTAGTGTGCAATAGAGAGAAGAGAAAGAATACAATTAAAATTTAACACCCAAAGTTACCCATCCCCTTGTGGGTAAATTGCCCAGCCAAACAGGTCAGAACCAAAGCAAGATCACTGAGGTTCAAAAGCTTGCTCCACATCTAAGGCACCTTCTGGTGCGGACCCATAGGAAAGGGGCAGGAGGGCCAGGCAAGTCTAAGAGGAAAAGAGCAAAATCAAACTCCAAGTCAAGACAAAGGCAGCTGTCATCAGCCTCACCAAAGGTCTCTCGCCCATGCCTCTTTTAAATGTCTCCTTCCTTTCCCCCAAAGTCCTGGTAAAAGTCCAAGGCTGAGAACAAGTACAGCTTCTCTACATGTCTCTGCTCCAGGGGCTTCCTCCAAGTCTCCTCTTAGCCTCCAAGTCCTTCTCCAGCTTCTCCTCCTGCTCAGCTCCTCCCTTCCTTGGGTGGGGCAGGGAACCGGAAACCACCCCTTTCTATGGACATCACACTGTTAAAATTGTACCATTTTTAAAAACTAATGTTACTGTTGACAATGAGTTTTCCTGTTAGCTGCAGGTTGTGCTAGCCAATTCAGCCACACAAATGTGGCGTTTAATCTTCTGAGAGGGAACTAGCTGTTCTATGCCTCAAGCCCTAACTTCTTGATGCAAGTAGCTGAAATATCCATTCTGGTGACAAGGGGTATAATGTAAATGGAAATTATTAGAAAACAAGTGATGACTACATCCGATAATTGGATAGAGTTAAAATCCCTTCAGATTTCCTAAACATTGTTTACTGTCACTGAATCTAATTCCATTTAAAAAATAAAACTCTCTGCTGAAGTAATTATCAATGTCTCACATCAATAGCATTATCTTTTTTGTTGTTATTGACAACAGCAATTTTCAACTGATACCATGTCACAATTTATGCTAAGACCTGTTATGGGAAGTTAACATTCATTACCTAACTTAGTCCTCTGGACAACTCTTGAGAAACAGCCTTAACATTTTCCTGCTTTTACACAAATGAGGGGAGACACGCAGAACATGCAGCCAAGATTTGCAACCTGTCTGGCACCCAGGTCCTGGGGAATGATGCTTTGTTACTTCTTTTTTCGCCAAATGGGCCGTTTGTACAAACATCGAGTAAGCAGTGAGTTTCTAAAACCTAGAAATCTTTAAAAAGGCACTTCAATTTCATGTGAAACTCATTTTTAAAAAGTGTCTCTAAATTAGAGCTTTCAAAAAATGTCTATTACAACGGTACAAAGAGATAGAATCCCTCAGCCCTGAGGAAGCCAGGTGGGGTGTCAGGAAGATGAAGCCAACTGGCCATTTGCAACCCTAATCTGCTTCTTCCAGATGCCTTGGAAAGGAGCATACTGAAAAGGAACACGGCCTGAAGTATGATGTACCCCAAACTCCTGCCAAGAGGTGTGATACTTGTCCGCTGCCCTGCACCCTGTTAGGCACTGTTGCTCAGCAGTGTACCCATGAGCCAGCTGCACAGCCCAAAACTGCTGCTGGAATGGAGGAAAGAACCAAGAAAGCTGTTAAAGGATATTCAACTCCGTGCAGTCAAGGAGCATCTCTATCTGCAACCCATGTTATGGTCATTGAGAGGTGAGGTAGGGCACCCAGACTGGACACCCAGTGTCCAGTGTGCAAACGCCCCAGCAGAGGCCTGAAAATCCACCTTCACCCACGTTGAAACTTCTGTCAATTCCCAGCCGATGTGCCCTTTTATTAGCACCCAAGCAATCTGCAGGGTGACAGGTCTAACAATTCATGCACGTTTTGCAAATTAGAACTCCATCATTATTTCTAAATACTTGATATGAAAAAGTTCAATTAGAATCTTTTCACATTATCATAAGAAATGTCAACATTAGTCCATGAAAAGAAAGGAAGAGCTGTTAGATCCCAAAAGCAATTTCAACTGTTGCAAATTGTAGAATAATTTGCAAAAATTGTTTTAAGCTTTTTGTGAAAACCATTTGTGAAATAAAACTTTTGTTGGCAAAGACAATCAACAATTTGAAGCTATCATTAAAACTCTTGATCAGAGTTTATAGTTAGTTATTTCAAGTATTAACCCTTGCCTTAAAAATTTGTATTCACGGAAAAAAGCTCACATTTTTTTCAATAGAAATAAGTGAAAAGAATGTGTGGAATTTTCTAAATATTTATTGTATTCATCTATGTTTATATTTATTATAATTATATACAGCAAAGGTAATGACCATTTTAGCCATTTTATAAAAAAAAAAATGTATCAGCATAACTTCACCATATCCCAGAATACTGTGCAAATATTTGCATAGAACAGTCAGGAATCACTGTTATAGAGGTGCCTGGAAGGCAAGACATGGGAGGGACAAAGTTCACAAAACTCAGATCAAAACAATCTAGAGAAGAAAAGAACTATGAAGTCTCCCTGCCTTTCTAAACATTTTTAAATATTTATTACACCCATGATGCCTGTTTTAAGTGATACATTCTCAACCAGATTGAAAGTTAACTCAGCTAAGAAGAAAAAGGATCAGGCTTTGAATTTGGCAGGCCAGGGACTGCTACCTGCCACCTGACAAAACCCTCTGAAGATACTTGCTATACCAATGCAAGCCCCTGCCACCTGCCCTGGAGGACAGAGATTTTCTTTCTTCCTATTCCAACTAGGCACCCTCTCTTTTAGGGTCTCACCCTACATCACCAGCATCAGCACCTCGGTGATCCCTTTGATAGCAAAACAAGTGAACCTGTATTCTGAGCCTGCACGCTGAGCCTTGGGGGACAGAAGAACATGCTCTTTGGTCTCTCCAGCTCTTAAGAGTCCCCTGCCTCACAGTCTCACTGCCTCTGCCTGGGCAGAGGGATGCCAAAGAGTCTTCTGTACCCACAGTTCTTTGCGGAGAGGCTTTGTTTTTCTTCCACAAACTTAAAAGAAAGTTCGGATGAAATAGATTCCCTCTGCCATGTTGGTGAGCCTTGTTGTCCAAGGTACTTAACCACACTGAAACTCAGTTTCCTCACCTGTAAAATGGGGATACACTGACCTATAAAAATGAAAGATTAGAAAGATTATGTATATTAAGGATAAGACATTTTAGCCAAAATCATGCTATCCATGACTAAAGGGTGTTTAACTGAAATGCTAATGGTGTTTAACTGAAATGCTAATGATACCATTTGATGTACTAGCTTCAAAAGCTCTATTTTTGCCTGGCTTGATCACAAGATAATGTGTATAAATCAAAGTACAAATTTTCTTATTAAAGCAGGAGACTCTGCAATACTCTTTCAGACCCAACAGATCTCAGCTGAGTTTTATCAGTTTCACTCTCTCTACCTCTGTGGCCCACGAGGATGAAGCCAAGGTATCGCTTTCTTTTCCCTGCAGTGTGTCAGGCTAGCACAGCTCAAGCGCACAGGCTCATCCAGGCCGCAGGCTGCTTCCCTGAGCTACCCAGCCCCAGGCGCAGGACTCTTTTCTTACAGTTCTCCTCTCTTCTGCTTTCTCCTGCATTATTGAATACCCAACCTTCCCTCCTAAAATTCGCTGTTTCACTTAGTCTTGTTACTCCTTACAGCCCTTTTTTCACTGTCCCCACTTCCATTTTCTCTCCTTGTCTCATCCTGGTTTTGACATCTTAAGGCCCTTATTCTGTCACATACCAGATACCAGTGTAGCCCACTGCCATCATCAAGGTGCAAGAAACTGACATCCCACCCATCTCTCTTTCCACCAAGAGGGCTTTAGGGAACCTCTTTGTTCCTTCTAATGGGCGGTGAGATCCAAGCATAAAAGCAGACCGAAAACCTAAGAGCTGCCACTCAAGCGAGTTCTCCCTGCTTTTACCCTTGTCCTAACCGGTATGGAAATGCATGAAGCCTTCATGTCATTGAGTGAAAAGGCATAATGTAATGGAATACTTTCTATTTTTTTTAAAGATTTATTTATTTATGCATACAGAGCTGGGGTGCAGGCCAGAGGTACAGGGGTGGTGAGAGGACTGACCAGAGACACAGTTGGGCGCAGAACAGACCAACTGACGAAGTACACTGCTGAGGGGAGCAGCAGGTGGGTCAGGAGAGGTCTGCCTCGCCAAGTGGGTCACTTCCAGGGCAGGGATTGAACTCATGCTAAACTGGCTTTGCTTCTTAGTGCTGTGCTGTCTTTAACCCGCTGCACCACCAGGGAGGGCCCGGAATACTTCTTAAATATTTGTGACTATATAAAAACAAGTATTTTTACCCATGTTTTCCTTATGCCTAGCATGGTTCTACATATTGTAGATATGTTGTATTTAATATATAAATGTACTAGTTATGGAATGCAGTATAAAATACTAGCAGAAAAATGTGTCAAACTAACTGCTTTGAGTGGTAGGAATATGGTTGGGCCTTTTTGTCTCTACTTTTCAAATTTTCTACAAGTATCAGACATGACTCACAACAGCAAAAAGTTTTATTAGAAAAATAATCAAATATAAATCATCTGTAGCACAAATAAGGGGTTCCTTAATTTTTTTAAATACTTTTTGAAAGCAAACACAGAAATACCCATCAAATTACTGAATCATATAAATTTCTAAAACAGGCAAAATTAAACCACAGTGATAGAAAATAGTAGACCTTTGTGAAGATGGGTGTGGATAGAGACGGGCACAGATGGAACACCTGGAAGCCAGGTATCTGATTTTTTGGTGTGGTTATCTTTTTGGTCTGTGTTTGCTTTCTGAAAAGTCAATGTACACTTTTGTGAACCTTTCTGCATGCACATTATATTTATTAAAAAGAAAGTTTACTTTTAAAAACTTAAAGTAATTGCCTTTCAGGGAAAACACCTCCTATGAAAATGGTTTAATTTTAAAGTTTTGGTTTGTTGATTCTAACCTCACTCTTCACAGAAAATACAAGCATGAAAATTAAGAGAATAAGAATCACAGTGGAGCAGTAGAGTAATATTTGAAATGGAAAGCTATTAAATTGGCAGAATGATACTTGCCATACTGAAATTCAAGTTTCTAATCTTTAAAAACAGTCATGCAATTATTTAATATATAAATATACTTGGAACAGGTAATAGGTAATATTTGCTTTTCATTCTAATTATGATTATTACATTCTGACATCACTGTCTGTAAAGTGAGGGATTCTTTTCTGTCTCTGAGCCAAAATCCTTTTAATACCATTTATTAAAGAGTTAAGAAGACTAAAGAGCACATCCTGTAGTGTCATTAGCAGAGAAATGCTCATTATCTGGGTCACCCCGTCCTTGACCTTGTCTATCACCTTTTATGTTATGGTGGTTCCAAGCACCTTATTTCATTGAGTACATTGAATGTACAAGTATGTTATCTAACAAATTACTCCACTTCCCCACACACATACCCTAAAAAATACATGGACATCCTGATCAAAAGCAATTTGAGGGTCTCCCTGGTGGTTCAGGGGTTCAAGTCTCAAAACTATCAAGCTATTGCCAGCTACTGTGACATAAGTTTGATCCCCAGACAGAGCTGACCCACATGACTCAGCAGACCTCTCCTGTCTCACCCACTGCTGCTCCCCTCAGCAATGTATTTCAGTCACTGTTCTGCGCCCCACTGTGTCTCTGGTGAACCCTCTCACCTCCCTCTCTGGTCTATATCCCAGTTCTTGTGTGCGTAAATAAATAAAAATAATTTTAAAAAGTCAAGCTGAGGGCCCTCCCTGGTGGTGCAGCAGGTTAAAGCACTGCACTAAGAAGCTTAAGCAACTTCCGCATGAGTTCGATCCCCACCTGCCCTGGAGTGACACAGATGGCACAGCAGACCTCTCCTGACCTGCCCGCTGCTCCCCTCATCAGTCTGCTTCATCCATCTGCCTGTTCTGCTCTGTACTCTGTCTCTGGTGAATCCTCTCACCCTCCGCATCTCTGGCCTGCACCCCAGTTCTGTATGAATAAATAAATCAAATCTTAAAAAAAAAAAAAAAAAAAAAAAAAAGATGCAGCACTGCAAGCTAGCAGCAGCCACTTCAGTGTGAGTTTGATCCCCAGCCCTGGAGATGTAAGGTGCAGCAGACCCCTCCTGTCTTGCCTACTGTTCCCCTCTGCAGTGTATTTCATCCATCTGCCTGTTCTGCTCTGTACTCTGTCTCTGGTGAATCCTCTCACCCTCCGCATCTCTGGCCTGCACCCCAGTTCTGTATGAATAAATAAATCTTAAAAAAAAAAAAAAGTCAAGCTGAAATAGGAGGCTCCTTCTAAGCCAGACAAGCTATACAAACACAATCACCCACAGGGTGAACAGGTGCTAACAATTGACATCTAATTTCAAAATACCTGTGTAGACTAATTATTTCCAGCTGCAAAGATGCCCTATAATCTCCCCATTATAAGGGAAAGCAAAGGGGGGGTGAGGTCTCCCCCAGAGCAAAGTTCCATGGAAAGCTCAGGAGTGACCCTCTCTTCCCTCTGCCCAAAAAACGGGGAGCCCAGCACACCTGGGCCACTGATGGAACTCACCTAAGTCCTTTGAACACCATTGCTCCCCCCAAAACACACATGTATAACAGATACAGAGGCTAGAGCCTTTTTAGAAATACTCAGGCTTATTGCAAAGACGTCATCACAGCACTAAACAGCAACATTAGTTTTAGCTTATCATTTGGAATATAAATGTTTGGTATATAGTTCATTAAAAAATTTAATAAGGAAATAAGCAAAAAATGGTGGAAAAGTTTATGATGAGATATCAAGTACATGAGGAAATATTTAATGGTAGCAGTAATGAAAATAAAAATATAATGTAATATCATTTTGCAAAATAAACTCTTAGAACTCAGTGATAGGTTATATCCAAGTTACTGTAAGCCCACCATAGAAGGACTCTGGAAAGTAACGCAGTCTCTGGAAAACGACATCTGTAGCTGGAGCAATCCCAAAATGCCTTTTAACCTACTAGTTTGTGGTAACTTGGATTGATATAGGAAATTACTCGTTTACAAAATAATCATTGCAAATTTACCTAAATATTAGATTTTCAAAACAGTATTTGAATAAACTATTAAGGTATACTTTAATATTTTCTATGAATGTCACATATTTTTTCATTAACATTGTTCATAAGTATATAATATCTCCTATTACAATTACATAAAATACAGATGTATACCAACCTATACTGACAGGAAGTATGCCAAGATGACAGCAACTATTTAGCTCAAGTTCTGAATTGGGATAATTTATGTCTTTCTAAAGTCCATTCCACACTATGTTGGTACAATAAAAACACATTTATCTAGAAAACTAGCTTTTGGGCATTACTACAAATTCTACAAATGAACCAAAAAACTGAGCACACTAAAAAGACTACCAAATTAAAAGGCATTTTAAATATTTTTTAAAATCGTGATGCTGTCTAATTAACATTTCTGGGCCTTTATTTTCTTGTTGATAAAATGAATATAATACACTGGTCTCTCCAATGTCAGTTTGCACTACTCCACTGAATTAAGACATCCAAAGGTACTTATTAATCATACCAGCTCATCCACCAAGAAACCTTTTTAAAGAGCCATAGCCTTGTAAACAACAAAATTTGGTCACTTACAGTTATGGAGTCCGGGAAGTCCAAGAGACGATCGTAGCAGATTCCTTGTCCAGGAGGGCCGGCTCCAGTCACCTCTCTGTAAACTCACAAGGTGGGAAACAGCAGAAGTCCAGCTTCAGGCTGCTTTTATTGGGAAACAAATCCCATTTGTAACAACAGCCACCACCTGGTGAGCCAGAATTCACGTGAAGACTCCAGATTGACTCCCAGCTCAGTGGATTATGAGATGTTGTTGATTTTTTATAGCTGCTACAGTCTTAGCCTAAACTAGTAGAAATGTGATATTTTCAGCACAGGTAGATAACCCCACTCCCATTCTGAGGAACCATGCAAGGATATTGTGCAGTATGCGGAAGACGTTTTGAGAAGACGCATCACAGAAAAGCGAGTACCTAGGGTAGGAGTTTGGAAAACGTTCCAGGAAAACCATGGATGAAAGGGCGAGGGTGGGGGGGTAGCTAGATGATCATGCTGCAGAGTGCACAGGGTTGGGGGTGAAGTTTGGGTAAAAATGGACACAAAAAGATAGTAAAACTGAATTATTTTTTCATCTGGATCAGTTTCTTCCCTTAGCTTGGCTCATCTTTTTCAATAGCCCACCTGGACTGAATTCTGGACTGAAACCCATTAAGTCCTCTATATTAATAGTCAAGATTCTGGTAGTGGGCACAGAGATCTACTTTACCTGTGGCTGAACTAGACAAGCCTTGTGTTGAATTGTTCTTACTTATTAAAACAGCCACCTGCCAATCTAGACTAGTCTTCCTTTTTTTTCAGTCTCTCTGTCCAGGTGTGTGGGGGCATTTTCTGATTTCACTAAAAAAGATCCAGAGTTCTCAAACAATTTGGAAAAATTGCTTGGAAGCATTATTGCCATGGGGATATGGGAGGAAACTGACAGTATCAGCGATACTGTCATTGTTTATTGAGATATTCAAAAGTAAAATGTCTCCTATAAAATAATTTGTGTCTCAAAATGTATTTTTAATGAAGTTGAATGACGTGGTTATTTTAAGCCAACTCTTGAAGTGGTTAAAATCCTTGAATATTTCAAGAGACTCCATCATGATCAAAACACAATTAGGTCAGCAATTTTTGAATAAAGGTTTTCTAAATAAATGCGAAGTATAGTTCAAGAACAATTTGAATAACACAAATTTCAAGCTAATCAAGAATGAATATGTGGGTCTTCCAGGTGGTGCTAGGGGCTCTGTCTCAGCACTAGGAAGCTATCACAGTCACTGCAGCACAAGTTCTATCTCCAGCAGGGGAGCTGACCCACATGGTGATGCAGACCTCTCCTGTTTCTCTTGCTGCGCCTCTCAGCAGTGTATTTCAGTCAGTCTTCCCGCTCTGCTCCCCACTCTGTCTCTGAAGAATCCTCTCACCTGCCTGTACATCTGGTCTGCACCCCAGGTCGTGTTTGTTTTGGATTTATTTTTGGATACAGCAGCAACGTTTTAAGTGATCAGTAAACAATAACTCAAGAAATTTAGCTGCTTGACTTTTTCCCAGCTGATAATGAAGCTTTTTAGCAGTGGCAGTTTTCTTTAACTCATTGCTGGTTACCTAGTATTACAAAAAGGACTTTCCATCTGCTCCAGTCTTGGGAAGGAAGCCACCGGAAAGCATCAACCAGGGCTTCAGAATGCCTGAGTTTAAAAGGGAATCTAAATATATCTTACTGAAGATATGTAAATAGTGTCTTTCTGGAGTAAGAAGTAACTGCTGAAAAAAAAATGCAATCAATAGTATATTCTGCATGGAGACATTCTTGAGTATGAAAGAAGTCATTTCTTGTTTGTATTCCTGAGCGTCTGTGTTGACTAAATAGTCAAACTTTTGTTCTGGATTAAGAAAATGTGCATTGTATGATTTGGACAAATTTTACAGCTGAACTTTCAAAATAATTGTGCAACTTTTTCCACAAATTCATGACTTAGATTTTGATTTGATAAATATGATTAAATTTTGCCAAGTTGTTTGTGTGTTTGGGGAGTTCACATTTCTGTTAAATAACTACTTTAGAGATACCCACTGATGGCAGCAGTTGAATTTTTCTCAAGTACTCTAGTTTTATGGATTCAAAGTTTGCTTTGTTTTATGCCAAGTCTTTAAAAGGAAGATTGGAAAAATTTTAATTCAATGTTTCAGCGTCTCTCTTTGCTAACACAATCAAAACAAATAAATGGTGAATAATTCAAACCACCAGGATTTATTGAGCACTGGTTTATACAAGCTAGTGCTCGGTTTGATGGAAAATGGAAGAGAAAAAGAAGGGAAAGACTTCTTCTATGGAATCACTGTACCAGGCACTTGGTAGTAATTATTTTGCCTGCGTCTAAAGAAAAAACTAAGGTTCTATACATCAAAATAATATATACAATGGTACTACCCTGAGAAATGTCTGGTCAACAGTATCAGTGTTTATCTACATAAAGTAGCCCATTTTCCTTATATTACAACATCTGCTCTCCCAAGGCAAAAGCGATGATTACTTTGAAACGGCAAACTAGACTGGAAAAATACCAGTTTGGGATCAGGCATTTTAGATAACTTTATTAGTGATGTTGACATACAGTATCATACATAAAGTGCATAATTTGACCGAGTTTAACATATGTATTCCTCTATGAAACCATCATCACAACAAGAAAAGAACACCCCCATATCATCTTCCCCCAAGTTTCTTTAAAATATTTAAGATATGATGTTTTCTCCTGTCCCTCTTTCCACTCCCAACAACCACTGATCTACTTTTTCACATTTTCTAGAAGTTCATATGAACAGTTACAAAGTATGTATTTTTACTTTTTTGTTTTGGTTTCTTGCAAGCAGCAAATTATTTTGAGATTTATTCATTTTTATTGCATGTATCAACAGTTTATTCCAATTTTATTGCTTAGTAACATTTTATACTCCATACTCTCTGAATTCACCTCATTTCCAGGTTTGGGCTCCTGCAAATAAAGTTGGTATAAAAATTTGTGTGTACAGTTATGGGAAACCCATGGGGATTATAATTGAGATTTAAAAAAATGTACAAAATGATCTAAAAATAAACTGTTATATATTAAAAAAAAAAAATTGTGGCCCGCCCTGGTGGTGCAGCAGGTTAAAGCACAGCACTAAGAAACTAAAGCCACTTCCATGAGTTAGATCCCCGCCTGAGGTGACCACATGCCACATGGTGAGGCAGACCTCTCCTGACCCGCCCGCTGCTCCCCTCAGCAGTGTACTTCGTTGATATGCCTGTTCTGCTCCCCACTCTGTCTCTGGTGAATCCTCTCACCCTCCGCATCTCTGGCCTGTACCCCAGTTCTGTATGAGTAAATAAATAAATCTTAAAAAAAATTGTGTGTAAATCTGTGCATAAAGTTTTCTTTATTACTCTTGATTTTCCTAAGTACCTAAGAGAGGATAAGAGGGGAATTCCTGGGCTATATTGTGGTACAATTTAAAGTTTTTTAGAAAACTATTTTTCAATGTAGCTAAATCATTTACATTCCTAGCAGCAATATCTGAGATTTTTCACATCCTTGTTAACACTTGATATTATCAGTCTTTTTCTTTTTCTAGTTTATCTTTTTTAAATTATACACACACACAAATATATATATATGTGTACATATATTTAAATAATTCTTCATTTTGTGCATTTTTTTATCTCAGTTTTAATCCCCATGGATTTCCCACCACCACTTCACCCAGATGCATTCACCATGCATTCACCTGTGTGCTTTTCTCACCTCAGTTTTGATCCCGTTCCCACCTCCTCCCCTGTAGAATGTCTCTGGTTTTTAGTTGTTAGGTGATGTTCGTTTTTACTTTATTACAATTACTGTGTGTGTGTGTGTGTGTGTGTGTATCTTTTTTTCCTTGACCCCTTACACTCCTGCTATGAGTTTATCCTTAAATGAAGTACTTTTTCTTACATCATTGTTAACTTTTGGACAGTATGTGATTATTTTCCCCTTAGGGAAAAAGTTCTCCAATCACCAAAGTACCCATTGTCCATCACTATATTCCCTTGTGCTCTTACCCCAAACAACTCACTTCACCACTCCCCTCGCCATCCCTGCCTGAATGCCTCAGATCCATTGTAAGCTTTCAAGGTTTTTGTCTGATTCTATTTGATTTCACTATGTTCCACCTATAAGTGAAACCATACAGTATTTATCTTATGATTTCTGACTTATTTTTCTTAAGATAATCACTTCCAGACCCATCCATGTTGCTGTAAATGGCATGAGTTTATTTATTTGTTTATTAATCATTGAGTGGTATTCACTTATGTATGTATAACAGAACTTGATCCATTCGTCTGCTTTGGGGTACTTGGATTGTTTCCACATATTGACTATTATAAACAGTGCTGCAATCAACAAAAAAGTGCAGTTATTGGACCCTCCCTGGTGGCGCAGTAGGTTGAAGCACAGCACTAAGAAGCTAAAGCCACTTCCTCATGAGTTTGATCCCCACCTGCCCCAGAAGTGATCCCACTGGTGAGGCAGACCTCTCCTGACCCGCCCACTGCTCCCCTCAGCAGTGTACTTTGACAGTCTGCCTGTTCTGCTCCCCACTCTGTCTCTGGTGAATCCTCTAAACCCCTGTATCTCTGGCCTGTATTTCTACCCCAGTTCTGTATGCATAAATAAATAAATCTTAAAAAAAAAAGTGCAGGTTTCCTTTCAAATTAGTGGTCTTGTGTTGTAGTGCTGGGTTGTATGGCAGATACATTTTTAGAGTTTTAAGGAAACTACACAGCTTACCACAGTGAACTCGATCAGTTTACATTCCCACCAGCAGTGTTAGAGTATTACTTCTTCTCTACATATTCACCAGCACTTGCTATTACTGTTTTTTTATTATTTTATTTGTTTGTTTTTTATGTGGGCCATTCTCATAGATTTCAGGTGGTATCTCTTTGTGGTTTTTACTTGTACTCTCTGATGATAAATGATGATGGACATTTTTCATATGCCTGTTGGTCATTTGCATTTCTTCTTTAGAGAAGTGTCTATATAGTTTTTCTGCCCATTTTTTTTCAGTTGGGTTGTTTTATTTGCTTTTGCTGAGTTATGTGAGCTCTTTGTTAATTTTCAACATTGGTTCCATATCATAAATGTGGGGTGTCACTTCATTTTGATTGCTGTCTCATCTGCTGTATAGTGTTGGGTCCTTTGTCTGGACAGACCTCCCCACCTCCCCCACAGAATCACATGCACACTTATGTGTGGAAACAGAAAGAATGAGCGGTGGGTGCTGGAAAAAAAAAAACAGGAAAAAAACAGGAGGCACGAAGTGTTCCTGCCTTCTGTTTAGGTGACTGTTCTTTGACCCCCATGTTATTGTCACATGTTATTGACGTACTTGTTGAGAGCTTCCGCCTCCCCCCATCCCCAGGTTCCATGCTGAAGGGTATAAATAGGGAAGGAGAGAAGACTAAAGTGTGCCTTTGCTTGCTGACCATGAAGTGTGTGTTTTAATCCTGACGTCCTTCGCTCAGACCATCTCTGCTGTCGTGCTGGCGCGGCAGTGGCACAGCGGGTTAAAACACTGCACTAAGAAGCTTAAGCCACTTCCGCATGAGTTCAATTCCCACCTGCCCCAGAGGAGATCCACATAGCATGGCAGACCTCTCCTGACCCGCCCGCTGCTCCCCTCAGCAGTGTACTTTGTCGATCTGCCTGTTGTGCTCCCCATTCTGTCCTGGTGAATCCTCTCACCCTCCGCATCTCTGGCCTGTACCCCAGTTCTGTATGAATAAATAAATAAATCTCTTTAAATATATATATATATATGGCCTATTTAAAAAAAAAAACTTGCCACTTTTTTTACTTATGTGTTTTCCTTTTATTAGGTTGTAAGAGAACTGTATATATTCCAGACATAAGTCCTTTGCTAGATGTGATTTACTATATTCTTTCTCAAACTGTGCTTCTGTCTTTTCATTTTCATAGCAGTTCCTTTTGAAGAGCAGTTTTTAATTTTGATGATGTCAACTCTTTTTAAATTCAATGCTTTTCTTTTATTGATTGTGCCTTTTGTGTGGTATTTAAGAATTCTTTGCCAAACTCAAAGTCACTAAGACTTTTTCCTCTATTTTCTTATCGATGTTTTATATCCTTAGCTATTACATTTTGGAATGCAATCGACTTCAAGTCAATTTTTCTACATTGTGTGAGGTTAAAGTTAAGATTCTATTTTTTTTACATATATCTATCCAATTATTCTAACACTAATTGTTGAAAAGATTATTCTTCTCTCATTAAATTTGTTTAGCATCTCACTCAAAAGTAAATTAACTATATAAATGTGTGTATCTGCCTCCAACGATAAACTAATTTTTCTTTCTTTCTTTTTGCCATTCATACCACATTTATTTATAAAATTACACAAGGAAATGCAATAACAAAATAAAAAGCCAATCAAAGCAAATAGAATGGCCTGAAATAGAATAAACAGAGATAACTAGAAATAAGCAAATAAGTAAAAGTAGAGCTATAAAGAAATTAACAGAAGCTGCTTGGAAAATTCAGTGTCAAGCAACAAAATCTCTCTCTCTCTTTTTTTTTTTTTTTTAGCAGCAAAATCTTAATGTAGACCTTCGGTTAGCGATAGGGAACTATTTTACACCCTGAGAAAATTTGGCAATGTCTGGGGAATATTTTGATTTTAACCCTGGGGTGAGGAGTGCTGCTGTCTACTCCTAAGTAGAAGCCAGGCAAGCTGCTCAACATTCTCAAGTCCACAGGGCGGTCTTCCATAACTGACCCAAATGTCATTGGTGCAGAGCCTGAGAAACTAAGGTGTAGAGTATGATATTCCCTTCACCTTGATCAAGTTATAAGAATAAGCTGTATATAAATGCCATCTGTACAATCGTCATGTTTGGGTTATTTTAAAGATTTAGAACAGATTTCTAAAAATATCAGTTTGGGCAAGAATTTTTTTTAAAGGTGTTTTATTCTAGGTTAGTTTATTAAAAAGTTGATGTACCAGCCCTGCCTGGTGGCACAGCGGGTTAAAGCACAGCACTAAGAAGCTAAAGCCACTTCAGCATGAGTTCGATCCCAGCCCCAGAGGTGACCTATATGGCATGGCAGGCCTCTTCTGACACACCAGTTACTCCCCTCAGCAGTGTACATGTCAGTCAGCCTGTTCTGCTCCCTACTCTGTCTCTGGTGAGTCCTCTCACCAGCCCTGCACCTCTGGCCTGTACTCCAGCTCTATATGCATAAGAAAATAAATCTTTAAAAAGAAAAAAAAGTTCATGTGCCAATATTGACTATTATGCATTAGAATTTGTAATGTTCATTACAGATATTCATTAGGAATGTGACTCCTAAAAAAAAAAAATCAAACTTAGGTCCAATCCTAGAGGGGTCTATAAGCCAGAGGAAATGGGAAACATATTTATTTTCATCATATCATATCAAGAAGTGGTAAGGGATAAGACATGTACAACTAAAAGTATTCAGAGACCAAGAAAGATAGGAATATATTCCTAAGTCGGTAGTCAGTGGGGTTTAAATACTTAGAAGGATTAGAGGTAGACTTTGACAGAAGCATAAAATTTAAACACGTTGAAATGAGGAAAAGTGAAAAGGTATGGAAAATACGAGCAAAGGCATGAAGATGGAAAAGCATGGGGCATGTAACAAGAATAGAAATACAAGAAAGAAAAGTGAAGAGGAGTAGGAATTGCATTCCAGAAAGTATCATACAGACAAGGTTGTAGAAAGGGCTACTTTATCAGGAAAAAAGTGAACCAGGAAATAACAAAATTCTAAATCCCAGTACCCCAATATTCTGGCCAATCCACCACCCTATCAATGGGAAATTGAAAATTAAGAGACAGGAAATAAAATTATTTCTTCAAAATGGTTAAACATTTCGGATGGAAAATATACAAAACCAGGCCCTCCCTGGTGGCGCAGCAGGCTAAAGCACAGCACTAAGAAGCTAAAGCCACTTCCACATGAATTCGATCCCCGCCTAGGAGGAGAACACATGGCAGGGCAGTCCTTTCCTGACCCGCCTGCTGCTCCCCTCAGCAGTGTACTTCAACAGTCTGCCTGTTCTGCTCCCCACTCTGTCTCTGGTGAATCCTCTCACCCTCCACATCTCTGGCCTGTACCCCAGTTCTGTATGAATAAATAAATAAATCTTAAAAGAAAAAAAGAAAGAAAAAGAAAATATACAAAACCAGAGACCCAGTTCAAGAATCCAGGGACTGTATTCTCCTCTGAACATTAACTCCATTCTAGTGACTAAGGTAGCAGACTACACATTAGCCTTCCTACTCTGCATTTAATTTGTCTCCAAGAAAAGTCTCTCCTTTTTTACTACCTCTTTTCTATTTTTTAATTGTTAAAATTTCTCACACTACCTTTTAAAAATTACATATATACATAAATACATGCATGAAATATTTTCGAGAAATGTTTGTTCTATGAGCCATCTAGCAGAGGCCGGTTTGTGTTTGCATTAAGGTCATTTCTTGCAGACTAATCTCTTTGTGGTTTGTTTTGAACCAGCATGCCAGCATCCTTTTTATAGCTCACCATATCAGGTTTATGTATAATTCAATCAATACCTTGGGGCACACTATTTGATGAATACAATAAAAAAAATCTATTTTGTTGTTCTTTGTAAAGGTACTTTCATTATCACATGTCACTCAGTTACAAGAGTTTATGGGACCATTTACACCCAATGGACGCTTTAAACATACGGTTTTTATGACAACTAAACTCCAAGATAAATGAAAACATTTTAGAAAGATATTAGGATCCTTTCCTGAGTCTTTGATTGATTTGAGTTTGGGCAGTAAAAAGAATTTTCTTCTGTATAGTTCTGCTTGTTACAAGGCACTGGAGATATGGAGCTGAGGTGAAGTAGACCAAAAAGATAATGACCTCAACTCAGTACCAGCAGGTCCCCTAAGCTAGTAATAATAATAATAATAATAATAATGTTAATCTTAACCATAATAAAGCAAATTATTTATTAGTTAATGCTCAAGTACCGTAGGTTGATTAAACAAATATTTATCAGATACTTCCCCAAAAATGACTCATGGGTACCCCTCTTCTCCTTAGCAACCTAGAATGCAAACTGGTCCAGGTCTATGTGACCAACTATTCCAAAAAAAAAAAGAGTCACTTAAAATGCAACCCCATGCAATGGGAGAAATTTGAAAAGAAACTGCATATTTAATAGTACTATTGATACAATGTGAAATTTCTTAATTTGGAGCATTGCATTGTGGTTATGCAAAAAAATTTTTAAAAGTCCATGTTCTTAGAAACTATGTGCTGAAGGAATGAAGAGGCATGACCTTGTAAATTTCTTTCAAGAGATCTAGCAAAACAAGAGAGAAAGGTTATAGATAACCTATAAAGAAACCCTGATTAGAGTCACATCAAACTGCTTTGAAAAAAACACTATGAACAAGTAGGAAATAAAGAAATATATTCAAAATTTTCCAAGATAACAACTTCCAGTCAAGAATACTCTATCTTACAAAGTTCTTCAGCTCTAAAGAAGAAAAAAAGGTCTTCCAGAAAACAGGATTTTAGGGCGTTTGCAACCAACCCCCTCCAAAAAAAATATTAAAAGGAGCTCTAGGTTTTTTGGTTTTTTTGGGTTTTTTTTTAAGATTTATTTATTTGTGCATACAGAACTGGGGTACAGGTCAGAGACTCAGGGGTGGTGAGAAGCTTCACCAGAGACAGAATGGGGAACAGAACAGGCAGATAGATGAAGTACACTGCTGAGGGGAGCAGCGGGCGGGTCAGGAGAGGTCTGCCACACCATGTGGTGACCACTGGAGCAGGCAGGAATCGAACTCATGCGGAAGCAGCCTCAGATTATCAGTGCTGTGGTTTAACCCGCTGCACCACCAGAGAGGGCCAAGAGCTCTGGTTTTTAAAACAAAGAGAGGAATAAACTCAAAGAACTGAAAGAAGTAATTAAATTAAATAGAAACACAAAACAAACAGGGGAAAATATCAGTAGTAAACCTCATATAGCAATAATTATTCTAAATGTCATTATACTGAACTTACTAGTAAAGGACACAGATATTTAACTGGATTAAGGAACAGAATCCAAAATTATGGGGAAAAGGAAGCTTCTTACCTCGTAGAATGTAAACTGGTCCAGCTCTATGGAAAGCTGTGTGGAGTTTCCCTAGAAGACTAAGAATGGATCTTCCACATGCTCCAGTAATTCTACTCCTAGATAGATACCCTAAGAACACAAAAGCACTAATTCAAAATGAATCCTGCACCCCTAAGTTTATTCTAGCACTATTTACAATAGCTAAGTTATGGAAACAACCCAAATGTCCTATAACAGATGAGTTATAACAAGAAGATGTACTATATATACCCAAAAGAATACAACTCAGTGATCTAAAACAGATAAACTCAGGTGGTTTGTGGCAACATGGATGGAACTGGAAGGGACTATCTAAGTGAAACAAGCTATAAGGAGAATGACAAATACTAGCTAGTTTCACTCATATGTTGAATACTGAGAAATCAAATAAAGGATTAGGCAAAGACAAACTTAAAAACTGATCCTTGAGTGTCAAACAGATCTGAGACATACAGGAGGATAAGGAGACAAGGAGTAAAAGGGGGAAACTGACCAAGCAAAGGCAAGGGGAACATTTTAGGGCCATAGATATGTCCTATACCTTAATCATGTTGACGATTACATGATGACACACATTAGTCAAAAGTCATGACAGGCCCTCCCTGGTGGCACAGCGGGTTAAAGCACAGCACTGAGAAGCTAAAGCCACTTCTGCATGAGTTCGATCCCCACCTGTCCCAGAGGAGATCCACATGGCACGGCAGACCTCTCCTTACCCGCCCGCTGCTCCCCTCAGCAGTGTACTTTGTCGATCTGCCAGTTTTCCTCCCCACTCTGTCTCTGGTGAAACCTCTCACCCTCCGCATCTCTGGCCTGTACCCAGTTCCATGTGAATAAATAAATCTTTAAAAAAAAAAAAAAAAGTCATGACATAGCACTTTCGAAATTAGTGAGTTTTACTCTAGGTAAATTATAACTCAAGTTAATTTTTTTACATGGAAGGGATCACAGGTTGAAAGGACACAATCACAATTGGCCATTGCACCTGTGTGCATGATGCCTGTTTATGATGGTGAACAATGAGAATATTGTCCCCACCTCTCTATTTCTCAAGGCCAAAGTACCCCTCCTTGTCTGTGGTTGCTGCTCTCAAACTGTTTTTTTCTGGATGCTTCCAGCCCTGCATGAACCATTATACTGCATGTTATC
This sequence comes from Condylura cristata, assembly GCF_000260355.1. Taxonomy (NCBI): domain Eukaryota; kingdom Metazoa; phylum Chordata; class Mammalia; order Eulipotyphla; family Talpidae; genus Condylura; species Condylura cristata. The sequence continues at coordinate 26,450,360 of NW_004567117.1, read as the reverse complement.
ATAATAAAATCATCCTTTATTTTATTTGAATATATTGAGACTCTCCCTCATGCCCAGAACATATTCATGGCATTAGAACTTTTTCAAAGAGCTAAAAGGACAGGCACTGATCTTTGTACTTGTTATCAGATATTATCTCACCCACACTGGGCTTAAAATTACCAATAACAGCAGTAATATTCTGCCCTTCACATTTTTTCCTCTATTTCTCTGGAGGAGGGGAAAGACAAGGAAAAAAATGGTCTAATTGCATCCAGGATGGATTTTTCTCCTTTGTTAGACTCAAATAACAAACTCAGGAAATTCTAAATCCTAGAAGCCTGTCTGTCAGCATCTGGTTCCCCAGAGACCAAGAAAATGCTTTCATTTAGCCGAAGGTTGCTATAGGCAGCCACACGCTCGCCTGGGAAAATACATCATTTCTTGCAAGGAAGAAAATGACTATTAAGGAGAGTTAGAGTCCTAGTTACATGCCCCATTTCAGAGCCCACAACCCAGTGGCAGGCACCAAATAGGACAGAGGCTGCCCTAGGGATTCAGCAATTCAGTCTCTGCTTGACACCCTCACCATCCCTAGGCCACACTGAGGAAGAAAAACTGTCTCTGTCATCAGCTCAGAAAAACCCTAAGTGGTTGGGATCTAAATCTTGACTCCAAGGCATCATTGCTGACCCCTCACTCAGCTTTCTTAGGCAGGACCCTTGAGGAACTCTGAGGAACACTGCCATAAATGGTGACTGGAGACAAACAGCAGACATGAAAAGCAAGTCTTTTCTTCTTGCCTCAGCTTCTGGCTCACCTGCCCAGTCCAGCTTGTTTTCCCCTTGCCCTGTCCAAATCCTAACCCTGTATCCCCAACCACCATCTGTCCCTCCCCCTTTCTGTCTCCTCCCATGCTCACACCCTTCCCCCAAATCTTGGCAACACCAAAACTGAACAACTCTTTTGAGTCTTGAACTATTTCAGTTTCAAGAAAGTCATTTAAAATGTGAACCCCATACAACAGAGAAATTTGAATATAAACTGTATATTTCATAGCATATATATGTTACTAATCTCACATCAACGTTACTAATAGCCCCAACCTGATTCAACCACATCTTTGATATTCATGAAGTTCATAAACCTTCACTCTTGACTAAATTTGCAAGCAGCACTTTGCCATATCATTTCTGCCACAAAATGCGTTGATTCTAAAGGGAAATGTCAGTGTGTCCTTCAGACCTTCCAGAAGAATGAGTGTGTACCGGGTCTTGATGAGAAAGAGACATTCTACCCTTCTAAGGTGCAAATGCCAGTGAACAGCCAGGCCCACACACAAATCACCACAGGCCCTTTGCACATACAATTCAACTTTGCACCTTCAACAAGGAACAAATGGCTGGGTAGCTCTGAAGTTCTTCCAAGAGGGAAGACTGGTACTGCTAACCTGAGAACCTAATAGAGAACTGGGGCTTTTCTACCACCACCACCATCTACCCAACAGGACCTCGAGACATGGAGAGAGATGGCGACCCTTTCCTGTTGTAAGGGGCTCCAGGTTGTGTATACCCACAAGTGACCCAGCTGAAATGGAGGCTCTGGTGGAGAAGCCCATCACACCTGCCACTTCCTCCCCTGCACATTGAAAACTTGTAACTTATTTAAAATCCTTTCTGTCTTGTGGTGGAGGACTGTTAGTTTCCACTGCAAAACTGTATCTTCCCAACCTCCTCATCCCAGGCCAATCCATTCAAGTCATATCTGGGGATTAGCGAGCCCTCCTTTTTTTTTTTTTTCTATCCTTTTTATTTTAATGACCATTATTTTCTTTATTTTCAAGATGAGAATCTAATAAGAGGTAAATTTACTGATTTCTGGTGGTCTAGCTTAAAGTAGTGAAGCAAGATTTAGTAGAAATGTCTCCTCTCACCCCTACAAAGCCCCTCATGCTTTTGACAACAGTAACATTCATCAATGTTTTTGTTTTGTTTTTTTTTAGGATATATGTGTGTGTGTGTGTGTGTGTGTGTGTATACATAAAAGATTTATTTATTATGTATGTATACAGAACTGGGGTACAGGCCCAAGGTTCAGGGGTGGTGAGAGGATTCACCAGAGACAGAGCGGGGAGCAGAACAGGCAGATTGATGAAGTGCACTGTTGAGGGGAGCAGGGGCGGGTCAGGAGAGGTCTGCCGTGCCATGTGGTCACCTCCAAGGCCAGGGATCACCAGGGATGGAACTCACACTGATGCAGCTGCATCGTAACCTGTTGCGCCACCAGGGAAGGCCCATCTTATATATTTTTTTACATCATTTTTTATTTTCACCTAGGTTGTATCCCTGTGGACTTCCCACACCCAGTCACCCAAAAGGGCTACCCTATGGGACTGTGGTGATGGCACATGAGCTAACCTTTCTTGACTCTTCTTCCCAGTGTCAATCCCAACAGGCAGAGACCCAGATACATATGAAAGTGCCCTCTTTGTCTCCCCTTTATATTAATACTGAAAAACATCAGTGGATTCCTTTGATCTAAAATATCAAAGGCCACAGAGTCAGGGTTGGGGGTGGGGTGGAGGTGTCCAGCGGACTACCGTGGAGTCTGAGAACAGCCAAGAGCAAAGAGGGTATTGACATTTGCAGTGTGGACCCAAGTTGCTGTCTCCCTGCTGGCTTGTCTCCCCTAAACTGTGAGAGTGATGTCAAGGGCTCCACATTCTCTTTCAAGCTGCCTGAACTGTGTTGAACCTCCCCAGCCTGAGATGCATGCAGGGCAGGTAGCCTGCCATCTGTTACCTTAGAGACTCTTTGTTTTCCCCTTTGGCTAAATAAGCCCCATTGTTGTTCCCTGGGCCTGAGTGGTCTTGCAATTGTGCTCACAGGTGAAAAGCCAGACAGTGACCTGTTATCTATTGGACACTGTCCTTGAATGGCTATAGCCACCCCTCCCCAGCGCTGCTTCTAGAACGCTTTATTGTTTGCAAACCATCTCACACATGTGTGTGCATATGCGCATGCATTTATTTTATATTTTGAAAGTTATCTGTAGCCGTCTAGTACTTGGCAGTCGCTGGACCTATAGAAGAAACTTCTTGACATATTTCTAGGCTGAAATACTTTAAGAAAGGTGTTTCTATCTACTTCTATCTATTTGAAAAGTAGCTATACCTAATCCATTCAAAGCATGTTCAAAATTCAATAATCACCTGTGAAATATTCCCATTTCCCCCATGGGGTTTGACATTTTCCCCCAGGAGAACAGCTCTTATCTTCTGTACTGCTGCTCTATGACTTTGACAAATAGAGTTCACCTAGAATCTCCCTTTAAGCCATAGCTAAGCCTCCACTTTCACAAAGACTCTGGACTGGACTGCATCAAACCAGTCAGCTTTGCTAATTTGTGACCAATTTTTGATTTAGTAAATGCCAGCATTCAGCTGGAGGACAGATGGAAAAGCCCCAGGTAACTGCTGACCTTCTGACTAGAGGAATAAGATAACCATACCCGATTTCACATTCAGATATCTTCAGAGATTGAATGAGAAAGATCTTTCCCAGGGTTAGAGAAAGAGGAAGGAGCATATGGACCAAAGTGGCATGTGGTTAAAGGATTTATGAATTAATAGGAGGGATTTACTATAACCTTCATAGTTAATAAGAAATATGCTAGTGTTATAGTTTCCTGGAAACAAGAACGCCATTCAGAGAAGACATGAAGAACTTTTTCCTCTAAATAAGTGGAGTTTAATGTAAGTAATAGGGAATTTTACACCTAATGAGAGATATGGGTAGCTACTTTTGCCAAAGCATTATGGAAACGTGTGTTTGGTCAGTTCAAAGCAAAATTGTACAACACAGCTCCCCTCCTCTGTGGGGATACTTTCCAAATGCCCACTATGGATCATATCAGAGCCAGGGTTTGAACCCACTTCTACACACAGTGGATTATTGAACACTGGAGAATATGAAAAAAGTGATTTTGAAACGGGCCCTCCCTTGTGGCGCAGCGGGTTAAAGCACTGCACTAAGAAACTTAAATCACTTCAGCATGAGTTCGATTCCCGCCTGCCCCGGAGGTGACCACATGGTGAGGCAGACCTCTCCTGACC
>NW_004567117.1:26429653-26446059 GCF_000260355.1 Condylura cristata | reverse complement strand
CTGACCATTAAGTGTCTGATACTTTGTTGAAAGTTTTAATTTGATGTTACCAACAAAAGAATATCACATTTCAAAGTCTCTGACACAAATGATTTTACTTGCTGTTACTCATTGTTGTTCTTATTGTCAGGTTGGTCTGTTCATTTGTCTTGCAGGAGTCTCTCTAGGAATGAGGGATTCCTCCTGCTGAACTGAGTGATTAATGCCTCACTGCTATTTTGTTTATGGTGTAACATGCTCAGTTTCCACACACATGTCATAGACTCACTGCTTTTTCAAAACACAGATCATCTAAGGTTGTGCATGCTCAGTCACACTCAGTGTGTTTGTTCAAGCACTCTTTTCCTAATTATTAAATTGTGGTGTATTTCAAGGGGCATTTACTGAGCCATTTACTTTGAGTTCATTCAAATTATTCAGCAGTTGACTGTAAGAAATGTTTGTTTATAGGTAGTAGCAGAGCGGACACGTACCAGAAAAAAATTGCAAGATAAACTGACAATATAAGTTTTCTAGCAAATTTTTTGAACTTTGAGTTGAAAGACCAGATGTCTGTCAGCAGGCAACATTGCTTTCCTAACTTCATTTTGTGTGCTAAAATTTGCGGTCACTGCATCACATTTAGGAGCGAGCAAGAGGCAAAGGAAAGAGTTGTTCTTATTGACTGCTGAAGTACCAGGGCACGCCCCTCCCTACACTCATGTTACTGCATAAGTATTCATATTTTTGCCCTGAGGCCAAATTGTGCTTTTTTTTTTCCTCCCCCCAAGCATCACATTTCTACATGAACCTCTTAGGAAAAGTCAACATTCGATAAAGAAAAGCCAAGTCAGAAACAAATCAAAATATTAAGTTACAGAGAAGCGAAGCTGAATACAGAACAAGTGTACCATGATAACACAATTTGGACAGCTATAGGTAAAATCCAGGTCAGCATCAGGGCACCCCGCAAGGTGTTCCTTTCTGATCAGGGAGCTGCTATGTAAATCAGAAATCAAATGAAGAGCACATGCAGTGTATTGTATTCCCACCTAAAGATCAGTCAGTCTTCCCACAACCACACAAATTATATTTCCCTGTGATATTGGCACTGAAAAATAAAAATCAGTGATGTCCCAACTGGTCTGTGTTCTCCAAGTTTGTTCCTGAAGTGATTGAGACAAATACAAAGACTTCCCCATAAAAACTGTTCCTCAGGCTCTCCCTGGTGGCACAAATGGGTAAAGCACCACATTATGAAGCACTCTGAAGACACTGCAGCGTGAGTTCAATTCCCCAGCCAGGAGGTGACCCACACGACATGGCAAATCTCTTCTGACCAACCGCTGCTCCCCTCAGCAGTGTACTTTGTGAATCTGCCTGTTCTGCTCCCCACTCTGTCTCTGGTGAACCCTCTCACCCACCACACCTCTGGCCTGTACCTCAGTTCTATAAGCACAAACAAATCTTAAAACAAACAAACAAAACAACAACAACAACAAAAAACGGTTCCTCACTAGAAGGAAGTAATGGCCAGAGCTGGTTCTGAAAATATTTAAATGGGGTATATTGTACCCTGAATGTCTACTTTTTCCTTTGGATTTATGGGGCAGTCGTACTTTCTAAAGGACAAAGGTGATCTTGTCAGTGCAGTTTAAATATTTCTACTTACCATACAGGAATGTATACTATCCCCTCAGTCTGTTCTATCGGGTCCTTTCCCCCCTGATTGCTCAAACTCTTCTCTGGCCACTCATCTTCAGGTAGACTGATTTTTCCGGAACAGTCCATAGTTTATGAGGTTGATACATGCCTCGGCAAATCCAACTAGGCCATCTTTTTGCCTCCTCCACAGCCCATAACTTTTTACCAGTCTAATCTGTTGGACTGACTGAAGAGAGGCCATGGGTTAGGCATTTTTATATCAGTAACTTCAAGCTAAATGACTGGAATTCTCTAGAAATTGATGCCTATGTTTTAAGCTCTTTAATATGGCCTAGTGTTAAGGACTTTCCACAGACTTCTCAGCCAAAAGGAATCAAATACTTTCAACACTTTAGAAAAGAACCTAGTTTGCCACTCATTTTATTAACACACTGTTACTTGGTTAGGGGGTGAGGTTAGAGTTTTACAGTTTTAGGAAATCATCATCAGTCTGTAAGTAGAAACAAAAAATCAACAAGATGCTACACCTAGAGGTTGGAGGATGATTTCTCAATAAATGCCTGCAGTTGCTGTGAGGAGGAGGTCTGGGCCACTCCAGTGCTTAGATTTCAGTGTTACATAGTCACAATTGCTTAATAAGCATGTTAAGCTCTAATTACCTGCTGTAAATGAGAGCTGTATTAAGACTCATGGAATTTTATCCTTATTCTTGGTAACCTATCCATAAACCGGTAGTCACTGGATGTTTACTATGTGTCTGGTTTTGTTTCCGGGACCAACCGGCATTTTTTTTTTTTTTACTACACTGGTTATACTGAAAATTCCAGAACTACTTTTTTTGTTGTTGTTGTTGTTGAAACAGGGAACAAACTTAGTTTTCAGAAAGCACATATCAAGTAAGCAGTTAGTATCTTTACCTGGTAAGAATATCATGGATCCCACCCTGTGCAATTCTGAAATTATTTACAGATTTTTTGCTGCACACACACACACACACACACACACACACACACCAATGTCCCCACCATTATCTTGTACCAAAAAAAGGAAAATCAGTTCTCTTCTTCTGCATCATGTCTCCCTAAATCCTGCTGAATGTACACTATAGCAATTCTCTTTGGGGAGATTTTACCATGGAAGGCAAAGAGTACGGACAACGTGGTGGCATTAATAACTATTAAAGAAATGTAAGCCCAGAGGGATGAGGGAAATCTGTTCTGACAAGCATCTCCCCAGAGGCATCATGATTCACTTAGAGAGGTAAACCCTCCCTCTCACCCATCCCCCACAGGAAGCCTCTCCAAAGAAGCCCCTTGGACTGATTAGGCCTTTCTCCAAATTAATAGGGGATTCTCCAGCTTTTGTCTTTCTGTTAAGCAAGGGAGGTTGCAACACAGTTCTAGCTTACAATAAGAAAGTAAAATTGGCTTCCTCAATGATGTGCATCCCCAGGGCCTTTTTGATGAATCAGCTTTCATAGATCCCTTCTTTGACCTTATTAAGGACAGACACAGCAGATAATTTTAATAATGCAGCTTTCAATAGATCAAGAGTATTGCTTCCATAGAAGGCACTGCTGAAAAAACTCATTAATGTTGTTTCTTTGGGGAGGGAGCTAGGAAAGTAGTGAGAAGGTGGGGCAATTTAACCAGAGCTTGGAGGATAAAAGGCTGGCCTTAATTTTTCTTTTCCTTATCTGGCTGTCTCACACTATGAATTGAAAGCAGCATATTTAGCCTGGCATGTGGAACCATAACCAGCTCCCAGTCAATGGATTCCTAATGAGAACAGCCAGCCAAGCAGCCACAATAATCACCTTTGGACAATCGATACAGAGGAAATGTGAAAACAGTTTGATATCAGGTATTTCTCTAATCACCCCTAATCACCCCTAGTCAGAAGGAGAATGGTGTGTATTCCAGGGACTGAGGTATTGGAATCTTTTCAGATAATTGTATAATTAAGATGCACAGCACTAAGAAGCTAAAGCCACTTCAGCATGAGTTCCACCCGCCCCCGAGGTGACCCACATGGCGTGGCAGACCTCTCCTGACCCGCCCGCTGCTCCCCTCAGCAGTGTACTTTGCTGATCTGCCTGTTCTGCTCCCCGCTCGGTCTCTGGTGAATCCTCTCACTGCTTCTGCTCCTCTGGCCTGTACCCCAGCTTTGTAAGCACAAATAAATAAATCTTTAAAAAAAGCATGGACCACATACTCTGGAATATAGACAGGAGCAGGGCTAGACTACATAGAGGTCTAAAGGGAGGAGCCTCTATCTCATTAACTTACTGTCTCATTTAACCAGAAACAAAGATTTGAAGGAAAAGTATATTTACTTAAAATATCAATCCATAGCCATGACTGAAGCAGCAACCAAAAACTTGCTCTACTTCCTTCCCAAAAGCCAGGGAAAGAGACAATGCCTGAATCAGGTCAGTTTCAGTAGAACCCCTCATTTCCCGTGGCCCTCTGTAAATCCCTCAGAGTCTGCTGACATGTTTCTCCACTACCCTGCTTCAGTGCACTCCTTATGAAGCAAGAACTCTGCCTTCCCTCAGCTTTGGGGTGACACCAATCAGTTTTGTGATGCTTTGTCTGCAGTCTCCCCTGCAGCAACATGAAATAGGGGTGACAAGGTACTGCCGTCAGATATGTGACCTTCAGCAAGTCATCTTACTACTCTGAATCTCAATTTTCTCATGACAAAATGAACACATGATAAGCACCCAAGCTCCTCTCAGATCCTACATGCAGGGCCACCACTAACCACGGTGGTTCCTTCTACTCGAGTGTCAATTCTTTTCACAGTAAGCTAGATTGAACACTTGGCAATTCCCTCCCCATACAAAGGAAGCATGAAATCAGGTGAAGACTAATTACACATGGTGAGAAAAAAATGAGATACATAGTGGGAAACCAGAACATTTGGGCTACTTCCCATTGCCATAGCTGTATGACGGATGCTACATAAACATTCAGATAATTTTCTGGAGATTTTTGTCCTCGTGTTTTGACATTGTACACACCAGATTAACCCACGCTACACTGCTAGTGCTTGCGTTGCTTTTTTTTTTTTTTAAAGATTTTATTTATTTACTCATACAGAACTGGGGTACAAGCCAGAGATGAGGTGGGTGAAAGGGTTCCCCAGACAGAGCGGGGAGCAGAACAGGCAGATCGACGAAGTACACTGCTGAGGGGAGCAGCGGGTGTCAGGAGAGGTCTACCTCGCCTGTGGATCTCCTCCGGGGCAGGCGGGGATCGAACTCATGCGGAGGTGGCCTAAGCTTCTTAGTGCAGTGCTTTAATCCACTGTGCCACCAGGGAGGGCCTTACTCTCTGTTGCTCTTACAGTGAAAGAATGCTGCCTGCTGCAGAGAGCCTAGCAATCCCCACATCACCTGGAACAAATCACGCCAGCTCTGTCTTGTCCTCAAGAAACTGGAGCCGGACCTTGTCTTTATAATAATAAGAAAATGATAATATTAATGATAATAATGTTAATTAATGATAATATTAACTTAATTCACATGTATGTAATGATAATATAAATGATCAAATGATAATATTAATTTAATTCAGATGTATGGGACCATTTCGAGGAGGTACAAGCTGAAAAGGTGGCAGAATATGCCACCCCTTTGCTCTATTATTTTGAGCTGGAGGCACTTGAAAAACATTACAGGGAGGTTCTCTCTGCACTTGCCTTATCTGCCTAAAGACAGTTCCTCCAAAAGGAACTCAATTATCATAAATCTCCTCCCAGGGAATTTCAGGAACCAGGGAGAATTAAGTCTATGACAGCAGAGGAGACAGAAAGTTGACACCACACCAAGAAAAATTGTGTTACAAGTGATTACACCTCCCATCTATTTTTCTGAGGTCCTAGTCACCCTTCCTAGGAGTCATTTATTAACCCCTAAGAGACCTACCTTAAGGTATGTTTCCTATCAGGATGTCATTAATCCTGCATCCCAAAGCCAGCTCTTTGATATCTCCCCTATATACATGAGTGGTACAAGTAAATAAAAACACACCAAGGCACCCATGGTCCATCACAGTCCATTTTGCTCCCCACACACTTTCCCCACACTGAGGCCCCTCTAGGGACCTCAGTTCTGCAGTCAAATTTCGAGACTGGTTTTGGTTTGGCTTTGTCTGACCCTGCACTCACTTTCTCTATATTCCACATAAATGTGAACCAGCCAGTGTTTGCCTTTCTCCGGACCTGTTTGAATTCACATTATTCCCTCCAGTTTCGCCCCTGCTGTCACAGATGGTGAGAGTTTATCCCCTTTTTACAGCTGAGTGCTACTCCCCTGGGCATATGTACCATATCGTCCTGATCCACTCATCTGTCTTTGGATACTTAGCTTGTTTCCACAACTGGGCTAGAGTAAGTAGTGTGGCAATGAACATAGGGTGCATTTATCCTCTCAAATTAGTGTTTTTGCAGTCTCTCAATAGACACCGAAGAGCGGCATAGCTGGATCATGTGTGAGGTCTATTTTTAATATTTTGAGAGACTTCTGAGATGTTTTCCCTGGGGACTGATCAGTCCACTTTCCTAACAGTGTACAGGGTTCCTTTTCCTGCACATGCTTGCCCACACTTGTTTCTGGTCTTTTTGATGTGTGCCAATATCACAGATGTGAGATGATCTCTCATTGTACTTTTGATTTGCATGTCCCTGATGACAAGTGATGATGAATATTTTTCCACATGCCAGTTAGCTGTCAATTTCAGTCACTTTTATCCCTATAGCTGGTGACTTGGACACCACTTTCTACTCCAGAGGCAAGGAATGCAATTGTTTAATTCATAATACAGTCAGGGAAATAAAACCACTTGGTTTAATCTTAATGTCTTTCCTCCTTGAAAAGGAAGCACCCTATAAATATGTATACAGAAATGTTAACTTATTAATCGTTTGAATGATGACTCCCAACAAACAGCTAAGCAGAGCCCACAAAAAGAGAAAGGAGACTGCCAAGCCATTCCCCAGAGGTCTTCTCTCTCATCAGCACACTTGGATGCTTGCTGCTGGTCAGCCTAATCCTAAACCAACCCTTAAAGTTGACGCAGGCTTAAAGTTCCCTGGGACTTAAAGTTCACTGAGACTATACCAGTGAAAGTCTGAATTCTAACATGGGTTGAAATTTCCTTCTAAGTTGTCTGGGAGAGAAGTTTTGCTAAGCAACCTAATATCACAAAGTACATTAGTGGGGGGGGGGGGGGTAAAAATAAATAATTAAACAATGTTCCTAAACATTTTAACAGCATACACTAATGTACAAATAATTTGGAAATTAGAAATCATTACTTGGTTTCTTCTAATACAAGTCTCCTATGGAACACTTGAAAAATACTTTAAATTTCTCTTTGAAGTTGGGATAATAAAGCCTGAAATTTTAAAATTTTACATTTCCCATTTAGCCCTAATATTTCTAACTTACTATAGCCAAGAAATATTGTGTGTCTGTGTGGCTAATGCAGCATCCTAGTCCACTGTTGCCATGGCGATATTTGATAATGTCTGCAGGGAACGTCTTTGTGTTCCTGTTTCTGCACAACAAGGGAAATCATTTCCAAGCAGTCTTCATGAGGGAAGTAAGTTTTTTCTGCAGAATGAAAGTGACAATACAACACCAACCCTCAAACATCACAATTCATAATCTATTTCATCAAGAAAATCCACGTCACCAAAAAATTCCACCATCACAAAGCTGGAGGCAGCACCTTTCAGAGCTCACTGAAAGGCAAAGACATCCTTCACCAAACACAACTAATAGAGGCTCAGTATTTTAAGGCTTTATTTTTAGTGAGTGTGCAAAGACAGCATATTCTTTTTTAAAAAAAGATTTATTTATTTATGCATACAGAACTGGGGTACATGGCAGAGGAGCAGGGGTGGTGAGAGGATTCACAAGAGACAGAGAGCGGAGCAGAAGAGGCCACCTCAGGAAGTACACTGCTAAGGGGAGCAGAGGGCGGGCCAGGAGAGGTCGGCCACACTATGTGGGTCACCTCCTGGGCTGGGATTGAACTCATTTGGAAGTGACTTTAGTTTCTTAGTGCTGTGCTTTAATCTGCTGCGCCACCTGGGAGGGCCCAGCATATTCTTTTTAATAGCACATTTGGTGCAAAATGTTCTAGCATTTACTCATAGAAGAATACTATGGTACACCCAGAAGAAAGTAAAGGCTTCAGTCAAAGTGGCCCCTTCACTGAGCCATCACCAGTTCCTGAGGGCACACAGATTAGTGGCTGATTTCAGAGTCTTTGACATCTAAGAGGCCTGCTTCTGGGAAATGCAAAAAAGCCACAATGAGATACCATGCCAAGCCTATGAGAATGGCCCACATCAAAGACTGCAAACAAGTGTTGGTGATGATGTGGAAAGAACGGAACATTTATTTATTGTTGGTGGGATGTAAACTGATCCAGTCCCCATAAAAATGTAGAGTGGAAGTTTGTAAAAATATTAAAAATAGATATATCATATGATCTAGCAATCTTACTCCTAGGAATTTATTTGGACAAGAAAAACAATCACCACAAAACACTAATTGAAAAGGACACGCACTCTGCCATGGTCACTTAGAGTGATCTGCAGTAGTTAAGTTATGGAAACAACTTGGGCGCCCAGGGACAGATGAATCCTTGAAGATGGAGAGATACACAGCAAGACACTACTCAGAACACTAACAAGAAAATGCTATTTGCAACATGGATGGAATTGAGCAAAATAAGTCAAGAGGAAAACCAGACACAATGCTTTTACTCATTTATAGGAAACAGAGAAATAAACAAAGAAACACATAAAGCTAAGGCAAAACAAACCTGGTGGTCTGACTACAGACCTAAGACTCCCACAGGGACTCAATGAGGGATTGGGGAACCAAGGGGAGAGGGGCCCAATGCACTTGGGGGAGGTCTTCTGGTGGGTTGGTGTGGGGGTGTGGTGACTATCTGAAGAGGTGTGAACCTACTTCCCCTAAGTCATATAAAGTATTGCAAATCAATATTGTTACCTCAATAAAAAATAAAATATTTTTTTTGATTCTGAGAAAAAATTAGAGCTCCTATTTGTATTTTTAAAAATTCCTGTAGTGCCCTCCCTGGTGGCGCAGCAGGTTAAAGCACAGCACTGAGAATCTGAAGCCACTTCCGCATGAGTTCGATTCCCGCCTGCCCCGGAGGTGACCACATGGCGCAGCAGACCTCTCCTGACCTGCCCGCTGCTCCCCTCAGCAGTGTACTTCGTCGATCTGCCTGTTCTGCTCCCCACTCTGTCTCTGGTGAAGCCTCTCACCGCCCCTGAGCCTCTGGCCTGTACCCCAGTTCTGTATGCACAAATAAATAAATCTTTAAAAAAAAAAGTCCCTTGTAAAGTTTACTTTTGTGTAAGAGTTACAGTGTTCTTATAGAGTAGCAAATTAAGTGATGTTATAAAAAAAAAATAAGGATAACTAGGATACATACTGAAAGTTTTTTGTGCTGGGGTATAAGGTTAAAAATCTGGGACCTTTGTTCTATTTTAGAAGTTCCTTTAAATAGAATTACATATTATTTTGCTTTACATATTCAGAATCTAGCTTAGCTTGTAGAAAATAGCAGATCATACGTGTATGGGGAATAAATGAAGTAATAAGTGAATGTGACTATAAACTTAGTATTCCTGCTTTCTACTCCAGCCCATCTTCATCAATTAGGCACGATATGTCAGAACTGATTGCAAGGGAGTTGGGTGAGAATAATCATCAGTCTGATTCCATACAAAGACACAGCCAACCCCACCAAATTCTCATCAGTCACCAGGTCCACTTGCAGGAGGTTATGGTATTGGCTAATGAACCCTGGCTCTTCTCACCTCAACACAACGGCACAGTAGCCTTGCACCTGGTTGTAGTGAGAAGGCAGGGCTCAGTCTCTGGGGACAGTGTCATCTCCTAAGAAGGAAGGCAGCTGTCTGTAATGGCCCGAGAAAAACATCAGCCAGCCCAGACAATGCCCTTCTTCCCAACTGGCATAAACCTGGTCTTGCCCACCTGCTTCCTCTCCTCTAGCTTTGTGGGGACTGTCCCAAGCATTTGGGCCTGTGTTAGGGAAAACAATCCCCAAAATGTGACTATCTGTTCACCTGGGAGCTGGATCCAGATATAAATAAATGTTCCTAATCACCTCTTACCCCCTGAGTAATAGGGTTCTGTTTACCTTTCCCCCACCTCCCAGAAGCTGCCCCAGGCATAATCTTAAAATAAAATGTTTTACTAAAGCCTTCTGAATGGCACCAGAGATTAAAACTACTTAAAGCCTCCATGTAAATTTCAAGATGGGGGAGGGAGGAGGTGTGGAAAAACTACCTGTCTCATAACTGTCTGAGAGCAAGTCTCTGTAAGCTCCTGTGGTTATTAAAATGCCACCTACCAGTATGGCAAGGCCTGCCTGTCCCAGCGTGTCCTTGTGCTCAATTATGTCACATCGCACCCCAGTTTTGATCAACACTGTAGCTTACTAACTTCCTTTCTTCTACTTTATTCTACCTCCAAAAGGGAAGGTGTTGTGGAGATAAAAAAAAAAAAAAAAAAGTGAACAATATTTATGTACTGATATGGAAAGATCACCAGTAAATACTATAGACTAACAAAAAGAAAGGCACAGAATAACATGCATGGCCCTTAGGGGGAAAAACAAAACACTGGAACTATCATAAGCAAGAGAATAATAATCAAATAATTAAGTGAAATTGCTGCGGGGAAAATGAAAGCAAAACTTTGTTATGCAGATAATCTGTATTTTTTGGCCTTTGAATTCTGTGGATATATTAACTTTTCAAGAGAATTAAGGTAGAAAAAGGTCCTCAAATTGGAGACAAATATAAACAAATAAACCTAACTAAATATCAAGTAGGTAATAGCAGAGTTTCACTCAAAGGACTTGAAAACACAGTAATTTCACTGTGAATACATAGTGTGAGGTAGTGTAAGGGAAAAAGAACCACACACACACACACACACACACACACAAATCTTCTCTCAACAATTATACTTCTTGTTGTAAAGTTGGTATTGGTATTTTTAAACTGTTATATATTGATATGTATAAACAAGTAATTTGCTAATGGTGGTTTAGGAATCAAAACTTTCAGTGTAAAAACAGGAACATAAAGTAAAAAGTAAGTAAAGTCACTCTAACAGTAATGTTTTAAATTACGACTATAAGCTCGTGAGTTTATATAGGTAAAGACCGTATAAGGTTCTAGAAGCTACATATACTCAAAAGCAATGAGTGTCCTCTATGCCTGGGTTGTGGCCTCTATTATCATGCTACATAAAAGGAAACCAAGGCTTCTAGGAAAAATAGTTGTTTCCATCCTGGAAGAAAAAATTAAGCAAAGTATACTTGGGAACTCTCGTGTCTGAAAACCAGGGTGCCTGCAAAGATTAATGGGGCTGTACCCCATAGATCCTGCAGCCAGTATCTGCTGTGGAGTGGCTACCTCTGGTCAGTGCTGTGACAGTCTGGATCTTAGAGAAGAATAATGAGTTTAGTTGATTGAAACAGATTGGATCAATGTAAAGTCAATGAGTATATAATGATACTATAAAAAAGAAAATCATAAAAATCTCATTTGTTACCATTTGAGGTGAGATTAAAACAACTCCTGTTTTTGAAAATTGGAAAATAAAGGGAAAGAATTGATCATTTATCTTGCCATTCTGGTAGAAACTGGTTTCAGTGTAATAAAAAAAAAAAAAAACACTGAACGAGGGATATTTCATTCTTATATAGTATATAGAGAGAGTGTATAGAATAGAATATTATATAGAATAGTAATGTCATCTAAGGATGAAGTAGTAGTGGAATTTTAGCGATGTCATAGAAATTAATTAACTGCTTCAGGAAAGAATCCTCAATTGGTACCAAAAACAGTAAGTGAATGGTTTGCACACCAATGCATTTATATAGCACAAAGTAACAGCACACAGATGACCTGCTAGTCCCAAGAGAAAAATATCGTTCTACAATGAAGGACTGAATTGTCCATTTTTAAGTTCAGGAATCAAGGTTGTTATCACCAATGATGGGCCAACCAAACATCATGTGTCCTCTAGCACTCGACAGTGTTACACACCTACAGTCAGATGAAATCAGCCAGACATGTTTACCTTGAACTCATTAAGTCTTCTGACACAACTCTGCCACAATAAGTAAAATACATGATTACAAAGTGGCAACACAAACCAGACTGATGTATGTTATCGTCCATTCTACAAAACAACTGACTTGCTTGCTTTCACCAGTGTCTTAAAGAATGGTGCTGTGCTAGATTCATAGATAGTAGAGACAAAGGAAGAAGGTTCACAAACAGTTGAGAAATGGGGAGACCCCAATTGGCCATATACGCTGATTTTCATGTTTAAACCCCACCCAGAAATTTTCATCTATTTGGGTGACATCACACAGTTCACAAAACCCATTGTGCCCGATGCCAGCCAGGTCACTGCTTAGAGGAGACAACAATCTGGCTCAACATGGTTTTGGATTCACACTGGAGAAACCAGCCACAAGAGTCATTTACATGTCACTAGGAAGAACATTTGAAGCATTTGTATTTTAACAAGATAGTAAGGTGGACATCACTGCAGAATAAAACACGTTGTACAGTAGTATGTTATGCAACATACTGTGCTCTCTCATAGGCAACCAGGCCCTAACAGCGTTGATGTGGGTGATGAGAAGGTGCTGGCATGGGATTTTAATTTTTTTATTTCTCTAAGTTCCAAACACATCTCACTGGTGCTCTGACATTTGGCTGCAGCATTATAGGAATATTTTTAAAAGAGATAATAAGTGAGGCAAAACGGACATTTTGGAGTAGGGAGGCACCATGACAGATGGTATTTGAGGGACTGATATGTCTAATCTCATCCTCTGAGAAACCTTTTTTGGCCACTCGGTCCTGTTTATAGGGCCTCTGAAAAAGAAACTGGCTGCACTTTTAAACAGTCAGAGATAAAATAAAACTCTCAGTTGGTCTGTTTTTTCTCCTTCCTTTCAAGTTCTCTGTGACTATTATAGCCCAGTCCACTAGATCCCCTTTGCCTCCTGTGTGACCAGCGCTTTTTCTTTGGATTATCCACTTGATTACATGTTCCTTTAGTCCCTCAACTGTCCTGGGTCCCCATTACTTGGCGGGCTGGACACGGACATGGTATGGAGGTGCATTCCTGGTCCTCAGCAACTCACTGGAGCGCAGACTAGTCCTGTACAGGACTGTTTTGAGAGGAAAGCCCATCACTCATTCTTTTTATTTTTCTGTCACAAAGTTTAATACAGGATTATTGACACACTAGATAATCAGAAATAATTATTCATTACAGATACTGTTTTTGTAACTTCCTATATCAACAAGCACAAACCATTGGCTGTTTATGTCCAAAGGGTTTTGACTACGTAATCCTCTCAGTACTATCTATCTATCCATCCATCTATCTTCCTGCCTATACTTTTATCTATCAATCTATATTTTAAGTCACACCTCATAACATATGCATATTTTGGCACAGTAGACCTCTCCTGTCTCACCCTCTGCTCCCCTCAGTTTTGTCAGTTTGCCTGTTCTGCTCCCCACTCTGTTTCTTGTGAATCTTCTCACCACCCCTACACCTCTGGCCTGTACCCCATTTCTGTATGTATAAATAAATAAATAAACCTTTTAAAAATATATGAATATTTTAACCTATGAAGTATATGCATATTACATATCACCGTATTAACATAATACATCTAAATTTATCATATTTTCATGCAATGAATTTTATTTCAACACCTTCTAGAAAATACTGGGTGAAACTAGAATTCCTTTGGACCCTTTTTCTCTTGCCAGTGATTCTTACTGAATACACATGGCAAGTATGAAGTTTTTACTGAAAGGAGAGAGGATATGGGGACCATGTCATCCTGAGGTCAGGGCAATTCTCCAACCCCCCTCCTTCTCTGCCTGCTCCAACTGGAGGAAATGCCACGTGATGGGTCTCAAGTGCCCCTCTCTTCCTCATAAACACCCACGCCTTGTCAATCTGTAATGCAAGCTAAGTAAATGTAGCATTGTTGCCCACTGCATGAATAATATCAGCCACGGTGCAGCTTTCAAATGACTCCAGATGTGTTCTCTTCACAGTGCCAGAGAGAAAATAACTTTGAGCTAGTGTCATCTTGGAAGAGAGCTAACTCGGTGATTCTCACCTGGATGAAATAAGGAAAACTATCAGGTGAGATAGGAATAGAAACATCCGCTCTGTCAAATTGAACGACCCCATGCTTTAAGACTCTTAGACTCTGGTTTAACATCAAGATGTCTCAGGCTTTAAATGAAATGTCAAACATAATTTGGTTCTGGATTCCCAAGATATATGATTGCCCTTGGAGAAAAATTGATAAGTCAGCATTCTCATGTCAAATGCGTATCTACCTGACAGTGCACTCTATAAAGCTGCCCCCTCTCACACTCCTTACAGCATAAAAACCCTCAGTCAGCCTGATAATCCAGGCTCCATGCCTTGCTTTAACGGATATGAGGTTCCATGAAGAAAAATTTTATGCCCGTGAAGCAAAGTCCCCTTTTTCGAATTCTCCCTGGAAATCTCATCTGTACCATCACTGCCACACCCACCACATACACATTACTTTTCCTCAAAGACTTCTAAGTTCCCCACTTCATTGTCCAGTCCCTTATTTGGTTTATTTTTTTGATTTATTGGACAATCCGATTCAGTCTGAATTTCAGTCTACCTGAAAAAAAAAATATATATATATATACTACACTTATAGATAGATACACACACATGTGACTGTGTGTGTGTATTATCATGTGTGACTGTGATGGATATTACTAATACTATATAAACTAACATTACCACAATAATGTATAAATTATGTGGTGATGTTATATATACACATTATATATAGTAACAGTAATGTCAGTTTATATGTGTGTATATATATACACTATACTGTATATATACAGTATATATGTATATATACAATATACTGTATGTATTACCATAATGTGAGTTTATATGTATGCTAACATTATATATAATAATGGTTATTTTATATACTAATGTGTGTGCATATAACATATATTAGTATGTATTATTGCACAATGTTAGCTTATATCACTGTTAGTATTTTGGAAGTAGGGGATCCCCCTTCAGGTGATGTTTCTGAAGGGCACCCACCACCCCAGTCTGCCACCATAGTCCACTGTCCAGCTTGCT
This sequence comes from Condylura cristata, assembly GCF_000260355.1. Lineage (NCBI taxonomy): Eukaryota > Metazoa > Chordata > Mammalia > Eulipotyphla > Talpidae > Condylura > Condylura cristata. The sequence continues at coordinate 26,431,130 of NW_004567117.1, read as the reverse complement.
TTATAAAGCAAAAGAAACACACAACTGAACATGGAAGCCTGGGGCCCTGGGATTCACTCAGCAGCTGCTGGCAGTAGAGACAGAGTAGTGAATGTGATGAAAAAACTGGTGGTCTGGGCCACAGTGATCTTTGAAAACTAGGTTGGTAGATAGAGAAATCTGACAGCCTCAGTGTTGAGTGTATGCAAACATTTTGGTGGAATTTGATCTGTAGCAAAGGGCCTTTTTCTCATTGACATATTGCAGTGTCAGAAATTCCAAACTACAGCCGGGAGGTTGAATGTAAATATCACTGTGAAACGCAATGAACCACCCTGTTAGAAATATACTGAGCATTTTAAATGAGCTGGCAGTTTAGATCCATTATCACTAATCCCCAGAACAGCCAAAAAAGGTGATATGGCTCGAATGTGTCCCCTAAAAAAGATGTGTTGATATCCTGCACCCAGTACTTCAGAATGAGATCTTACTTAAAAATTGGTCTTTACAAAGAAAATTAAGTTAAGATGAGATCACTCAGGGAAAACCTAATTCAAAATGATCGGTGTTCTTGTGAAAAGGGGCCGCTGAGACACAGGGACAGAAATGCACAGAGGAAAGAGCATGTGAAGACAGAGAGGACACTGCTGAAGCTGGGTTGGGTGATGCCTCAACCAGCCAGGGAATGCCTCAGGTTCGCAGAAGCTAAGAGACAGACAGGACTGATCCTTCTCTGGAGTTCTGGAAGGAATGCGGCCCTTCAAACACTGAGATTTCAGAGTTCTAGCCTCCAGAACTGAGACAGTACATGCCTGTTGTTCTAAATCACCCAATTTGTGGTACATTGTCACAGAAGTACTAGTAACTAATAGGAAAGTAACACAGAAAGCAAGTATTATCCCTGCACAGATGTAGATACTAAATCAGAATTCAAATGCAGCCCTGGGCCCCCCCGTGGCAAAAGGGGTTAAGTCACACATTATGATATAATCAGCAGCCACTACAGCACAAGTTCGATCCCCAGCCAGGAAGGTGACCCACATGGTGCGGCAGACCTCTCCTGTCAGCCTGCTGCTCCCCTCAGCAGTGCATTTCAGTAGATCTGCCGATGCTGCTCCCCGTTCTGTCTCTACTGAATCTTCTAACCTCCTCCCCACCTCTGGCCTGTACCCCAGTTCTTGTATGCATAAATAAATAAACCTTTAATAAAAACAACAAACATATTTCAGCCCTGACTCTAGAACTTACACTCATGCAACTATAGCTATGCATCTAAATTGTCTTCCACAGGCCCTCAAGTTTCATAAATAGATACTGAGGTTTCAAGGATTCAAGGATTCAGTCCAAAGATTCTCAATTTTCTCTTTTCATTTCAATGTTTTTTTTTTTAAAGATTTATTTATTTGTGCATACAGAATTGGGGTACAGGCCAGAGGCTCAGTGGCGGCGAGAGGCTTCACTAGAGACAGAGTGGGGAGCAGAACAGGCAGATCGACAA
>NW_004567117.1:26416260-26429453 GCF_000260355.1 Condylura cristata | reverse complement strand
TGAGGGGAGCAACGGGCGGGTCAGGAGAGGTCTGCCGCGCCATGTGGTCACCTCTGGGGCAGGCAGGGATCGAACTCACGCAGAAGTGGCTTTTAGCTTCTTAGTGTGGTGCTTTAACCCACTGAGCCACCAGGGAGGGCCCTCATTTCAATGGTTTTTGAAAGGACACGTGCATATGGACTTAACGGCCATCTGATAACCACACACTATCCCATATTTCCACATCCAAGCTTTTGTTTGTATTGGTACCAAACTGAGACTACTTTAATTGTCTCAGAATAATGAAGAAAGAATGCAGCATGTTCATTACATAAATAATTGTTTTGGCACAAACTGAAGTGCAAATAGCATCACAGCTGATTGTATGAAGAGGTCACAGTAGGTGAAACAGAAAGACAGTGTGAATTGAGTCAGCATCACACAACACATAACAGTGTCCCTACACTGACCCCCAAGGGCAATAAGCCACAGGGAAGAGCAGTGATTTCTCCGGAAAGGATATCATTGATTATGAGTATTTTTGTTCATATAAATTCTAGCAGTGTATACTCGTTTCTACTTAATGACTTTATTGTGTTTGTAATAGTGTTAAGAGTTAGAAACAATAGAAAACACAAATATACTTTTATAATCATAAAAGAGGTAGAAGGATTTATTGAGATGTTGTGTTTTGTGCCTACATCCTGCCCCTCCAGAGAGCCATCAGATACTCTCTGCTCTGTCGCATCAGGAGCAGTTTTGAAGCCATAGCAGAAGCTGCTCTAAGATTATACCATTCAAGAATTTCATACAAGCTTCAATTATTGAGGGAATGTATACTGAGGACACCAGAGGGGAAGAGAAGTGGGCAAAGGTCCTTGCTAGGAAGTGAGAGAGAAGTTGAGGATGTTATGGTAGATTTACCTGTCTTAGGAAGAGACAAGGTTTGGAGGATCCCTCACTTAGTGGAAATCCATGCCCCACCTCTCTCTGCACAAGAGTTGGAAGATGTCTGCTTAAGGAGCCCTAGAGAAATGGCTCTCGGGTTCTAGGGTCCATTTTCTGGGCTCCAAACATAGCCTAGATGATGCAGAGTAGTGGGCTTTGAGTTGCTAGAACTTGGATGAGCCTTCTCATGGATAACTAGTAGATCCAGTGGTTTCCATGCCTTGTGATTGCCAGAGACCTCCTCGAGACATTTATAGGACCTTGAGTAATGTGTCAGCTGAGAGGCAGGCAACCTAATACGACTAAGATTTAATTTCCTGTTGGCCTGGCAGGATGAGAACTCAGAGTCTTACTCAATCTGAATCAAAATACATAGACTAATGCAACATGTCTGGCATACCCAATGTTCAGCATATCTATTTAATTAAAGTTGTAATTTTAAATTATCTAGGTCAGTATATGGGTCAGCAATATTTCTATTCTTTTAAAGTAAGCTTGAACATTACTAGGTTTAAATGCCTGGCATTACTTCAAGCTGTATCCCATGGTCACAACAGACAGCTTAGCATGGGTTAATCTACCTACTAGCTTCTTGTCACCTTGGAAACCAAGAAGCAGAACCCCAAGGGCTGGGGCAGGCATATTTATAGAATTAAATAACAATTTCAGATAACAAGGGAAGGAATGTCAAAGGTAGCTCATGATTAATTGCCAAATGAGTTGCACAAACAATAATAAGTGCTTAAAAATAAGAGCTCCCTACATTTTCCCAGGTTAAGAGTTTTATAGATCATTTTCATATACCTACTCCATTCATTTTTACTAAAGTGGCCAAAAATGGACTATGGCCATATACCGTTCCACCACCATCACTTACTAAATACTTTGACACCTATTTACAAGTATCTATCACCCCTCTAGAGAGGAATACAGGAGATGACAGGAATTTTGAACACAAAAGATAATCGAATATGTAAGAAAAATGTAAAAGAGTAAAAAAATTGTAAGTCAATAGGATTATCTGAGGGCCCTAGACAAGATTTTCCCACTATTATTCTCCCAGTCCCCCAAATACACCTAGCTCCATGTTCCACACAATTAACTGATTACCAGGCTCTATCTGAAGAAATTTCTCCACCCAGCCTTCCTCTCCAGGGCTGTCCTACCTTAAGGCAGGTCTGTGTTCTCTCTCATCTAGGCCTAGCCAGGTCTCACAGCCTCTCTGCCTACTCCTTTCCTGAACCTTACTGTCTAGCAAATAATCTCAAGTTGTGTAAAGCTTTTCCACAGTCCAGAGACTCCTGGCCTGACTACAGGTGGCCTTCATTTGTCTTCATTCTCCTCCCGCTGCGTCCCACTTGCAGACCTGCAGTGCTTCCAGTTGACCAGACTTCCTATGGGCAGGCCTGTTCTCAGGCATCTCCTCCTCATAGTCCTTCCTGAAAGCTCCCTCCACGGCAGGCCTCTTCTTGCAGGGTACTCCTACCCTCACTCCCTTGACTTGTGCAGCATCTTGATCAATTTAACTGCTATCATAGTGGTTCAGAATTATTTGTATTTAATGATTCATGGAGTATCTCCACAGTCTTAGATTCTGGGCTAACACTGAGGCCAAGAGGTAAGTACTCATATACTCTAAAGAGAAGTACACAGCACTTAGAATTACAAAAGAAAACTAGAAACCTGAAAGGGGATCCAGTGAAGGAACAGAAAGCGCTTGACTTTTCCCAACTGAGGTTGGAAGAAGAGTGGAAGAGCATCATTTACAAATTCTGGGGGATGCTGAGTTGAGTCTCCAGGAATTTTACTGTGTCCCTGAATCACAGGCTTCCTAGCAGTCAGGGATGCAAACAGAGCACAGAGCAAGCATTCCCAGGGAGAGTTTGTGCACAGAAGGGCTATTATCCTTGGGAAGCTATTGTCCTCTCGTCTCTTCTCTCTCTATGCACACTATCCTATTAAGGTTCTTTCACATGATGTATTGTGCTGTCTTTGTGTACACAGATGACCTGACCTCTTTAGAGAGTGTGAGTTTGGGGGTCCCACAAGCCTCCCAGGCTATGCATGGCAACTTCAGAGCAACAGGGGTTAGACTCATGTGACCCCTGCTTCTGGAAATTGCACTGCACAGGAAATCTTCATGTTGGATGGGGCTGGGGGTGGCAGTGCTGAGCACCAAGTCCTATGAGCCTCCTACTAAGGGCCTCCACAGTACTGACAACACAGCAAGCCTATTGCTCGTGGCAGGCCATCAGCTCTGAGTTTTGGCCTCTCTTATGCTTGCATGTCTAACGCCCTGCCTCATCTTTGCCCCACCACCCCCAGTCCTGGAAGAAGCAGAAGCAACAATGGAAGAAAGTTAAGAGAGGACAGATCTCACTAGTAGCCCCTCAGCCCCCAAGGCCTGCTCTGAAGGAAGGTGTGACGCTTTAAATCAGAAGTGAGCTCAAAACTATCAAAAGAGCAGAATTAGGCTTTTGAAGACCGCGAAGGGACTCTATATTGTTGAAAAGCAGTTAACAAGACTTGGATGGTATGGAATCTACCCAAGAGGTCATCAAGGGACAAAAAAAGAACCGAGATGAAGCACACTGGAGGAAATGGTAAGAATAAAAAAGATTTGTACAGTGCAAAGTTTAGCCCAAGTAACAAATTCCTCTTATTTTTTGCATCTATTTGCATGTATGTGTGTATATGTATACCTGTATACAGATGTGTTAAAGGAGATAAATGTATGCACATGTATGCCTGTACATTCTTCTAACCTGTAGCCTTTTGAGCAATGAGGGTATCTGTTCAATTTTATATCCTCAGTGCCTGGCACACTGCTTACAGTGGGATAAAAACGAAGGGCTGCAGGGGTGCATGGAAACACACCGTCCGGCACACCCCCAGGCTTCAGACTGTCAGATACAACCACCCAGGGACCACACTTTGCTCTCTCTTCACACAACAGTCACTTCCAATCAACGCTGTGAATGCAGGTGGACTCCTAAGGGGCCTAGAGTCATTACACAGACTGCTTTCATCTCCCAGCACCACTTGTTGGCCAAAGGCTCACGGAGGTGGGTGATAAATCCTGTAGCCAGAGACTCTCATATGTCACTCACCCCCGTTGTTTGAGGGTTTCTCCCTGTCAGCTGTATCCAAATGACAAATGCATCCAATATGAAAATGGAACCTCCCAAGTCATCTTTTACAAAAATGACTTGCACATCCAGGCTTGTGTGCAATCCCAGCAGTAAATGAAATTTCTGTGAGAGAACTTGAAGGTGAAGTAGATGGAGAGGAGGTGACGGCGTTGGTGATTTTCCTGAGTAAATTACTTAAAGTTCTATTACATTGTTCCCCTATCTACGGCTGTGCAGCAGCCTACCCCAAAATGTAGTCACTTAAAATGAGTATTTTCTTAGGATCATACTTTGGTGGGATAGGAATTTAGAGGAGGCTGGACTAGGTAGTTGAACTCAACTGTAGCTGCAGCAGGAGTGGCTGAGGGTGCCGGGGCAGTTGAGGAAGGAGGGTTTCCATCCCACAGTATCTTCCTTTATGGCTGTGCAGCTGGGCTGATAGCTAGCAGTTAATTCTAGACACACCGTTCATGTTCAGGTATGTGACCACAGCTTTCTTCACTTCATTTTCACATGAAAGTGTATAGAACAGATACCACAGTACAAAGAAAATCAGGCCTTCCTTATGCTCGGAGTGAACTAACTCTTATTTACCTTGAGCAAGTCATTGTGCCACTCCCTGCATGTCAGAAAAGGTGAGTGTACCTAGTTTATAATCCTAGTCCACAGGTCTGTTAGATGTGAAATTCAAATCCTGTTCTGTCATTTATGAGTTATGCGATCTAAGCAACACTATTTGACTTCTTACTGCCTTAGTTTCATAGTCTGTCTAATAGGGATAATAACAATGACTTGCCCCACAAGACTTTGTGAGGATTAAATAAACATGTGTATTATATTATTATATAATATCATGTAATAATTAATGTATTATTAATACATGTATAACAGTGCCTAGCATGTCTGATTATTATTTTCATAGTACTGTGATCATAGTAAGAATCAGAGATTAAAGTAAAATTATTTTGAAAATATGGAGACATATAAGTACTAGATAATTATACATTTATTACCTGAAGTATGAGAGATTTCTGCTAGGTGATTTCTCCATATTTCTCAATATTTCCATTGATTATTCATTCCATGGTGGTTGGTCTGTTTTTAGAAAGTTTCCCTTAAACTAAGCCTATACAAATGTTGCTTACAGAATTACTGAATTGTTCTTTTTGGTGAAACTCATAGGACTTAATTTTCTGTATTTTTCCTTTGACATCAATTTTCTTTAACAAATCCTTTCTTCAAGCTCATGTCACGTCAGACACATTGTGGACCAGTAACACAACAAAGCATAACACTCACCTCCCACAGGAGCGAACAGAGTACAACTACCTGCAAATAAAACCACTACACTTCCCCTTATCTGCATAAAAGTAACATTACCATTTATCTCTCATGCATTCCAACTCACAGACCTCAGAAGGACCCTGACATACACTTCAATATTTCAGTTTCAGAGACAAGGAACTTGTGCTCACTGCACTACCCTTTGACCAGGCCCGAGGCCTGGCATAAACAGGACTCCAGAGTACATTTGAGACAAGGGCCAGCCAGTGAAGAAGCCATATCTGGATCAAGAAGGAGCTGGAGGCGTTCTAGCCAATACTATTCCTAATGCCGAGCAGATGGTTAAGGTTAAAGCCAGTGTGGCCTGTAGAAAATAATGCACCTGGATTGTACAGCATGACATCAGAGGGACCCAAGAGCTGTGTCTCTAGGACATCATGAATTGTCTGATATATTTGACTCTAGAAAGCCTACCACAAGAAATCACTGGAATAGATGAGACTTAGTAGTATATATACATAACATTAATAAATTTTAATGAGGCAATTATTAAATATAAAAATTTAAAAATACATATAAAATCAGACAATTTATGTACAATGCATGACTCAGTAGAGAGTAATGCCTAGTCATACTGAATTAGCTAAGCACATTTACAGAACTATTTGAGACAGTGGGAGGGAAGAGAGTGGTTGAAGAAGACTAAATCTTTGCCATAGGTAAGACTTGGAAACAACCCAAATGCCCAAAAATAGATAACTGGATCAAGAAGATGTGGTACATGTACACAATGGAATACTATTTAGCAAGAAAAAAGATAATCAAATGCCATTTGTGGCAACTTGGATGAAGTTAGAAGGGCTTATGCTCAGTGAAATAAGTCAGAAAGAAAAAGAAAAACATCAGATGGTTTCACTTATGGGGGAATATACAGAAACCAAATAAGGGATTAAGGAGAAAAATACATCAAAACTAAACAAAAATAATCAGACAACTATACATCTGATCCTGCAGGGGAGGGAGAAGATACAAAATGAGGGCGGGAAGAGCACAAGGGACTGGCATGGCCCTAGAAGGGACTAAGGTGATGGTGCACGGGGGAACTGGTGATGGAAATCCTATGGAGACTACACCTGATGTAAAATACATACAAATAAATTAAATATGAAAAACAAACAAAATAGTAATGACTGAAATAAATAAGTCAAGAAATAACAACATTTGTTTATGAATTAAGATTATGAATTTAAGGACAAGAAGAATCAGACAAGTTGGACAGGCAGCTTCTGGAAGCAGGGCTGAGGGTACAGCAGAATGGTAGAGGGATGAGGACATGAGGAGCCTTTCAGAACTTCATTATTTGATATTTTAGCTCATGTTCATTTTACTTTGTTTTTTCTTTTTTTAAATTAAGCACAAAGGAATGAGCCATTAGGATGGTTGCTCTTAAAAAATACCAATAAAACAAAATAAAAACACAGAAAATGTGTGACAAGCATATGGAGAAAGAAAATTTCTGTGCACAGTCGGTAGGAATGTAAAGTGATGTGACCACTATAGAAAAAAGAGTTTCTATTGTGGTTCCTGGTCAAAATTAAAAGTAAGATTTATCATAATATCCAGTTACTCCGCCCAAAATAACTAAAAACAGGGTCTCAATGATATAACTCTGCACCCATGTTCATATTATGCACAATAGCAAAATGGTAGAAGCAACCCAAATGTCCATGTGTAGATATACGAATAAAGAAGACTCAGTTAGGTGAACTATACTACAATAGATTGTTCAGCCTTAAAAAGGAACAGAATCCTGGGCAGCGGGTTTAGCACTAAGAAGCTAAAGCCACTTCAGCATGAGTTTGATCCCCGCCTGCCCAGGAGGTGACCCACAAGGCACAGCGGACTTCTCCTGACCCACCCCTGTTCCCCTGAGCAGTGTACTTCATTGTTCTGCCTGCTCTGCTCCCCACTCTGTCTCTGGTGAATCCTCTCACTGCCCCTGCACCTCTGGCCTGTACCCCAGTTCTTTATGTAGAAATAAATAAACCTTTAAAAAAAAAAAAAACAGAATCCTGACCCTGACATGACATAGGTAAATCTTGAGGACATTATCATAAGGGGAGTAAGTTCATCAAAAAAGCAAATACCACTATTCCACTTAAATAAAGACTTAGTGAACCACATCCAAAGAGACAGATAGTGGAAAGGGGGCTTCCAGAAGCTGTGGGGAAGGGGAATGGAGAATTGCTGTTTAATGGGTATGGAGTCTCAGTTGGGCTTCTGGCTTTGCCACCAGCTTTATCTCATCTTCTCTGGACCCAGGTCTACACCTGACAAACAGGTGCTAACAACTGCACAAGCTGGTGGAGAATTTTATTTCTAGTATAAATCAGACTGAATATGTAAAAACTATGCTGCAGTTGTTATAGCTATGAAATGTGTGGTCTGGAGAATACAAAATACCCAATGCTGGCTTGACTTCAGACTTGCAGCTCAAGCAAATCCAAAGGAGAGGGATTTGGATACAATTCCTAAACAAAGGCACAAGGTCCAGAAGCAGCTTAACACTTGGAAAATAAGGAACAGTTGGTTCGCAGCTTGACCCAGCAAGAGAGTTGGCACAGACCTTGGGATCTGCTTGCTCTGCCTGGTGAATCGAGTGGGTCTCACCAGGAGCTGGACGTTTGCTTCTTCTGGCTGGAGAAAGGAAGAGGAGGTTGTGACCACCTGTTCTGCTCAGGATGTCACTATGCTCTTGCACACTTTCCTGCAAAAACAAGCTAAATCATCGAGGAAAAAAAAAAAAAAACTTGCCTTCACCCTTCCCTATTTCATTTTTAATATCCCTGTTTCCTCATAGTAATCCTGCAGAGGTGTCCAGTGGCCCCCAATTGCTTTCCCCGTGGCTCTAGGGGCCCTCAAAGTTCCAGATATGTCTGTTCATCGCCTCCAAATTCACCAAAAGTGCACTGGTCCTTTCTCACCCTACTCTCAGGATGATGCTAGCTGGAAATCTCAGCTGATAAGTAGCTGAGATCCACAAATGACCCACACTAGTACACTGGGCATGTGATTTGATCCGAGAGCCCTTCTTGGGGTAGCACAGCACTTTCCCACTCTTGGCTGTCCCTGTGTGAATTGGTTCATGTCCTCCAACACGTGTATACCAAGTTGGGATTAATAAGAGATTTTCTGGAACAAACACCTATGAAGAATGAAAGAGAAGGCAGAAATAGGCAGGGATAACTTCCATTCAGACCATAATGTCGGTTTAACATTTACAAAAGGATAAAGGGAAGAGCCAGGTAGGAAGGACCTCAGACTAGGGTACAGTTCTCAGAGAGTTTTAGCCACGCCCTGTATTCATTAGAACCCAAGAAAAGAAATCCCTCCTCAGCAGAATTGACATTGCTTGAATAGCTCCACTCTTGCTTGATCAACACTGGAAGTGGCTACTGCTTCCTGTTTGATAATTAAATTAATCCAAGGACAAGGAGCTATTCCCACTTTCCGCATGCACCAGACCCAAATGTAAACCATATAGTGCATTACTTCGTTAGCACATGCCATTATGTGTCATCTGACGGGGTCCATTCATCCTCTCCTTAGTTCTCAGTTGCATAGCAGTGGAGAGGGAGTGAGCAGGTTTCTAAGGAGAGTCACACCACCACAGAGGACAGCACCAAACAGGATAAGAGGTGTATGGTCACAACAAGCCACTCTGACTCACGTGACCACTGATTTTCCTTGGCCGTATAGGAAGAGGCAGCTCTTTTTTTCTTGAACAGTATTCGTTTCTATAAATCACAATACAGTTAACATGCAGATTATTCAAGTCAGTGTCTTCTGAAAAGTCACTGTATTTCTGAGTCCCCTAGCTTTAGTAATTACAACAATATCAAATGGTTTATCATTTAAAGTGCTAATAGAGGAGAACAAAACACAAATTTATGGTGTTATTGTAACTAAATAAGATGAATTTTAAAATAAGTTTTGAATTAATTTTGGACCTTATCTGGATACTGGATTAACAACTTATTCGATGCCAAAATTAAGGAGATTGACAAAAACAGTCGAGGCTAAGTTGAGGGGTGTGAGGATCACCAGTGGTCTGAGGACAGATGTCAAATCCAGGGTCAATGATTCCAAGAAAAGAGGAACTTTCTGAGCAGATCTAGGAAGACTTGGAGGTCAAGAAAGAATCATATTCCTGGAAAAGGGGTTCACATTAAAAGGAAAACACTTAATTTCCAATGCAACTTAAATGACAAGTCTACCAAGAATTTATTTTTTAAGGATGAAGTAGAAGGCTTGTCAAAGATGACTCAGGAAAAAAAACTTACTTTGTCCCGAACCAGATTTGTGACTTTAGATAAGAGGTTTCCATCTTTAGGGTCACAGTGTGATGACTGTAAGATAACAGATGTGGAGTATGTCAGTCAATAAATATTTATTGAATGCCTTATTTGGGCCAGGCACTATGAGAGGCATAAGATACTCAGTGGTGAAAAGCTTTCTTCTCTTATTATCTGATCTCAGATAATAAGTTTTAAACATTTTGACATAGTCCACTATAAAAATTATGTAAGTGTATTTTAAATTGAACATTGTGTGAGTCTGTATAAAAAAACAATATTTTCATGAACAAAATCCAAGCATATTATGTGCAGTACACTGTACTATTTTGATTCTATGTTATTCCAATTTTTTAAAAATTCTGTCATTAAGTTGATTTCATGCTTGGCTAAGGAATTATGACTAGTGGTTTAAAAAACATAAAGGTTTCTTAATGATTTCTTAGTCTCATAATTCAATGATTATATCACTCTAAGTTTCCATCATTCTCCAAGCAAGTAACCATTTATTTAATCTCAGTTTAAAGTTGAGCCCTTTAAAGACTGACCTTCCAGATGTAGAAAAGATTTGCATATGGAGTAATTTCACCCATAGCAAACACTACTTTAAACACATACTACCTACTGAATTCCATTTGTTCCCTGACATTGAATAGCTTTGACATATCCTTTGTCTTTTTATTGTCAAATGTTATACTTTTATTAAATTGGTATAAAACATGCACATTCCTTTAATACCTCAACTTCACAGAACAAACCACTACCATAGCAGAAGTTACATTCAAGAACAACATATCAGCAAGGTATTTCCAGTAGAGTAAATTCTCTCCCTTGTCATGTCACTCTGGTAGAGCTGGGTTTCATCTAAGAACACACTGTTTGCCCCAAAAGCTCTCATCCCTGCAAAGGATGCTTTTAACATAGAGTTGTGTTCCAGAAAGGGAAAAAATGCACTTTCTGATTAAAAAAAAAATCTTTTCTGGTTTTATGAAGAGCAAATCAGGTCAAAAATGAAATTCCACTTTGTTGTTTGCCTGCTTGCTTATTAGTTTCCCAAGAGAAGAAGAAAATCTCTAGAGGTAGAGAATACAAGAAAGTTCTCAAATGTGTATTATTAAGAATGTGACCTACTGATGTTCAAAAGGCTGAAATTCTTTCCCTTCCTTAATTAGACAGTGAGAGCAGATGGAAATACCATGGAATCAGAATTGGAAAACAAGAATTTGAGCACAGTTTCTCTTAAATGAAGTTGATACAGACTAAAAAAACTTCACATTCCATCAAGGAATTTACAAAATATGCAAATTTTTATAAAATATAATACATAGGTTGAACAAAAAGCTTTCTGTAAGAATTGCATTACTGATATGAAATATCTATCACCTTGTCACAAATATCCAAAAGGTGTCCCGTCACCTAGAAGAGCCACTGCTGCTGGAAGCCTGGAGGGTTATGGAAACACCCTACTGAAGTTCTGAAGTGATCCAAGGTGGATGGGTAGGATATTTAGAATGCATAAAGAGAGGACTCTGGCAATTATCTCACTATATAAATAGTGAACAACATTATTCGTTTTATTTAAAAAATAATGTTTGACTTTCACATGTTCAGCTTTATAACTGTATTCTTGGCCAGATACCATTTGTAAAAATTTCAATTCCATTATGTTTTTTTTTTTTTAAGAAGCTTAACATTGCCTTCTCTTGTTATATAACCTCCTGACTTTAAGCATTCCTATTGATCAAAGATGCCCACAGCTGCTTCTCCTATTTCAGGATCTCTTAGATTCTGCCTGAATTAAATCTCAATTTGCCTACATCTGTATCCACATGTTTTAACTATAGGCTACCTCCTGAGGGGTCAGCTAGGTTGGTTCTCTTTGTCCTACTATTTATTGTCTAGCTAAGGTACTCCCTAACATGCTCCCTATTGCAATCTCAAAATGCCTTAGAAGAAAACCACCAGAGAGAGGACAAAAGCAACAGGTAGGGAGCTATGGTTTCCCAGGAAACCCAGAATAAAACGGGAATCCCTAGGGATTGACAACAAAATACCAGGAAGTAGAACAGAGAGCCGGGGGTTATATAAAGGGTTGAGCCCCTAAAATGAGCAAAATCCAGATATGGGGATATTTGGCTATTGCTTCATTTTACTCAAAACTTATTTAATCTGGGCTCAGCTGTCCCAATTAAACCATCTGGGTTATTTATATGGGAGACAGGGGCTATTATAGGTATCCTCCTCTTCCAGATACCAGGTTTATTGTGTTCTAACCTATCGCTATGGTTCTCAGAGCAAGATGAAAAGTAAAACAGAAATAAACCACCCAGAACCATCAAAGGGGGGTAACTTCCACCTCTAATGAGCGACCACAGCCAAACAAATGATGCTCTCTGATAATGCACACATATTGCTGTAGCCATGGAAACACACTCAGCAACAAAGAAACCTTGACCTTTCCCCATCTGTTTAGAATCTTCACAATGACACATTAATTTCAACATATGAAAACAAAAAAAAAGAAGGGCAGAAATGTTACATTTTCTATAATTCCCAGGCAGCACCTAGTGTAGTGAGGCTAAAACTCTTAGATGAGGAAGGAATGAGGCTGTTAGTTTTAGACAAACAGTCTGAGGTGGAATCCAGGTGACATTTTAGTGGCATTAAGCAAGATGAGTCAGATATGTTCTGCTGCTTTCTGAGAGATTCCTGGAAAAGATCCAAAATTGGGCCCGAGATGGACAGCTTCAAGAGCAAACATTAGCCAGTGTAAATATTCCCAAGAGAAAATAATGGAGCTCTCCAAAATCTCATATGCTGAGAGCGGAAGCTTTCTTCCCATGCAGTTATTGTTAGCAGCCTAAGGCGAAAGACAATTGAGACAGATTCAGTCCAATTCCCTCCAATCCAATAAACATTTAAGGAGGTTGTCTCTGTTTTCATTGATAGATAAGAATTGGGTCTAGAAACAGACAACATAGGTTCTGTCTCTAACATGGTACATTTTTTTGTAAATATATATTAACTCACTTAAATCAATTATAAAAACTGTGAAAGGAAAGACAGATTTTGCAGAAGTAATGAGGCAAAGTCTCTCCATGTGGTATTACTTGAGAAAAATCTGAAGATTTCAGAACATTTTTCAATAAGTTAACTGTCATGTGAGTAGAGAGAAGAATCAAAGATATATTTAACTCTCTTCACAAAGGAACTAGTCAGACAGAAAAGCTGATTTGAAGGAGCTGTAGAGGGGATGTCAGGGGGAAAGGATGGCTGTGTGGAATGGGAACACACATAAAGAGGCAAGATCCTATATTTCTGAATTATGTCTGTATACTGGTTTACATATGCAAATCGATATTACCTTAAAAAAAAGTATTTTACAAAAGAATAAGACTGCAAACTTAAGTAAACACTAGTAACAGTTGGCCCTCCCTGGTGGCACAATGGGATAAGGAGCAGCACTGTGAAGCTATCTGCACCTGCTTCAGCACAA
>NW_004567117.1:26407623-26415815 GCF_000260355.1 Condylura cristata | reverse complement strand
GGACAAAGACAAACATTAAAATCAACTTTGAGGGCCCTCCCTGGCGGCACAGCAGGTTAAAGCACAGCACAAAGAAGCTAAAGCCACTTCAGCATGAGTTCAAACCCCACCTCCAGGTGACCGACATGGCACAGCAGACCTCTCCTGACCTGCCCAGTGCTCCCCTCAGCAGTGTACTTCATCAGTCGGCATGTTCTGCTCCCCATTCTCTCTGGTGAATCCGCTCACTGCCCCTATACTCTGGCCTGTACCCCAGTTCTGTATGCATAAATAAATAAATTGCAAAAAAGAATCTGTTAAGGAAAAAATCTGTTATATGACAGGGGGAGAGGGAAACCCCTGAAGCCCAAAAAACCTGCCTGCTCTAAGTGGGTTCTGCCATCCGTTGCAACAAGACAAAACATATGTAACTTTAATGACTTTAATAATACAGTAAATATACAATACGGAACACAAAGAATATAACTTCTAAATCAAACACCTGAAGTTAATCATCCCCTCATGGGCAAAAGTCAACCCAAAAGGGGTTGGCCCAAAGCAAGGCCTGAAAGCTGCCACAAGACTAAAGCACCTTCTGGCCGGGACCCATGGAAAAGGGTCAGAAATGGCCAGACAAATCTGGGAGGAAAAGAGCAAAATCAAAATCAAATATAAACACTGCCAGAGTCACCTCCCTATAGGTATCTCACCCACATCTGCCTTAACCAGTCCAGGGTCAGGAAACAAGCCCGTTTTCTTCATCACATGCTTGCCGCTCTATGTGGCTTCCTCAGGTCTCCTTCTTGTTCTCTATCCTGCTTCCTTCTCTTCTCTCTCCTCTCTTCTTCTCTCCTTTTTCTCTGCTCAGCTCCACCATCCTTCTGGGTGGGGCAGGGAACCAGGAACTTCCCCTTTTCCTAGGGACCACCCTGTTACAAATCAACCTTGAAAGCTGACCATAATAGAACAGAGACATCCAGAGGAGAAGGGGGTGGGAAGAAGGGGTGAGAAGTGGGGTGAGCACAATGGACTGGGCTGGGAAACTACTAGGTGCTTTGGGGGGGGGGGAGTTACAGTGCTCACATCTCTCAGAGAAATCCTACATGGCAAAATACTAGCAAAGATGTAAAACAGTAGTATTTCTTTTAAATAAGAAGAGAGAAAAGCATCTGAACCTTAATCATAGAATAAATATAAAGTCAAGAGAAGTTACCTTTGTCCAAAGTATGAGATGACCCTTGGGTGGATTTGTTATAAAATACTCTAAAACGGCTTTGAAAGATCATGCAGTTTTGGTTAATCTTCCTTAGTGAAGGTGGGATGCAAATACAGAACATCATCACCAAAGAAGCAAGAGTTGGGTTAGCTCAGTCACTATTCAAACCACCTGGCCTGTTGATTATTAGGGGAAATGAGACTCTCAGCTACCAAATAGACAAGAAAAGATAGGATTCAGTTTTGATCCATGAAATACAGGAGTGAGCAGATAATCTTCATAGATTAGAAATTTACAGAGAATACTTTTTTCTTCATTTGCTAAAGATCTTTGTGAGTAGGTTGCAGAGTAATAACCGGGCCAGAAATCGCTTTTGAGAATTATTGACCCCATTGGAAAAAAATAAATAAATCAAGAACTCCATAAAAATGGAATTTGATTTGGTGCTGTTCCTTCCTCTTAGGGAAATATAAAATGTTCAACACTTGCTATCTTTGATTACAAGCTAGGTAATATAATCAACATAACCAATATTTACTAAGGAAATATATCTCTCTTCAATTTCATGTTTATGCAGGTTAGAATGGAAGAAAGGGCTGGAAAGGTGGACAGAGGGAGTGTAGAAGGAGAAACATGAATAAATTATCAGACAGGTATCACAGAGACAAAGATCTGGGACAGGTGATGAAGAACAGGGCAGGAAGCAGTTGAGACCCAGAAGCAGGGAAAGTCACAAACAAGGAGGATTAACAGGTAGAAGAGATTTAAAGAGACTTAAGTTAAAAGATCACATTTGGGAAGGTAACAGGCAAAAACAGAGCCAGTTAGAACTGGAAATGAAGGCCAGTGGAAATTTCCATTCCCTTATTATTCACACTGCTCTGTGGAGTTCTTTGTCATGCAGTCAAAGGCAGTGATCAGCTGACTGACCATTATCCAAAGTTCTTCAGTCACTTTACTTTTCAAACCCAGAGGGGAGAAATTGTACATTATTCCATGAAGAATGTCAAGCTGCCTGAGTGCGCCCAGGCTGGAGTCTAATTCTGAGGGGAGAGGTACTGTGCCAGCCCTCCTACCTGCTGAGAAGGGACCGCCCTCACTGCTCCCCCAGCGTGCCCAGAGCAAGTCCCAAGCCCCGGGCGTCTCCTCGAGCGCCCACAGCCCTGAGCCGCGCAGACTGCAAGGATGTGAGCAAGCGCAGGGGAAATGACAGGTGAGGACAGGTTGCAGGCGGAGGCTCTCTGCGGCCCGGAGCGCAGGTGCCAGCCACGCCCTCCAGGCTCAGGGCGCTGCCGCGCCCCCAGCCCCTTCTGCTTTTCTGACTAAACTTCCCTTAATCCTCAATTCCAGGCACTACCGACCCCGCCGCTAAGAGGTTAACACAAGTCAGAGCGCGGCTACTTGGAAGTTTTCTGCTTTTAATTTCTGTTTAATGGCGTATTGGCTAGGGCACTATCACCTCGTCTCTCTTAACAGCCTTTCCTGGACAATAAACTGTGCTCGGCGCCCACCTCGGCCCACAAACCCTACAATTAAGCGATCGTTTGTCCTCTCCAGCTTGACAGGAACAGGAGTCTGAGGCGGGCCGGGAGGAGCCCGGATTTATTAAAGTAATAAATAACCTGGAAGCCCCCACCCAATCGCTGTCTCCCCTCCTTATTTACTTCCTTTCTGAGGCTTTGGAGATGGGGAGACAGGGAGATGGGGGATTTAATTGCTTGGAAAGAAAGTTGCCTAAGAACTCATCGCACTCTCATCCCAGAAACAATAAAATAAAAACTGAGAGGCTCTAGGGCTACAGCTTAATAAGGGCTGCTGGCTGGGCTGGCTCCTTGCAAGCCTCGCCCAACCCGTTTCTGGGAGAGCCACGCTCATGCCCGCACAAAACACACCCAACTAGGCACAGAGCCTTCCACCTGGCCAAGCCGAGCCCTCAAGACCAGTATCCTACTCACCTATCACTTGTCCCATCTCCTTTGATTTTGCTTTATTGGTAACTTTTTTTTAAGTCAGTGGCAGATGGTAGCTTGGGTGCAGACATCCCAGAATTGTACTGTGTATTTCAGTGTTTTTAACTTTTTTCCTCTGCAATTCTATCTCATTTTATCACCAATTTTTAAAGTATGAGGGAAAATACATTTATTTGTATGACCTAGTAACAACTTTTTAGCCAAAACTCATCTTTCCAGACTGTATCCAGACATGACAGAAAAGCATACTCACAAATAATATTTCTGGGCTTCCCCAGCCCTCAATCCAGAAGTAATAATTCTCTATATAGGATCAATTTTTAGGGATTAGTTACTCTTCTTCCTAGTTCTTTGTCTAAATTAAGCTCGGGAAGTTCACAGATATATTGTTAGCCATTTTAAAGTAGAAAATTCAGTGGCAAGTGATACATTTACAATGTTATGTGATTGTCACATCTATCCGTTTCCAAAATAAATAAAACCCCTCAAATGAAAGCCCATGCCCATTAAGTAATTGTTTCTTATTCCCTCTGTTCCCAGCCTCTGTAAGTCATTGATCTGCCTTCTACCTCTATGGATTTACCAATTCTGTATATTTCATATAAATGGAATCATATATTAATGTGACTTTTTGTCTAGTCTCATTTCCTCGGATTAGTGTTATATGGGTTCAGTGCATATTGGTGTGTATCAGTGTTTTATTCTTTTTATAGCTGAATAACACTCCAGCTGTATCACAGTTTATTCGTCCATCCTTGACATTCATCAATGAGTTGTTTCTGATTTTTTAGTCTTGTCAAAAGTGCTGCTATGAACATTTGTGAACAGTGCTTATTTGAACACCTGTTTTCTATTCTTTGGAGTATATACCTGGGAGAGGAATTGCAGGATCATCTGATAATTTTATGTTTAAGTTTCTGAGGAACTAACAGACCATTTTTCCAAGCAGTGAAACTATTTTGCATTCCTGCCAACAATGTATGAGGTTTCCAATTTGTCCAATTTTATTTTACACACATGCCTCACAAATATGTTTACGCACTTTTCAAGCTTCTTGTCTAGAAGGTAGTAATGATTGAGGCTCTCTCTCAGGGACCAACGAAAGGCTGTTTTTGTGCAAGTTAAGCTTGTTCACAGAAACACCTAGTGGTGTGTGCCATTATTGCAGTTCATGGCTTTTCCCAGAAGCTAAATGGTTCCTTTCAAATTTAGGCAAAATTAATGTAAAGAAACTAGATTGGTTTAATGTCAAAGTTCTCAAAAAGATACTTCTTATGAATAATATAATAGTTGATTTTTATGCATTTTTCATTTTGTGCATTTTTCCATCTCAGTTGTAATCCCCTTGGGCTTCCCATCACCAAATCACCCATGTGCCATCACCACAGTCCAGTGTATTTCCCTCCGTGCACTGTTTTTGATCCCATTCCCCACTCCACCCCCATAAAATGTCTCTGGTATATAGCTGTTCATTATTATTTCCTCGCCTGGTCTGTTATATTCCTGCTATGAGTGAAACCATCTGGTATTTTTATTTTTCTTTCTGGCTTATTTCATTAAGCATGATCTTTTCCAGCTCCATCCATGTTGCTGAAAAAGGCATGTGTTTCTTTTTTTTTTTTTTTTTTTTGGTTGCTGAGTAATAGTCCATTGTGTATATGTACCACATCTTTTTAATCCAGTCATCCACTTTTGGGCATTTGGGTTGTTTCCATGTCTTTCCAATTGTAAATAAAGCAGTAATAAACATGGGGGTGCAGGTATCTTTCAAAAAGATACTTTTATAAATACAAGTTCCTTCAAATTTCCTCTTCATTATTCAAACCTCTACTACGGAGGGAACATTCAGGGCCGCCACTAGTCACCGGTTTCTCTGGTTTGTACTAGTAGAGGGGCTACCCAACCAAGGTGTGAGGAAAATATGAACTCTAGGGAATAATCAGAGATGTTTTCAACAGCAAACATACCAGAGTGACGGCCAAGCTCAAGCCTAGAGAACAAGTCCACTTAGAAGGAAAACAGAAGTCTCCAGGACAGACATGCCAGAGAAAATTGGAACTGGTAGATTACCTCTTCAATTGACTTTCCAGAAAATTGTGTTGGAGGTTTCAGAATGAGAGGGAAACAATTTAGTATGAAGGAAAACAAGCAGATTAATGAGCAAGTAAATACTAACTTAGTCACTTAAACAATTAAAAAAGTAAGGGAACAGTGTACCCTATAGGCAGAAGAATGCAAATATAACTATTTTAACTGAAAACTATATCAAAAGAATGGGGATAGAAAACAAAGGAATCAGTGGAATAAGAGAGGTAAAATTGCCAAGTGTTACAAAATAAAACAATAGATTATGATAATTATTACATACAGTTAAATAATTACATATTGATTTGTATAGCCTGATAAAATCTGTTGTCTATTAGATAGCATCTAATGTGATCTGTAGATATATCTATAATTAGCTATATGAAATCTAAAATTAACAGCTCACATACACAGATGTTTCAGTTACCCAAGTAATAACCATCATTTTATTATCAAGTGTGGACTTGATTTTGCCAGTTAGCTGGGGCTGGCTGAGATTATTGGCTGGAACTCCTATAATGTAGAAGGCAGCATCAGAATTTGTACCTGGTAGCTCTGGGCTCCAAATCTCCCAGGAAGCTTTGTGGAAGTCGACTTGCTTTATCTGACTTGGTCCCATAGATTATACATGGACAGCCAAATCACAGGCCCATTCTGGCTGGAAGAGAAGAAACAGTGCTCTCCTTTGGGGAGATGCTGATGTTACACTGAAAGAAGATTATGTGAGTTGGGGATCTCATGAGGCCATCATGTAAATGTAGCTTGTCATACATATTAATTAGATAGTGCTGAAGTCCAGAGGAAAAACTGAGTTTTAGTAATTTGATTCTGATCAGGGAAATTGGGAGCAGATTTTGAAATGACTTTACTTCATAAATGGTTGTCTGTATGACTTTGATATATGAAATTTAAATTGTTTTATAAAAAGCTTAAGAAATTGATATTCCTCTCAAAACAGGTACATGAAACCCTAGGGTACCGTGGACGTGGTTGCTGTCAGATCCATTGGAGGTTTGTGTGTCACTGAGCGCTGTGACTAGGTCTACTGGCGCAAACACATCAGTCCTAAAAAGGCAACATCAATTGTTCTTCACACACGACAGTACAACCCTCCATTTGCTGACATGTGTGTCCACCACAAACATAGCCTGAGTTTGTAGTATTTGAATTGTCTGGAATCAGATATATAGAAAGTCAATGAAAGTCAATGATTAAGTCCCATTGCAGATTAGTTGAGTGATAGAAATTCTAACCAGCTACCTTAAGAATTTTGTTTTTTGGGATGTTGCCAATTGAATCCTTATATCAGAGGAACCATAAATTGATATGAAGAGATAATTTCATGTAGACGCTATAGAGAACAGTATGGAGATTTCTCGAAATACTAAATAGATCTCCCATATGATACAGCAATTCAACTCCTAAGTATCTACCTAAAGAATGCAAAAACCACTAATTTGAAGGGATTATGGATGCCTATTACAGCACTATTAACAATAGCCAAGTTAGAGAAATAACCTCAATTATCAAGGACAGAGAGTAGATCAGGAAGTCGTGGAATATATGCACAACAGAATACCACACATCTATCTGCCTATCTGTCTGTCTGTCTATCTATCTGTCTATCTATCTATCTATCCTTACCATTTGCAACATCATGGATGTTGACATGAGACATGAGTTGCTGAGTGGAATAGGTCTGAAGGAGAAAGACAAATACTGGGTGGTTCCACTTAAATATAGCTATACAGACAAAACAAAGGGTTAGACAAAATTCAACTAATAGCAAATCAGAGGTCTGACTACAGAAATGAGACTGCCAGAGGGCAGTGAAGCGGGGAAAGCTAAGTGGGCAGGGAGCACAGCAGGCTCTGGGGGAGGACTGAGGGTGCCTCGCTGGTGGGTGAGGTGCAGTGACATGCGTCTGCGGGGGTGTGACCCTATGCCTATGAATCACACAGTGCTGTCAAGCACTGTAACCTCAAAAAAATACCATAAAAAATTGGCATTCTATAATAAAAAGATGAATGGTAAGAAACCATGCTAGTAATTTAAATTTTTATTTAAAAATTAATTCTTTGCTGGTTTCCTCTGCCCCCCCTCCCACATCATTTGCTCTAATGCTGAGTCCCCTCTCCCCAGCTCAAACATCAGAGAACTGGAATGAGAGCCAGCTTAATTAGTGAGCTTTCTCATGTCCTGCCAATGTTTTTTAAAAAACCTATCAAATAGAGACACCTTATTAGAACCTGCAATTCTTTTCTCTGGGAATGTTTGCTTTTATCCCTGCTGACCCAACGCCAGCACTGGCTGATGAGAATTATAAAGCATCACTGAACTCTAGTACCTGCCGAGTCTATAGATGTCATGTAGGAGAAGTGGGACACCAGTGCCTTCAGCTCTACCCAAAGATCTAGAAATGCCCCACTCCCAAATGTGTTATAAAGACCCACTGGAGCAATTATTTTAGGAGGAGTGCACAGACGGGTTGGTCCTGAAAGGGAATCATGAAATGTTGCAATGGAGAAGAGATTTCCTCTTTCTTACATAAACCTTGTTCTTTATTTAAAAAAATTATTTTAAAAAGTATATACATATACTTTCAGTCTTCATTTTGTACTGATGGCTTTCTCATCTCAGGTGTTATCCCTGTAAAATCCCCCATGTACCATTGCCATAGTCCTTTGTGCTTTTCTCTCCCCTGTTTTTATCCCTCTCCCTCCCCTGAAAAATGTCTCTGATTTATAGTTACCATTGATTTTGTTTTATTTATACACACACACACACACATGCATATATATACATATATGTATATATGTATAGGGGATATATGTGTGTGTGTGGTTTTATATACATATATATGGTAAGAATATATATGATTGTATATATGGTAAGAATATATATGATTTTATCATATCAGTAGATGCAGAGAAGGTTTTCGA
>NW_004567117.1:26398176-26403460 GCF_000260355.1 Condylura cristata | reverse complement strand
ATAGATATAGTAAGAATCCCTTCCCTTATATTCCTCCTATAAGCGAATAAGCGAAACCATCCACTATTTTTCTTTTTCTTTCTGGCTACATAAGCCTTGTTCTTACTTCAGAGGAGGATAGGGATATCCATATCCTGATCTCTACATCAAAATATAAGATCAACATTTTTGAGATCTGTGAATAAGGTAGTTTCTTGTCTTATAAATTATGCCAGAGCCACTATAACAGGATTTCTGACTCAAGGAGCTCATTTTCAAAAGAGGATTAGGAGTATGAAAATACAGACAAACCCAATGAGTCAGCTCTGTCAGGTCACATAACACCGAGTCATCTTATTTTTATGGGCCTGACTTTCCTGAATGTGCCATGGAGGGTGATGCCTTCCTGGATTCCATTGTTGCTGGCACTTTGACCTGCTCTGATCAGTTCTCTCTGAAGCTCAGATTCCTATCACATTATGTACAGTGAGAGATTTTTTTTTTTTTTTTGTCATTCAACATCTTTGCAATTTTAACATTGTCTGCATTCATGAAAGTAAAATTAATCATTCTGAATGTTGGCTGCATGGGATTATCATATGAAGGAAGATAAGAGTTTATCTTTACAAAGATTCCAGGATTTAATTGGATTTGTCTTTGGAAAATAAAGGTAAGATTTAGTGGAAATAAGAGTTGGTTTATTTTCATGAGCCCTTGGGGAATGCTAAGACCAGACATTGACAGATGTTCTTGCTATATAGTTATGGGGTACTCTCAATATAGGCATTAATTACTAATTCTAGGATGGAACGAGGTGTGAAAGAAATAGTTTGGTTGCTTGCTGGTAAGTACTTCTTAAAGATTATCATGACTATCTCACAGATGTCCACTGAGTGCAGACTTCTTTATCTCATACCTCTACTGTAAACTGCATTTTTGTGTGTGTGATTTTAGCCTTTTATTCATGATCATGGGCTTGTTTTAAGCCAAGATGAAGTAAGAGAAACCCTACCTACCCTCCCCTTGAAATAATTTTTTAACAGGCAATGTATAAACAATTTTCAAGAGATCGGACCTCAAGCAATGGAGGAAAGTAATACCTGAGGGATTGACTCAGCTTCCTGCAAGACCAGATCCAGAAGGCAGGAGACCGGGTGGAGTGGTGTGGAGAAACTGAGTTGCAGAGACACAGCTAGAGGGAGGGATAAAAGCAAGGTAGATAGAGACTTTAGGGCAGAGTAACAGAGAAGAGCAAGTTGAGCAAGAGAAACTTCTGAAGAGTCTTATGCAATATGTGAGGATTCATATGGGGGAATGTAGCAGAATCTGGAGAAGAAGCACCTGTGAAGAGTAGAGGGAAGAGTGCCAGCAGGTGTGTGGGACTGGGAATGGTACTGTTCTCCACTGCCAGACTGGAAAACAGGATAATCAAGGAGGCAATGTATAAAAGATTTAGAAGGGATTGACTCCACGAAGGGTGTAACAGCACTCGACAACCTGCTGTCTGGTCTATCTAACTAATTTTAAAAGCTATATCCCACAGGATCAAAATTTTGCACAAATTAGCTGTGTGCTAAAACAGAGTTCAAAAATATTTATAAGAAGACAAAAATATCCAGCACCTTAAAAAATAATTCAGTATCTGGTATCCTAGAAGCCAGATGCCACCACCTCTAATGTGTACTAAAATCAACTGAGTGAAGCTAACCCATCACTAACACCAATAATTAGCAAGTCTACTACAGTGGCGATAGCAAGTAGGAGATCCTGACACAGCATAACTAGCAACTCAGGAAGACTCTGAAGAGTAGAAAGAACTCAAGGATTTGGTCAACAGGATGGTCATAAGCTCCCTGCATCTTCTTTCTGTCTTCAGTAGTTCCCAGATGGGGAAGCCCCCAACTTCAAAAAAAAAAAAAAAAAAAAAAAAAAACAGAGTTCCAAGCTCTAGCCAAAGAGAAAAACATCAGGCTAACAGAAGAGAAAAGCTTTTTGACAGTTTTCACTCTACTCCAGTCAAACACCAGTGGAAAAATTCCTCACATTCCTCCCCTACTGTAGCTTCAATAAAGCCAAGCAGGTAGTGGGTCAGTGCACCCCCACACAGTGGGAAAAGGGAGTGGTTTCAGATTTCCCAGTGACAATAATGGTGGTGGCAGGTGGGCACATGGGGGAATGGTTTACAGGCCTGGGCAGCAGCAGCAGTGTCAAGAAGGTAAAGTCGATGCTTTACTTCCTGGAGGGAGAGGTCACAGGTCCAAAAGAAGCACAACACACCCCCACTCCACTCACAAGCAATAAAGAGGCATCGTCAACTTCTCCTTCACAGGGAAATAAACATTCACTCCCAACCTGGGCCTACTCACTGTACCTAAACACTGAGGCTGCCTAGACGAAACAAATAAGATTCAACAGGTTCGAGAGTCTTCCAACACCCCCAAGGGCCCAGGATGCAATTGAAAAACCACTCATCTCACCAACTTCTGGGAAAATCACAAACTGAGCAAGGACAGACACCAACACTAAGCAAGGACAGACAAACTGAGCAAGGACAGACACCAGCACTAAGGTGAGTCGGAAGTTAGAATTTTTGAGAAGGATTTTAAAGCAGTCAATGTAAAGCTCTTCAACTAGCAATTATGTTTCTGGAATGCTGTTTGGTCTGGGCTTGGCCAATAAAAGGAGGCAGAGTTTGAAAAGGAAAATAATTTAATTTGTTGACAAATTGAGGACGGCAGCAGACTAGCATCTGAAAGGCCACCACCCTGCTCCCTGGCAGAGGGCAGGGGGATTTAGCCAAAGTTAACAAGGCGGCGAGGGAGGAGGGGTGACAATGGTCAGCGTGTCCCTTCTTGTAACACAGCAACTCAGATGTTACTTCCTAGCGATGCTCTTTTCCTTTGACATGAAAGAAAACAAAATTTGTTAAACCTAGAGCATAAATAAAGGAAATGGGCGAGTTTGTCTGGCGGGACAGAAGAGAGCGAAGTCCTTCATTGCTATATTATTATGAACCCTCTTGAAAGCACACCTAGAAAATCTCAGTGAAGAATAGAAGATATAAAAAATAACCAAACAAATAGAAATGAGATATACAATAACCACAGTAAAAAATTCTCATTAAATAGGCTCAAAAATCTACTACAGACAGGGAAGCAAGAGTAAATTTGAAGATAGATCAATAGATATTATTCAATATGAACAACAGAGCGAAAAGAGATTGAAAAAGCAATGAAGAAGACTTAGAGCTCTCTAGGACTGTAACAAAAAATCTAACATTTGCATTACTGATGTGGTAAAAGTAAAGATTGTAGGAATGAAAAAACATTTAAAGGGCCTCCCTGGTGGCCCAGAGTGTTAATTCTAGCACTGTGAAGCTATCTCAGCCACTGCAGTACTGAGTTTCATCCCCAGCCAGGGAGTGACCTACATGGCGCAGCAGACCTCTCCTGTCTCTGCCACTGCTCCCCTCAGAAGTGTATTTCAATACATCTGCCTGTTCTGCTCCCCACTCTGTCTCTGGTGAATCCTCTCACCCCCCCACCCTCCCCCCACACACCTCTGGCCTGCTGTGTGCATAAATAAATAAATCTTTTTAAAAATTTGAAAGAAATGATGGCTGAATATGTTCCCCAATTTAACAAAACAGTGAGCCTGAATATTTGTGCACAGGTGTCTAGGACATGGAGGAATGTTTGGGGAAAGATGGTAAAGGAGGAAAAGACACATCAAGGATGTGTCTAGGACTGCTAGGGGGAAAGTAAGCTCTCTTTAGATCTGGTAGGGGAGGAGGGGTGAGTATCCGGTGGTGATACTGGGGATGGTTGCCAGGCAAAGGGGAGTTATAGGAAATAGGCTCCAGGGATGAGCTAAGTGCACATACTGGAGCACTCTCACCACCAACTGAAATAAGAAAGAGACTCTGAGCATGATCCCTTCCGGCTCCATCCATGTTGCTGCAAAAGGCATGAGTTTATCTTTTTGATTGTTGAATAATATTCCATTATGTATATGTACCACATCTTTATTATCCAGTCATCTGTTTTTGGGCATTTGGGTTGAGTCCACATTTTCCCTATTATAAATAGAGCAGCAATAAATGGGGGTGCAGGTGTCCAAGAAAGAAAAATACTGATGGTTTCACTCATAGCAGTAGCATAAGGGATCAGGGGGTGGGAGGGTGGGGTGGGAAAAAAGGAACAAACAAATGTAATTCAGTAAAAATGAAAACAATGAACAACTATAAACCAGAGACAGTTTATGGGGTAGGAGGGGGAGTGGGATCAAAAATGGGGGTGGCGTTGAGTGCACTGGACTGTGGTGATGGCACACGGGTGAACTGGTGATGGGAAGCCCATGGGGATACAGCTGAGATGAAAAAATGCAGAAAATAGAAAATGATGTAAAAAAAGAAAATATATAATTAATAAAAAAAACTGAAAAAAAAAAAGAAAAGACTGTATCCACTGGCCTTGTCGCCATGATGCTGCAGACCTCCAGAGTGTCTGCTCAACTGTTCCCCTGGTGTGAGGGGCAGAAAACAAGGCTTTTTTCCTCTTCTCTGAAACTAAATGTTGACTATCATCCTCCAGGCTGGCTCTTTCCTTACTTGGGAATATGCAGCTCTTGACTACTCCACAGGTTTTAATTGTTCTTCACCTTTACGAACTCAGGTTCTATTTCCTATAATCTTTGTGTAAGTTTATGTGTATTCCAATATTTTTTTCTGTTTATCTTACAGAATGATAGGCACTTTAAGGTAGTATTAAATGACACCTATTCCAAGGAGTAACAAATTCTCTATTTCAGATTTCAATATATATGGCAACTAATAATAATAATAATGAGGATGATGATGATGATGATGATAATGCAAAATCCATGTAGACAAACTCAGTTTCAGGGAAAAAAAATCTGTGCCTATAAGAATCTGCAGCCATTAAATAGACTCATAGGACATTCAAACTACATGTAATTTTAGAAACAATCCAATTCAACAACTTTGTATTTACAGATGAGGAAACTGATGCTTAGGGAGAAACTGTTTTCCTTGTCTAGAAATAGAGCCTGCCTTAAAAGTCAAGAGTGTTAAGGGGAAGGATGTCCTAAAGGAACTCTGCAGTCTTATCAACTCCACCCCCTACTCCAGCTTTCTGGACCCTACACACCACTCCAGTGATTGAAAACTACAACTTCCAGCAGCACCAGGGAGAGAACTGCGAGGACCCAAGAGTAGAGCTAGCAGGAAGGAATTCTGGGACTTTTGGGGGGATAAAATACACTCCTGAGGGAAGCAGCAGGAGAG
>NW_004567117.1:26383761-26397601 GCF_000260355.1 Condylura cristata | reverse complement strand
CCCAACTGCAAATTAAAAGAATGAGCTACAACCACACATCCATTAGAAGAGTTAAAATATGAAATATTGACAACCAAAGGCTGATAAGGACTTGGAGCACCAGGAACTCTCTAATTACTGCTGGGAATGCCAAGTGGTACTGATCAGGGAGAATGAGGTAAAGGGGGATGTGGAGATTCTCAGTACTTCCTGAACAATTTTTCTATAAACTTACAACTGCTTAAAAAAAAATCCATTTACTAAGAACTATTAAGAGATTTTTTTAATGTTTACCCTATAACCAGGAGAGAAGCCTTTGTCATGCAAACTATCAACAAAGAGATAGCAATGTCCAATAACCAAGAATAGACCCAAGCACATGGACAATATTTATTTAGATTTGTAAACTTTACAGTTTATATTTTAAAAAGGCTATTTGGAATAGAAAGAGGAAATTAACCAAACAGAAGAAGCAAGAATTCCAAATACTGTTATATTGTTCCTTGATCATGTGCAAATCAGAACAAGTGAGGTCTGATATCATATCTCTTTGAGACTTATTCTGAGTTGCTACCAAACCTTAACAAAATATGATGCTGCAGTTTTATTTTAATTTCTTATTATTTGTATTCTTGTTCTCTTAAGTCCATTTTTATCTGGGATGCCAGATTTATTTTCCTGATACCCACCTCAATTCTAATCATGTAAATCAAAGTTTTTAAAAGTCAATAAAATCTTCAGAAATGTATAAACACTGCCTGGGAAACACCTGCCGTCTGTAAAACTTCAGCTATTTTAGGAAAATACAGCGTATGGATTCATCTTGATACTAACCACATCAAATTATGGTTGAGTATAGAGAAAAGTTAAGAAAAACGTTAGAACATAAAATGAGGGTTTCTTTTAGTATTTAGGGGGGAAAACTTTCCAACTCCTCCCTTGTAAAAAGCAGTTGTGAAGCGCCCTCCCTGGTGGCGCAGCGGGTTAAAGCACAGCACTGAGAATCTAAAGCCGCTTCCGCACGAGTTCGATTCCTACCTGCCCCGGAGGTGACCACATGGTGTGGCAGACCTCTCCTGACCCGCCCGCTGCTCCCCTCAGCAGTGTACTTCGTCCATCTGCCTGTTCTGTTTCCCACTCTGTCTCTGGTGAAGCCTCTCACTGGCCTTGCATCTCTGGCCTGTACCCCTGTTCTGTATGCACAAATAAATAAATAAATATTTTTAAAAAAGAAAAGCAGTTGTGAATACTGGCAGTGCGGCCTCGAGGCGCTAGCTTAGTGGGCAGCGCCACCTAGTGGAATGACATTGCTTCTCACTTAACCTGCAAGGGGCTGGGTGAATTTCAGCCTCAGTAACTGCATCAACAGTCCCTGCATAAACCTGAGGACAAGGGATCCTGTCTTCTCAGCTACTGGAGTAGACAATATGAAGTACTGCAGAGTCTTGTGGTCGACACTATTAGTTCATAGCTTCACTTGAAAGATGAAAGTTCGTTTTTGTTCTACCAGAACGCAGACTCCTCAAGGTCTTATAAGTTTGCTGAAAACTATCGGGTTTTTTCTTTCTTTCTCGGACTGTGGTGTATATAAACCTAATTAGTGCATCTGAAAAATACGAAGTGACTGATTAGAAACCAGTAACCTTTACATTGCCTGGGACGGCGCACACCAATTATGACAGAAAATGATCGGCCTCATTCTAATACAATCTCAGAGGACATTTGGAGAACACAGTTCTCAGTGCCTGAAAGGACAAAACCAGCGTTGGACTTCTACCTGGCTGGCACCAAGGTCGAGCCAGAGGTTCTCAGCACTGACACGCCTGTCTGAAGCTCTCTAATTGCCTTTTGTTGCCTGGGGCCACCTTTATTTCCTCCCTTCATTCATATTCAAGACCATGACCAGGAGGCTTTCACAGACATGCAAAGTGTTTCTTAAATGCAGACAATTGAAAATAAATGTCCCTCCCTCGTGCTATCAATTATTTTACAGCTTTCCCTAAGCACCCTTCTCACTGTGCCTTAATGGTGACCATAAAATACAAAAGAATTTTTCTGCCCCTCCTATTTCTTGGTTCCCTATAACTTTTATACCTATTACTCCCATTTCCAAGTTTTATTATTTCAAGAAGGAAATCTCAAAGACAAGACACACTTGCTTTCTTTTTTTAGGGAGACTGTAAAGAACCCGAGGACAATCCCATTCTTGTTGCTAATTACCCACATGAAGCTGATTAGCTTCCTGGATGTGTGGGCCTCTGTGGCTTCATCTCTGGAATGGAGGTTTCTAGAACAAAGATGCTAACTCATGAAAAGCATCAGCCATGCCTGGCACACAGTAAGTGCTCAAACCAAAGTATTTTAAAGCCAGGATGGAGGGAACCTTTAAAATTATAAAGTCTGGCCAGTGCACTGGTAGAGGAATGTGAATTCAATCCAGAAAGTCTATCAGTGTTTCTAAAGGAGAGAAACTCTGGAGAGGATATTGTCAATGAACTTTCAACAGTAAGTAATTTACTGGCTTTTATTAACAACCCTCTTGAAAAAGGAGTGGGCTCTTAGTAAATACAATTATATCAATGATGAAGGCATGTAGATTTGAAGGGACAAATTTCCAAGGGGTTCCAGGTTCCCTGCCCCACCCAAAGGAGGGTGGAGCTGAGCAGAGAAGAGAAGAATCTGGAGAGGAGACTGAGGAGGAAGCAGGATGGAGGCCAGAAGAAGACCTGAGGGAGGCACAGGGAACAGAGAGACCGGTGAAGAAGCGGCTCATGTTTCTTGGACTGGGTGAAACAGATGTGGGTGAGAGACCTGTGGGGAGGTGACTATGGCAGTGTTTATCTTGATTTTGATCTTGCGCTTTTCCTCCTGTTTTGTCCCAACTTCTGTGACTGGCTGCAAGAAAGGAAAGCGGGAGGCAGAAAGGCTGAGCAAGCAGAGTTTATTGCTCTGGGACAGCAGCTGAGACAGAGCCCCTAGGGTGGGGTCAGCAGCTACTGCCAACTCAACAAGGGGGAAGGGTCTCTTATATAGATTCTAAACTCAGACTCCAAAGGGGTGACTCACCGCTGTGTCCTTGCTGTGAGGCCCACTTCACTGTCACCTTCAGCTAGTCCCATCCTGGACGCAAGGTCAGTTTATTACCACCTTATCAAGCTTGTATGCAAGGCTCAATTCTTTACCTCCCTAATTTAGTCCTCCTCAGTAAATCTTCGGTCACTCCCAACACCTCCCAGACTTGTCTGTCCATTTCTGACCCTTTTCAATGGGTCCTTGCCGGAAGGTGCTTTAGACTTGTGGCAGTTTTTCAGGCCTTGCTTTGGACCAATCCCTTTTGGGTGGACTTTTACCCACGAGGGGAGGGGTAACTTCGGGGGTTTGATTTAGAAACTATATTGTTTGTCTTTTCTATTGCACACTAATTGTATTAAAGTTCCTTTCCATTAAAGGTCTTATACGTTTTGTCATGATGCAGCGGATGGCAGACACTTTTTAGAACACATAGGTTGGGGGCTCAGAGGTTCCCTCTCCCTACCCTGTAACATTTTTGCTCCAAAAATGCACCTGCAAACATAAGCATTGTCTCTGTTCCAGACAGTGGTTTCAAGGGTGTTCATAGGGGTTGAGTCTCAGCACAATGAGGCTATTGGCAGCCACTGCAGCATGAGTTCAATCCCCAGCCAGGGTGCTGACCCACATGGAGCGGCAGACCTCTCCTGTCTCACCTGCTGCTCCCTCACCCCCGGCTCCTCTCAGCAATATATTTCAGTCAATCCACCTGTTCTGCTCCCCACTCTGTTTCTAAGGAATCCTCTTACCCTCACCCTGTACCTCTGTCCTATACCTTAGTTCTTGCACGAATAAATAACTAAATCTTAAAAGAAAAAGAGGAAGAGAAGGGGTGGGATTGATGGGATTTGCCTTTATATAGTATTGACCTCCAAAAGGTCAGGACTCCCCAGAGCTAAAGGAACTTAGGACAGGCTTTTTCATCTTCATTTCAAATATTAATCTAGTTTTCAAATAGAAGCTAGGACACTAAATCAACTAAGAGCAACCATCTGATAAGAAATATGCAAATATCTTTATAAATATACAGTACCATCTATAATGTTGACAGGTCAGATAAAGGCACCAACTTTTTAGTTAAAACTTTAAATTCCAAATGTAGGATGCAAATGCAGAAGTTTTACACATACAGTCACTCACACAAAAGCAATCTATTTCATTTTCAGATCCACAGATGGTTATGAATTGTACATAGACTTCCTAACCCCCATCCACCTTCACATGCAAGCCACATTCAAATACTGGAGAGACCTCCAATTTTAAAAACCAAAATATGATCAGAACTGGAAAGGTAATGAGGGTAGAAGTCATCTCTGGATTTGTTGAAACAAAAAACATACAGACCAAATAACAACAAAATAAACAGAGGGAGCCAGAGCCCAACTGCTGGGCTCTCCAACCTGAGCTGCCATCAACTACTGTCTCCTTAACACATAACTGGGAGGTGGTACCCCCAAAGGCAGCAGGTGGTCCCACTGGGAAGG
Organism: Condylura cristata; assembly: GCF_000260355.1. NCBI lineage: Eukaryota > Metazoa > Chordata > Mammalia > Eulipotyphla > Talpidae > Condylura > Condylura cristata. The sequence continues at coordinate 26,393,069 of NW_004567117.1, read as the reverse complement.
CAGGAATGACCACAGAGGTGGTGCTGGGAAGGACCTGACACGAGACTGCACCGGCAGCCTTCACTCGTCCAAGGTGGCCCTGAGCTGGGCATCCCGGGCACATGATGGATGTTCCCCTCAGAAGGGGTCTGTGGAGAGAGGTCCACCTTGCAGTTCTTCTGTTATTTTATTTTTAATATTTATTTTATTGATGCACACAAGAACTGGGGTGCAAGCCAGAGATGCTGAGGGTGAGAAGATTCACCAAAGACAGAGTGGGGAGCAGAACAGGCAGACTGACTGAAACACACTGCTAAACAGAGCAGCAGGTGAAATTCTATAAGACCAAGAGAATGTCAGAATAAAAAATAAGAATAATTAGGGTCAAAAGACCAAAGGGACTATCTCTGATGTGTCCTGTGTGTCTGATGAGGCTTTGGCTCCAGAGTATCTGACAAGACATTCATGGAATCAATGTGGTTAAATTAAAACTAGCAGAACATCCTTGTTTACAATCACTGTGGGGTGGGTGGAGACAGCCAGCTGCTCCGAACAAGCATGTGAAGGCTGAGCCACAGCAGCAGACATGGACCCAAGGAGAGGACCCAGGCTCACAAGTAAAGAGAACAATCAAAGCAGGTGAATTTGATCAAAGTGCCTATTAGTTCAGGTTGAAGGAGTCTTGGATCTCTTCATGAAGAATGTGATTTTTTTAAAAGAAAGATTTATTTATATGCATACAAGAGCTGGGATGTAGGTCAGAAGTATAGGGGGTGAGAGGATTCACCTGGGACAGAATGGGGAGCAGAACAAGTAGATCCACTGAAATACACTGCTAAGGGGAGCAGCTCGTGAGACAGGAGAGGTCTGCTGTGCTACGTGGGTGGGCTTCCTGGCTGGGGATTGAACTCAGGCTACAGTGCTTGGCAATAGCTTAATAATGCTAAGCCTTTAACCCTGCATCACTAGAGACCCAATCATGTGATAATTTTATAAAACTTATTATTATTTTAGAAAGCGAAGGACTCCTCAAACATGGCAGGGCTGCCTTGTATGTGTGAACACAGCTAGGGAGGTGAGTGACTGGCCAACAGTCAGTACACATAGGTTTCATCCTCACTGCCAGGATTACTGTGTTGGGTAAACCAGACAGGCTTAAAGTGAAGTCATTCGCTCTAAGTCCCAGGCACCAAGCTGAGATTTAAGCCTAACTTAAAAATAGTTTTAACCTCTCCCAGGAATGGAAACTTCTACCAGCCAATATGGAATTACCAACTCAGCATGGCCACCACAATCTGCCTGGCAGACCCACCTACTTAAAGGTAGGTGACTCAGCCACAGCCAATGCACTCAACTTCTACTCTTGATCTTCCACTTTGCACTGCTCTTTGGAACTGCAAGATGGAATGCTGCCCTCTTGAGGAACTGTTGTGCAATGCCCACAAGATCTTTAAAATCTTACCAAATTATAAAACCTTATAAAATTACTCGGTTGGATTTTGTTTCCTACAAGTTGGGTATGCCTATTTTGCACCTTTCAGCAGCCTAAGAACATAGGACAAAGTTGCAATCATTGCCAAAAATGGATGGTAAGAGTTGACAGGTATTTTGCCTCCCGAGGAGCTAATGAATTAGCATCTCAATTCCTAGTAGGCATCAGAGTCAGTTTGAAGTTTTAGTCAAAATATTTGTACACTGTTTGAGGTATAAGCTGGGACTTTAAAAAAGTCCCTAAATAAAGGGGCTGTTCCCTAAATAAAAGGGTTAAATTAAAGTCCGGTTTAACGAGAAATATAGTCCATCTCTACTGTGATGCCTAAAGGCATTTATCAGAAACTAGAGCTCTTGATTTGGGTTCAGTATTAAAAGGCAGGTCCAAGGTGTCTAACCAGCAGAGTCAGGGTGTAAGGGGAGCTTTACAGCTCAGGAACGAGATCACCTGAAGTGAGGTCAACCGTGGTGAAAACTTAGGATTGGTTCCCAAAGCCATCCGTTTGTATCTGAGTGGAGAGTAAGTTTTAGAACAGAAGGGCAGGGTCTCAGTGCGAGCGTCTGCTCTCCCCATCTGCGGATATCTCCTGCTTATTTGTAGACAATGAATGGCGGAATCAGACTATTTCTTTTTCACCTGGAGGTCTGGACCTGGCAGCTGAGATGAGAAAGAGGCTGACTCAACACAGATTCCATTTTATATGTTCAACAAATAGGTCCCATCAAGTACTTCTAATCCAGTTGAATGCACAATTTTAATATTTCAGTATCTGGCTATTTAATATTTCCTCTTCACGAAGCTTAGTTCAAAAAAAAATTCAATAGTACTGTTTTTTAATTCGCTGTTTCTGGCCCAATTAATAAACCTGAAGTAGTAAGTTCCTCACCCCCATCCAAAGTCTTCTGTGGAAGACTAAGCCTTTTTGCTTCTCCCACCTCTGCCTCCACCCCTCTGCTTCAAAGCTCACAGAACTAGAGGGTTCATCTGCATGGCATGGTAATTATGATAATAGCTGATACTTACATGGCAATTACTATGTGCCAGGATCTGTCGTAAGTGCTTTATACGCATTAACTCATTTAACCTTCACATACCCCTATGAGGTAGGGACTATTATTATCCTCACATTATATGTCTACAGAGTCTCTGGAGGAGCCTGCTGGGAGAACTACAGTGTAAGGAAAAGGGGAAAGAAAAAAACTTTCTTTCAAGGACATTTACTAGGATTGACAGAGAGAAGACATTCTGAGCCCGGCTGGGTTTCTTATTCAGCTTCCCCTGAGGTCAGCTTCCTGTGGTTCAGTCTTTCTAAACCCTGATTAGACAAATGACTCCAAAGTATATAAAATCTTTATGAAAATTTGCCATTGATTATTTGTAGATTTTGGAACAAGATGTACATAATCATCAATTCCAAGGGCTATTCATTCAAAGGCTGTTCCAGTGTTTTAAGTTTTCTATGTGTGTTTTTTTTTAATCTTCCAGGGAACATTATTGCCAAGACCTCAATTCTTCTTCCAATCACAGTTACCTTGTTCAGATTCAGCCCACAGAAAGTTGTCACTGCTAATTTGTCTTTTTCTCTATTTGAATCTTCTAAGAAGTAAGCTCAAAATATCTGTTTTTTTTTTTCTATATCCAACATTAAGCAGCTTATTTAGATTCACAAACCTCTGCTAACTCTTGGGTTTTGATCGTTTCCATCAGTCATATTCAAAGAGAAATGCTTCCTCTCCAGTAACCCAACTAATTTTTCAAGTTCCTGGAGACACGGCAATTGGTATCTGTTGTGCTAATGAATCCCTGGTAGTCCCTCCTCCCCTTTTCAATGCTCCTTCTGTTTCTCACACACTCCTGTTCTAAATGATTTGATTCAAACTGTCACTGTGCTCTGGATTTCTCTCAAAGGCAAAAGAGCAAGGTGACAAAACCAGTGAGTGTTCTCCATCCAAGTGGTGTCTCTCACCTCGGTTTATGATTTTATCTTATAGACTGTGAGGCATTCAAATCTTCACCCATCACAAGCCCCTAACCCATCACCAACACATATGAGGTTCAAAGCAACCATTATGTTGAAATGACTTAAAAAAAATTACCATGTATCTTTTCAATTTGAGTATTCAGTAATTTTACTTTATTAGCCCATTATTGCCTTTTACTAAAATTGCCTCATTTAAAATTTCCTTTCAAACTAAAATTCATTTTACTATTTAAAATATTGATGAGGGACTCCCTGGTTGCACAAGGGGTTAAGTCTCAGCACTATGAAGCTATGGCAGCCACTGCATAACTGACCCACCAGGCACTGACCCTCCAGTCTCACAGGCTGCTCCCCTCAGCAGTGTGTTTCAGTCTGTCCTCCTGTTATGCTCCCTACTCTGTCCCTGGCGAATCTTCTGACCCACCCCTACCTCTGGCTTACACCCCAGTTCTGTATGCATAAATAAATCTTAAAAAAAAAAAAAAAACCTGCTGGTGGCACAGCAGGTTAAAGCACACCAGTAAGAAGCTAAAGCCACTTCAGCATGAGTATGATCCCAGCCCTACAGGTCATCCATGGCTTGACAGACCTCTCCTGACCTGCCTGCTGCTCCCCTCAGCAGTATACTTCCACAATCTGCCTGTTCTACTCCCCACTCTGTCTCTGGTGAAGCCTCTCACCATCCCCGCACCTCTGGCCTGTACCCCAGTTCTGTATGCATAAATAAATAAATCTTAAAAAAAAAATACGAAGCAGATACATGAGGAAAAATTTGATGCACTTCTCCTAAATCCCCAATATATGAAACCTTCACCTCCAGTCTCACATCTCTGCTCGTGCCATTTCTATTTCCTGTCAAGAAATAGAATTCATACCCTCCACTAACCCAGCCCTCCTACTTCTTGTGTGGATTCTATTATTTTCTTACGTTTCTTGCTGCCTAAATTTCTCTCATCATATTTTTACTGCAAAAGTTGGGCAGTCATTCAAAAAAAAAAAAAATCAGCAAATGTAGGCAGACTACTATAAGGAGCACCCAAGATGTTACCTGCCTGGAATCACTTGCCGATCATGCACCAGCATATACCTCTGTGAGATCCTTCAGTATGCACATCAATTGCTTTTTTTCAATAACAGGTTTCTATTTTCCCTTACATTTTGCCACTTAATTTAATAAATAAGTTCTTGGGCAATTACATCATAGTGAATTTTCCCCATTATAAATAGCATTAAGAAAATTTTACATAGAAACAAACAAAAAAGACAACCACAAAAACTCTCAGCAGAAATACACAGACCCACTCACAAAGTTGTCAAACTACCCCATAGTACTATAGTTACCAATATTAAAAAATCCTTGTGAAAGCTTTTTTTTTTTTTTTTCACCAAATCTTCATTTCAATCCAATTGCTTTTGATCCTTTCCTTCTCCAGGAAGCCTTCACAGATTTCCCAGTGGATATTGAAATCTCCTTCCATAGACCGTGTGTCTTGGTGTTTTGAGGCTTGTATTTCTGGCTTTACATATTCTGGCTTGCTGTTTCTTTTTTCTCATGTTCTCTTAGGGGAGCTTAACTCCCCTAAGTTAGGATGCTCTGCATATGGGACATGTTCACATATGGGCCATGTTCAGTAAAGAATATGGAAATGAAGAAAACTAAGTATCATGTTCAATATTATCCACTATCCCTGGAATTTATTTTGAGGCTTTTTTCATGATCCAGTTTCAATCTCCCTGTTTGGTATAGGTAACCGTATTAATCAGGAATCTTTCAGTAAAAGTGATAGAAAACCATCTGGAATGAACTTAAACCAAAAAGAAGTAATTTATTGTTTAGTACTAGGAAGAGCAGGAAGCAATTGCAGGCAAAAACTAAGGGCTCAAATGATTCTCTCTCCCTTTCCTTTTCATTCTCTCTCTCTCTCATTTGCCATTTTACTCTCCTCCTGCAAGGTTTCTGGTTGGGAATTGAGCTTGGGGCTGGGAAATTTGGACTACAGATGTATAGATAGCTCTAGTCTTAAATCATTCCGCCTAGTAACCCCAGAGCAAGGGCTTCCTGTGTCTGCCGGTTACACATAAAATCGCACGTTAGCCACGTCTAGTGAAAAAGCACAGTATCTAGGTACCACAATTAGGAAAGCATGCGTCCCCCAGCCATGCTATATACCATCGTCCCATGCTGTGTACCATGGCTGAGAGGTCCCCTAGAACCACAAAGATAGTAAAACATGTTTTTGTTTTTATTTTAGAGATAAGATAAATAACTAAAATTTAAGGTGCAGTGACAAGCAGCCCCTTTAACTTCATTCTTCTGCCACTTACACCCCTCCTGATTTAAATTCAGACTGCAAGCCATCTTGCCTTCTAGTCAGGTAGAATCTGGTATTAATTCAACTTCTTCATTTTACAGATGAGGAAATGTAATCACATTCATCATAGGTGAACCAATTAGCATAGCAAAGGTGGTGCAGGTGCCTGGGAACTGAGAAATCAACAACACAGTCACAGTTCCACGTGAATTTCCTTGACTCAGAGTTCACATCAGGGTCTTGGTTTTGTCCATAAAGCAAAGATTTGGACACCATGACTGCTAATCATTTTATGATTTCAGGCACTGCAATTCTAAGTCGTAAAGATTTGTCAGCTTTCTGAAATGACTACCATTGTATAAAATTTTACAAAAATGAATTTGTGCTTTTTTTTATTACTTCCCCTAATAATAAACATTCTACCCTGCATCCCATGAAGATGGTAGAAACCTTGGTAAATGAACTCACCAGGTTTTGTGCATCACTGGTCTCTGTGGCTACCACCTGCGGCCTTGATTGTGCAGGAAGCGCTTGGGAGCGTGGGTGAGGGGCACGTGTGCCCACTGGTGGCCGCTAGAGTATGGGTGGCCCATGCACAAGTGTGCACACCTGAGCTGGGAAGCAGCGTCTCTCAGAAATGGGAGGACGTGTGACTACAGGAGAGGCAAGCCCACGAAAGAACACTCAAGAGTACAGAGAAAAGTGTAGATTCCTTCCTGGCTAAAGCCGGCCACCCAGCCCTCCCCGGCCTTGCCTGCCTAGAGACTGAAGAAACTGACATGTAAAAACTGATGAAATTCATACTTATCAAAAAACGACAGTCAGGTACACTGGTATTTAATTTACAAGGCACAAGTTGCTTGCGGTTGTTAATTTTTTTTTTTTTTAATCTTCCAATTGGGTGAAGGTAAGTTATATATAAAGATCTGAGGAATTATTTTGGTTACATCATGTATTTCAATGACATTCATTTTAATCACCATTAAATGTTCTCAACTAAACAGAACTCTATCGAGATGGGAACTCTGAGGTAACTTCAGGAAAATGATGATAGTAAGGTTATCCTGTCATAAAAATTCCCAGAAACCACAATATGAAATATTGTATTTTTCAAAATTAAAAATAATATTACAGGAGTAATGTGTGCAAACACATTTTCAACTTGCTTCCTTTTTATTAGTGTGGGGTGGGTTTGCATTTCTTTACTACTGAACATTTCATTGCTAAGCTGGCATTTTATTTGCAAAGTTCAATTCCATATGTGCTGAGAAGTGGTGTTGGCTAAGATTCTGAGTAGAATTGCTATTTGACTGTAATACTAAAAAGGACCAACCACTTCAGTTGAACATTAGAAAGGTAAAGGTCTGAAGTAAAATGTTAAAAGTCAGAGAATGAAGAATTTGTTAGCATGAAACTGAGGGGTATCCAGAAAACATGGGGTATATGCTCTAAAATGAATTTGACCATCCACATGTACTAAAGCAAAGGAAGCAGAGTTCAATGCGATAGATTTTTATAGAATTGTAGTGTAGAGAAGAAAAGATTTCTAGTAATAGTTTCCCAATAAAACAAAAAATTACCAGTCCCCTGTGTGCTAGTACCAAGAGAGGCTTGGCCTAAAAGCTTGACACAAATCTAAGCTATCTCCTGTCAAGGAATCACAAGAAAAGGGTTAGGTAGGCCCCAGAGAACTGGGACAGAGAGACTCAAAATTCACTATTCACCATTCCACTTCAGAGTCTAGTCAAAGCAAATGAAATCACTACCTCACAGCGCTATCTGTATTCCCTCCATCACTGCAGCATTATTTGTAATAGTCACACTTAAATACACACACTGGAATATTATTCAGCCAAAAAGAGAGAAGGAAATCCCAACATTTCCTGGGATTCTCATCCTGTGACATTAAGATGGCACTTATGCCTGGGAGGTCCACTACTGACATTCTGGGATATCAACACTACCAGAACTCCGGAGGCATTATGCTCTCATAGGGACATGTGAGAATCCTTGAGAACAAATTCTAAGCAGATTTTGGATTCAGAGATTCTATTGTAGAGATACTGTAAAATTTTCTGGGGTAACTCCTCACCCCTCTGGTTAGCAATAAGAGCACAAAGACATTTTCATAGGCTTCTGAGTGAACAGACTCCACCTATAGTTCATGCAGGATTCTGCTACCTGAAGGTCTAGTCAGTTGTTCCTACCAACTGATGATCAAAACAAGTTTTAAAGATTTAACAATGGGGTGTCCAGGCTTAGTATCTCAGCAGGGCATTCTTCTAAGAGAATAAATCCTGCATTTCCTCTTGAAGCAATGTGTCATTAGGTTGGAACAATTAGGTTAGAAGCCCCTTACCAAAATAATTGCATTCTCAATGTCAATGACTTTCTACCTAAATAAACACAAAACTTGTGTTTATTGCTCGATCTCTTACAGCCTGCCTCTGTAAGATTCTGAAACTTTACTTTGATTTTCTAATAAACTCTTAACTGTCATTAAGGATTTACAGTGGTAAAGAATTTGACTTAGGTTCCTGTGTGTCTGATTTTAAGGGCTAATTCTGCTGATTGTGTGGTGGCCCATTCATGTGGCTTGTTAGCTTAAGGAAAGCCAAGCCAGTACCTGTACCTGGCAGCCGTAGCCCTATGTAGTGGGCTAGAACCCCTGTTCATTCCTAGCATATCTTTTGGGATGGCAGACTAATTCCTCACCTGAAGTAATAGAGTTAACACTAGCCCCAGAATGCCAATTTGTCTACTCTCATAACCTAAGAAGCACTGATTAATCAGACTTGGTACCACTACCAATTAACCACCCACACTTGGAGTATGAAAAAGAGAGTGGTTACCTTTTTGAGGGAGGTGCCACGTTCAAAGTGTTGATTTTTCCCCTAATGGTGAAGGAAGTTGTGCTTTCTCACTCCCAATTAAGGACAGAGAACTGCTCAAAATCTGGAGGCCTCTGCTTCTACCTTAGTACTTGCTCTTGCTTTCTGTTTAATGTTCTGTTTTCCAATGACAAGTATTTTCCGAACTGATCCGTTTCAGAAACCGTATATAGACTCAAGGCATTGTGCTAACTTCCAAAGTCTATTTCTCTTTAAAACACCGGACTGGTAATTGTACAGTTAGGTCAATAGTTCAGCTTTTGTAGGCCTCCAGCCAAGCCAGGGGCCGGAAACCTCCAACACTTACCTGCTTCCTCATTTGTCTCCAGGGCATGGTCCTTTCCTTTTGATGCTGGAAGTCACACAGTCCTCAGCACAGAGGCTTCGAGGGACTCAGTCAGAAAGCAGTCCTGGAAGAGGCAGTGTGGGCCAGGGCTCAGACGCCCAGAACAAGGCCAGTGACTGCAATGCCGGGCAAGGAAGGGAGAGACCCAGATCCAGCGCACGAGAAGCCCACGTGTGCGCAAGGTAGAAACAGCTCCTCAAGCTATAGCTGCTATAGAAGCTAAGAAGAGGGCAGGATGGAGCTTGTTTCCTATTTCACACTTACCCACCTACTGTGAGACACAAAGTAAATGTTTTCTTGCTTTAGA
>NW_004567117.1:26373260-26383456 GCF_000260355.1 Condylura cristata | reverse complement strand
AAAAAAAAAAAGTTTTGGTGAGGTCTCATCTGTCTTAAAATATGAGTTTTAATAAATATAGATTGGTGTACCCATCTCCAATTTCCAGTTTGAGAACATTTCTACCTCTGCATTGTCCTTTTTGAATTTTTCTTTGAGCCAACCCAGCCCCTGACAAACTCTGACAAAGAAGGGCTCTCTCTCTCTTACAATGAGGCACTAACAAGTGTAGAGGGGACATTTTTGAAAGTCACATTTGGCTTTCACCATTATGGATGAAATAGGCAAAATTATTAATCTATGCTAAAATTCGTGAGTAAAAGCATGGTAAAGAATAAGCACTATATTTATATAGTTTCAGAGTATCTCCTTATGAAACACTTATGAGTTTCTTATTAATATAAGTATCATACACAAATTGACTTCAGAATGGAGAAAGATGGAAATAAACATCTTACAAATAAAAGTTACCACTGCTAAAAACAATCAACATCAATGTGCCTTGTGATAAAATGCCTGAGAACAAGGTATTATTTCTGAAATAGTCCTCCCAAAAAAGGAATAAACCATGAGGAACATCTGACAAACCAACTACAAAGGGATTTTCTACAAAGTAGCTGTCTCAGATATTTTGAAATATATCAAGGTCAAGAAAGACAGGAGAGGCCTGAAAGCATGATTTCAGAATGGAGATCTTTAGGTCAGTTCTCTGTTTCTCTCAGTGTTCACCCAGGTCGGGTGCGCTCTACCTTCTGAGCCTACTTATTCCATCTTTTTTAGTCTCTCTCTCTCTCTATATATATATACATTTAAATGTCCCTTTTCTGTTCCAGGACCTTATTTAGCTACATTCTGTATGGAAAATCATTAATATATCAAATTAGCCATTCTGGCTACCAGTAGATTTTTGCATTTAGTTATAGCAAATCTTATTTGGGTTTAAAAAAAAAAATCTAGGGGAAAAAAATCCCCTTGGAAGTCTGCTTTATGTTTTTTTTTTTTAATTGCAATGTTAGATAGATGTTCAAGGATATGAAGTATATCATTTCATTGGTTATAGGTTAACAGTTGCATAGCTAAGATTTGTCTTTGTTTTTAACTGAATAATTTATTTCTTATTAAGGCAGGTGTGAATACAACATGATTGGTTCTTAGAAATTTAATATACTTTACTGAGTACAGTCTGTAACTTTGGCAATCCTGTGAGTGATAACAAAGAAAAACAATAGGTTTTGTTTTTTAGTGACTCAAGCTATTATACACCAGACACACTGCCACCCACTTGGAGGTCAGTATTATCACCAACACCTCAGAGAATCTGACAGTGAGGACTGTGATCACTGTGATGAGTAAAAACTTCAAATCCCAACTCTACACTCATTTGCAGCCTCATTTAGGGCAAGTGAGTCAACTATCTTAAACTTCTGGAAAAGGGGGAGACAATTCCACCTCATAGAACACTACACAGAATGATGAGTCACATGAAGCAATTAGCAATCCTGGCATGCAGTTGTAAGCCCTCCTCATGCTGACTTATTATACTCAGCTGAAAACTCTATGATAAAAATGAGCAGGGGGGCCCTCCCTGGTGGCGCAGCGGGTTAAAGCACAGCACTGAGAATCTAAAGCCGCTTCTGCATGAGTTCGATCCCTGCCTGCCCCCGCATGAGTTCGATTCCCGCCTGCCCCGGAGGTGACCACATGGCGTGGCAGACCTCTCCTGACCTGCCCATTGCTCCCCTCAGCAGTGTACTTCGTCGATCTGCCTGTTCTGTTCCCTGCTCTGTCTCTGGTGAAGCCTCTCACCACCCCTGAGCCTCTGGCCTGTACCCCAGTTCTGTATGCACAAATAAATCTTTAAAAAAAAAAAAAATGAGCAGGGGAACATCTACCCTCAGTAGACAGAGAATGGCAAGAAACAGTACATCAATCTTTCTTTAGGAATATCAACAATACGTTTCTTTTTTCTTTCTCACAATCCCACTTTCAGTGTCTGTGACTCATATTCTTTCTCTACTCAGCAATCTCACTGTAAATGTTTACCGATGACCTTGTTATCACTAATTACAGCACTGTGTTCTCAGAAAAGCATTTCTCAAACTCAAAGCAAATATTGTGCACAAAATACTATACTGAAGGGTCTTGATGCCAATAGCAATGAAAAAGAAAAAGTACTACATTGTAAAGACAGGGCTTTGAACAAGACATAGAATTTGTAGGAAATAGTAAGAGCAGAAGTTGTTTTAAGAAACAGAATTTAAATCTGGTCAATCAGTTTTCTTTCTGTGGTATACTCACCACACACTACCGAAACATTCAGCAAAACCAGTCTTTGTTCATCCTCAGCTATGCCCCTTCTTCACTCAGTAACTGTCCTTACTAAATAACACTCTCTCCAGTATACTGAACGTTGTTACCATGTTTGCACTGAATGCATGGTGACGCATGATTAGTGCTCATGACTAGTTGTATTTGTCCTTAAAAATATTGTACTAGTGCAAATGTTGTTTATGAAATATTGTTTCTGCTAGAAACACACAACTTACTATACCAAGTATTGTGAAGTTTAAAAAAACAGTAAGGTGATTCAGATTCAGTGTTGCCACATAATGATTTCAAGCAAGGGTCAGCAAATTATGGCTGAAGGGTCCAATATGTGATGCCCATTTGTTCACCTGTTATCTATGGCCAAGTTACGATGAGTGAAATTAAAAGCATCTAATATTTCAAAATATCTTGGCCCTTTTATAGAATGGAGGGGAGGAATTAAGCATAACAAAAACACCAAATTTTATTAAACACCAATTATAAGGTGGAGTTTATAAAGAAAGATTTTTTTGGTAATTTTTTGGTATTCTTAATAAATAATTACAGGAGAGGAAAAGTAAGTGATCACTTCCAAAGGGACATTGAGAAATTTTTTGGAGGTGGTGCCACTACATGTAAGAATGAAGATATGGGAATGCAAATGGAATATACACTTTAAGGCAACAACAACAAAATAAAGATGCAAATATGGGAAGGAAATTTAAAGCAAAAGAGAGGATGGAACGTACCCATTACTTTGGAGTAAACTCTCTAAATGACCTGCTAAGTTCTTTTACCACATATATGTTCTCTACAGATCACATTTCACGTACTTCTAGAACATCTTTTTAAAATATGTGTGCTTTCCAGCTGCTAGCCCCACTTTAAAAAGGCAAGTTCTCAGATAAGAATTTGATGATAAATCTTATAATAATGTCACTATCTGAACATGTTCTTTATTCAACCCTTTTAATCTTTTCCATCTTTTGGTATTTAGTATTTACTGAGCAAAAAACAAAAGCAGTTTTCCTTCCTATATAAAATCCTATGAGTAATATATAACATTCCTTTGTGAAGATTATCATTGTGCTCTCTTCTCATTCCTGTATGTTCCCTTTCCCCAAAGACTGATAAGGGAAAAAGCTAGTTGGATTAGTAGGTCTCTCCATGTTTGGAACAGAGCTTACTATGTTAGGAATACACTAGAAGATCAAGAATAACAATATTTTACTGAAATATATCACATTACAAGACTAGGAGAGGTATTTCAATAAACTTTTGAAAATATTTGCATTAAAAAATATTACAGAAAGGCAATTTACATGCAAATATAAAAATACCTTAGGCACAATACTAAAAGGTACTCTAGTATTGTTTTGGCCAGTTATAGTTATCCAGATAGCTACATTTTAAATACATCTGTTTCTCAAATTGTAAAATAATGAGTCATAATATGTGAAACGCAGTATTATACTATTGGTCAACAAACAACCAAAATCTGGTGGTAGGAGATTAGGAAAGAGAGAAGAAAAAAAGGTGTAAAAGACAAAGCAAAAACCTTCCAAAGTGAGACAAGACACTCAAATTCTTGTAACTGCTTTCCGGATGCGAAGAGATGAGTGGCGAAAGTGATATTTCAAACTCAAACCTTAAGAAGTTTATCTATTTCAACATAAAATTCCTTCAGAACTCTCATAATATGTACATGATGCAGGGATAACTGTATATTGACATAGTATATATTTGAAAATATATACAATATTTTAAAACAAAACCTCCAAGATCATGTATATAAACAATGACATATAAGGAAATAAAATTCAGGCACCATCTAATATTTAGCATAAATGGCATCTTGAAGGTTAAATGGTCTCTTCCTTCTTTTTACTCGTCTTATACATGGGATGCTTCTAAAGTCGTTTTCCTACAGAGCCAAGCATCTTGATGGGCCAAGCACATTTTCATTTTCTCCAGTACTACAAAAATTAAAAACAAATAAATAAAAAACAATTAGCTTCATTGATCACAAAGGAAGATAAAACAGTAACGGTCGAGAAGTATTCTAAAAAAAGCTTAGAAAGTAGATAATACAATTCTTTAATTGGAAAAAATTCCACTTAACTATAAAACAACAGTTCTATTTAAGTAAAGAATTACTTTACTAAATGCCAAGAAAAGAGTTTCAATTAACCATAATGTACAGGGTTCCAAAAATGTGGCGTAAAACATTTCAATTTACATGAGAAAAAGTCAGGTTAAAGAATGATTGTTGACAGAATTATTACATGGTAGGCAAATCCAGCACTAATAAGGCAAAAATTTCATTGAATTTTTAAGTGATCGATAATTAACATTTTGAATATGTACAGAGTGTGTGTTATTTTTTAGAGTGAATGTAAAAATCTGTAACTTGTCCCATAGAACACAACCACTTCATTCCAGAATGATCTGGAATCAAAGAAACTAATCCTGAAAGAAAAAGAAAGGCCCAGGAAAGAGTCGTTTTGGGGCTAGCACATCAACCAGGTGTAAAAATACTCAAAATAACTAACCAACATTAAAATATTAAGTAGTTATAAAAAATACACTTTCAGGACCTATTTTGCAATCGGTATCCTCATAAGTTATTGATAAGGTTGATAAAGAAATACCTGTGATACTGCTCTCTCAACTTTTATTTCTCAAATTTATCATTCAGCAAAACAAAAATGATGCAATGCATTACTCTTGAGGACTATTTAATGCAAAAATAATAAGCAATAGTTAGTGGTTGTCTTTAACATGAGCAGGTGCTGTCAATCACCCACTTTCTCATTAAAAGCAAAATGATCAGAGGATCATGTTGTTTAGGTGAATACACAATAGAGACATCCATCTCTCATATGCTCTCAGGTTTAATAAAACATATGCTGGTATTATCTTGAAAGAATTAAGAGTGTTTCTATGAACTTCAACTCATTATTACTCAAAGAGGAAATCTCTTTGAGTATTAACATGTATAAGAGCAAAATGTGAAATATGCTGATTTTAATATAAATTCTAGAAAATATGGTAAGATTTATTTTAATGCTAAAAGGTTTATTTTTTATTTTTTTATTTTTTTACTTTTTTTTACTAAAAAGTTTATTTTTACATCATTTAGTAAAAGGTTTATTTTAATGCTTTTACTTTGCAGTTAAAGATTCTCTTTAAATATTTTCTTAAAGGTGGTATCAGAGAGAGCAGTAGTAAACTCTTCATATGGTCCTTGGCACTGACATAAAATCACATATCTATTTGATGCCTACTATATCCAGGTTGTGTGGGGAAACTACAAGTTACTTAAGACAAAATTCCTGAAAACACAGCGCTTCTGCACGATCATCATACACGTATGCATCAACCAGTGGACCCCTGGGAACCTGAGGTTATGTAAATATCATGGATTATATAATCATCAGAGCTATAAAGGACATTCTTTTGGAGGTAGGTAAAAATGATGAACAGTGAAAATGAAAATGCATGCTAGTCAAATTGTCAAGGATCCTCACGGGCATGTTACAAAATCAAAATGTATAGCAGGTGCCTAAACCCCGGAGCTGTGAACAGGCTGCTGTGACAGTGCCAGTGTAGAGCAAGAGAGTGAACGCCAGGGTCAGCCATCTTTCATCTGACCCTCCAGAGAAAAAAAAATTAGCTATGCACGTAACCAATAGATAAAGATGGGATAACAACATTGTACACAAAGATGGGATGACAACATTGTACACAAAAGAAAACACTGAATCGTGTTGCCCTCATGTCCCCTCCTGTTGAACTGCAATGGACACTGATAACTGAAAGGGTGAAAGAAAACTTGAACTTTGCGATCTGTATACTTCTGCAAGGCTTAAATATATCCATGAATCCTTTGGATACCTAAATTTCAAATGAGTTTTCAAATGAGAAATTCTATGTTGAATGAAAAGCACATGCAAAGAAATTTCTTTCTTTTATAATTTAGAGACAGACAATCTCGGCCTTCAAAAAGGAATTTCTTTATATTCTTCTTTACTGCTAGTGATAATAATTCATAATGCTTGCCTTTGGTACGTTGTATCAGGAAATTCTGAATCAAAGCAGATAATCAGAATGGCAGTACTAGCCTGCACATGATAATTTCCCTTCCCAATGTTAACTAGTTGATGTATGGTCCTTAAACAAAGCTAGTTTCATTAAAGTGCCACATAAAATCAAACATCAAATAAAAATACATTATGGTGTATTTAGCTAAACTAGTGTCTGTAAACATATCCAAACAGTTATTATTATTACACTTACACATGTAATATTTTTATACTTAATTACATTTACTAATTTTACAAAGATTTTAAAAACCTAAAATCCCCTGCTCCCTGAAAAATGACTTATAAATAACTGAAACAAAGTGGAAATTTTAGCACCACCACAGAGACTAATTTCTCAACTGTCAAAGCCAGTTGATATGATCTGAATATGCACATAAACCTAATACAAATACATCTATAATTTGGACACAGGCAATGTTTATACTTTATACCTGGATAAAAAGGTTTGAACTCAATCTGTTAATTTTTTATACTCAGTCTACAAAAATACCTCTCTAGCCATAGTTAAGCTATCAAAATTCAGTTAATTCAATTTAATATATAAGGTTAATGGAAGGTTAATGGAAACCACACCTCATCCCCCAGACTTCTACCATCAGTCAGTAAAGAGAGAATCAAAAGCAGAAACAGAAGAAATGGGTAGCAGTGGAGAGATTACCACTGAAAAAGACCTGGTTTCAGAATGATAAGTGACCTAAACTAAGTGACCTTTACTTTTTTGTACAGAAAAGACTAAGAAGACCTTAAAAGACCATTTCGGCAGGGAGAAAAATTCTGATGATGCAATTTCAAAGACAATGACCCAAATAAAAGCGTTTTTCAGTGGAAAATTTGTACCACTAATAGGTGGGTGTTGCTAGGCAACGGGTATCACAGTGTTTAATCTCTACCCTTCCTACAGAATGACATGATGGAAGAAAATAAGTCTTTTCAGTATTTCTGTGTAATAGCTGTATCTGCCAATTTTTAGTCTTCTTTGAGAATGTAATTTCTTTTATGTTGAAACAACTGTAGCTTTGTTAGTATGTATCAGTCTGCTTCCATTATTCAAAGACTGGTTTACAATCCATAGCATTAATAAGAATGTACGAAAATTAGCACAAGTCAATTCCCAGTATACATAATATTGCTATTATATACCAATATAATAAATGCTGAATGACAAAATTATGTTGGTCATTAGAATTTGAGCATTCATGTGATTTATTAGTATAGACAGTGATAGTGATAAACTATGTAAACAGAAATGTGGAGTTTCAAACAGAAGATAAATTTCTAGAGATTATATATAATTAACACTTCCATAATTTTATAATTTGATAAGACTTATATAAGTCTAAGACCTCATTTAATATCTCTTGACTAAGCAATTTTCAATGAACTTCTACAACTTTAGACTCTCACTTTGATACTGTTTCAGTTGTACAGAAGGATGGGCCCACGTGACAGGAAAACTGTAAAAACATTTTCAGGTTCATTTCTTAGGATAAAGAAAAAGGGATTATGATGAAGTCCTCAATTTGATAAACTCGGAAACAATCTTTTTTGTGGCTCAGTCTTCTCATCTCTAAAAGAGGATAATGCTAAAAGTCACTTGTGTGGTTTATAGTAAGGAGTACATGTTATTTAAAAAGACGGAAGCACTATAACAAAGTTTAAGTACAGGTTATATTTGTCCCATATACTGTCTTAATATAGACTGGAGTGCTGAAGTATGATCAAAAAACTGATCTCTCTCTATATATACACCCATATACCCATGCTGCACTAAACCACCATTTTTCACCTGTTCAGGGTGATGAGAGTGGTACTTATGTTGCTGTAGTCATCCAGACTTTTGCTCTTAACTGTCATATTCATATTATTACTGCCTTGGATTTTCTGTGCAATTCTGTTATGAAAAAATCTATCCTAGTTCAAAAGTTTATATCAATCAAGGCCGAAGTATTTTTAAATAGCTATTTATGTGTCTTCATCTTATCTATTATTTTACTGAAGAATTGGAAAAGGGGAAACTAGGAAACAAACTTAATGATTCTTTCAAAGAAATACATTCATCCATTCATCTATTCTCATGCTTATAAGGTGAACTTTTTTGTGTATCACAGTATGCCTATTCATCATCATATTCACATGCTTTCTGTGACTAGAAAGAGTATATGACATTTATCTTTGTGGTTAGTTCATACTGGCTCTATATACAGAAAACAACTTGTAATCTCTGACATTAGATTGAATTTGTTAGTTTTTACCACAATTTCAAATACTTCATAGGAACCAGGTCCAGTGAAATTAGTAATTTGTTATTTGTGTCCCTCAAATAACAGCATGGTACTTTTTTTTTTTTAAATAAAAATCAGGCTCTTTTCTATTTTTAACACCAAGAATTAAGAGAATTAGTCCTTCTATTTTTAGATAATTAGTTTCTTGGCAAAGCAAAGCAGGCATGCTATGCAAATTGACAACAGAATTTCAAAACTACACCATTAAAGTAAAGTATGTCACTAGTTTATTTTACAGAACTTCAAAAGCTCATACTTTAAGGTAGAACAAATTAGATGAGTGGCAGTTAAGTCTACAGAATTCATACCTCTCTGCATATGCATTCCTTTCCTCTCATCAAAAGGCAGCATCTATTTCTTCTTAAAACCTGGGCTAGACTTATCTTAAAAACTGCCACTTCTGCTTTCACATTACATTCCCTTGGGAAAACCAGCTGCTATACCTGCTCTACAGGCTATAGTCGTGGATGGGGAAAGAAGGAGTAGAGACAGACAAGCTATGCGGAGGACCACCACTGGGAAGATGTGGGAATGAAGCATTTTTGGACCTTCCAGATAAACCCAACCAGCAGCTGAGGAAAGTTAAATGAGTGAGCCCCCCTGACATAACAGAAAAGAACCTGGTACCTAGGCTCTGGCTAAAGTTCTGGCTAAAAAATTCACAAAAATATTAAGTTAGTAAATCCGGGATTTTTTAGGTAGTAACGGATAAACTGAAATAGGTGTTAGACAGAAGCACTAATTTTAAATGTAGAGATTTAGTTCCATGACATGTTGTAGTTTCCCAGGAAAATAAAGGAGAAAAGTCAGAAATTTCAAGTATGGAATAAGGGAAATCCACAAAGAAGAGACATCTGCACAGCTGTGGACAAGGACTAAAGAAAGATGAAACAGTGATGGGCAAATCTTTTCATGACAATGCAAAGACAAAAAGATGAAATATTTCTAACTGGTTTGAGTTAAAAAAAAGAAAAAGAAATAAAAATGATATGCACATACAAAAAGAGATAGAAAATAACAGGATAGTACAAGCCGTGGCCATGGAAAAGCCATTTAAGGTAAATGACAAACGAGATACTATGAGACCTGTTTTCAAAAGTACTAGAAGTGAATTAAAGACTTGAGTTCAAGCCTTAGCCCATCTATCGTTAGGCATATGAAGCTGCCTAAGTCATTATACTTCTCTTGCTTTTCCCTCCATATTCTCGAGTATGCTATACAAAGACTAAGATTTACCATTAACTAGCTGGGTGAATTTATTAAGTCACTTACTTGCCAACTGAGGCACAGTTTACTGTCCTGAGAAGTGACTACTTAGGATTAATGACCTGTGAATAGGTCTTGAGTTACCCTTGTAAGAAAATTTGAACTAGATTAGTGTTCAGGGAGAAAAAACATTTTCTTTTAAGCCCCAGAAAAAAAAAAAAACATGAACACTTAAGGAAGTGTTAATTAATTTTATTTCTTTCTTTTTCAGTTGTATGAGGCATTGGGCAACTAGGTAACTGATAGATATAACATA
>NW_004567117.1:26369381-26372340 GCF_000260355.1 Condylura cristata | reverse complement strand
CAGACCTTTCGTGACCCACCCACTGCTCCCCTCAGCAGTGTACTTCATCGATCTGCCTGTTCTGGTCCCTACTCTGTCTCTGGTGAAGCCTCTCACCACCCCTGCACCTCTGGCTTGTACCCCAGTTCTGTATGAATAAAAAAGTAGTTCGAAGCAGTATTCCAGAAGACCTTGAGTTGCCAAAGACTGGACTATATTGTTAGGAAATGGGATTATCATGCATATTTATATTTAAAAGAAACATATAACATCATTTTATGAAAATATACCTGACCTAAAGATTTCAAAGTTTAAAGATGAGAAATCTCAGGGGAAAAGAAAGATTAAATCAGAGAAGACAGTTGTGAAGGGCTTTCATTATCTAAGATATTGTAAAGTGAATAAAGATTAGTTTAAGATTAGTGAGAAAAATGACAGAAAAGGATAACTGAATATTTAAAGAAAATGACAAAGCTGGTTGACTTAGTGGACAATGGGTGAGGAAGAAGTCAAAACAGATAGGCTCTGAGCTTGGGTGAAGAATAGATTAATTGAATATGTAAAGTTAGGAAGGACTTCACGACCACAGGAGTGTGAGGGTAGGTTAGAGGATAGTAGTCTAAAATTTTTTTCTAACTATTTTCATAGTCATTATTACAATGATGATGAAACACATAATTAAAAGCAGGTTTTAAATCTAAGGTTTACCATCATAGCCTAGTATGAAAACGTCTTCTCAAATATTTATGTTAAGATTCTGCTAAAAGCATGCCTATAGGTGATCCTGGTGAGCTGTGGGATCTGTAGTGCTTTCCTCAGCTTCTAAACTCTCGTCCAGGCATTTCCTTATATACCAAACCAACCTAATGTTCAAGCCTCACTTACCAGGCTCTATTAGATCCAAGATCATTCTTTATAATCACCACTGACTGCAAAGGACACACACATTTCCTAATGTTCCACAATTCAATCATTACTAAGAAAAATTTTAGAGTTTATAATTCAATCATTACTAAGAAAATTCAATCATTACTCCACAATTCAATCATTACTAAGAAAATTTTTAGAGTTTATAATGCATGGAAAAAGTTCATACTAACTGGCTACTGAGATATTAAAAGCTTGACCAAAAAACAGAAAGTTGTCAATGGTGCTTTAATAGCTCTGAGGTCATACTTGGATAAACTAAGGAAAATGCACTCAAAGAACTTACCTGGGCAAATTTGTGAATTTGTTCCACCACTGCAGCAAACAGAGCATGGACACTTTCATCAATCAGACTCTGCATGTAATGCACTGCCTCTTCATCAGACAGGTCTAGACGGAACTTATCTTGAACCTACGAAGGTCACAGTCTGTTAATTTTATGAATTAAGAAAAACAGGGATATATTTTAAGGAGAGCTACATTTTAAAAAGACATAATAAAATTAATATAGATATTACTATATTATGAGTTAGTTGTAAACCCAAGAAGTGGTTTGTAACTTGTAAGAAATTCTGAATATTATTCTTTGAAATGTGGAAGATTGCTGCTTTTTTCTATCTGTTCTTTATATCACCAAGCCTTGTTGGTTGTAAACATTTTTAAGAAAAAAATTAAAATAAATAGAATATATGTTAAGTTTTGCAATATAAAATCAAAGACAGATTGTTCCTTTAGCTGAAAGGTGTGGTTTAAGGTTTATACTTCAAATACAGAAATACTGTATGATTTAAATTATGACCTATTTGTTAACAATATCCTTCCTTCATTCCTGTTATTCATCATCAATTGGATGTTGAAAGGTAAGATTATATAATGTCTCTCCACCTTCACTACCTATATAAGAACAAAAACTATCAATCACTGCACCATCAATTAAACTATCTCTTGTAAAATGTCTTATTTTCTATAGCAATTCCTTGTACTTTGTAAAGAACTGCTTCAATTGATCTATAATTTTCAAAAAAGGGAATTTTTCTTAGTTCATATTTAAAAATAAGTTGACACTCAGTAACAGTAAGTACTAGAAGAAATAAAAACCTATATATGAAAATGGATCCCTAAAAGCCATTGATGACTACTCTGTACAAAGCACTGTGCAGAGCATAAGGCCATATTTCATTTGACAATATCTGTATCTGTAAGATGTAGATGCTGAGGCACAAAGAATCTATGAGGCCAACTCAGGATGCTGATAATGAGGGGCTCACATACTTCTAGACAAGCTCACAACATGCCTGTCACCATTACACTGTACTTCTTCCCTCCTCATATAAATGGCCTACCTCCCTCTGAATGTGAAACTTACAAGTAGATAAAAAGTGGTTTACATTTAAGTGTTTCCTTTTGATTGGAAGATTGAACTTTCAGAAGTAAAATCCATTTCACACATTTGAAATAAATTTAACTTATAAGCAGAAATGAACCCTTATATAAAGACCTATTTCTTTAAAGTTATCAGGAACTACTTCATTTGCTCTGTGATTTTTGAAATTCTTCATTGCCATCCTTAACTACATATAACAAACAATCTCGAACAAGAATTTCAAGCTTAACACTCTTAAAGCTTAAATGTGTTCTTTGAAAGGATAAGATTTTAGTAAGATTGAGGGGGAAAAAACAACTAAAAATAATTACATGGAGGATTTTAAGACATTTAATTTTGAAAAGTTAAATTTTCTAAAGCTAACTTCAATTAATATATTATTTACCAATAATAAGAAAGGCTGATTTCATGCTGGCTGCAGTTTTATTTTTGAACTGGATTATGAATAACTTTAATCTGGCACAATCTGTACTATATCTAGCTATAAAAATTGACATTTTATTTATCGACCAAACAGCAACCTAAGATTCCTTGTCTGACACTAAAGGGCAGTGTGACTTCTCAAAATATGCTGGAAAGATAACTACTTGTTCTCTTGGATTATCAGGATTACTGGAGTCTCCGTTTTTTCAGGTTTTCATCCATGACGGAATGATGAAGTAAAAAGTA
>NW_004567117.1:26357695-26365316 GCF_000260355.1 Condylura cristata | reverse complement strand
CTCTTTCTTAATTTACTTAAGAGTTTAGGGGTTGTACAACAAATGAAAATGTATGGTTAAATTCTTAATATCTGTATATGAAAAGTAGATTGTGGTTGCTGAGAATATATAAAAATTACCTTTTTCACAGTTTTATCTGGTTCAAGAGCAATATCCGGAATGTTTGCATCCACCATCAAGGAGAACAAGTTTAAAATTAGATTAGAATACCTAAACGAAAGTGGGAAATAAAAAAAAATGCAATACATTAATTTTTTTCAATTCTTTCACGTATCAGGAGCACTCCTAGAAATAATGGTTCTTGGACCTTCACAATGATTATTACAGAGCCCTATAGAAAACAAATGCAAGATTATATATAATCAGCTCTAAATAAAAAAGAAGCCTTGAAAAAATATTCTGTGGTCTTGATAACTAGGTCCCACACTATAAAACAAACTTTCAAAGTAAACATCTCAAAAGATATTCATAATATACATATCCTTTTTAGAAAAGTCCTAAGAACAATCCACTCTTTATCTAATTAGAATTTTACTGAACAACAAAGATCTGTCTTTGCTGAATGATGACAAGACTGCTGTCTTAAGACTATCTCAGTATGTCAAGGGTAAATGAATCAAAGGGAAATACTGTCATCCCACTAATCACTCATAACTACTCTCTGGAGATATTAATCACCATTTTAGAAATTACAGTGACTGGAGAAAAGCAATCTTCAATGAAGGAGAAAACAGTTAGTCTCCATTGTATTAAAGATGGCTAAATATCTACACATTAACATCGTTGAACCTATGCTCACTGCTACAATAAAAAAGCTTCTTCATCAACTCTCAAATTCTTCCTTTTCCTTTAAACAAATAAAAAGTCTACCATCCCAAATGCTCATTTCCATAAGGGGATGTTTATGGGGAAAGGTGTAGATAACTGTACATTGAGCACACTTCACCTTTTGTACTAATACACTGCCCTCTTGGATGATATGCTCTGGATAGCCTCTTTTTAGTAGTATTTGACTAAAGGAGATTCATGTTTAACTTTGGGATGGATGCAAGTAAAGGGAGAATGGTTTTAGGCAATGGAAGATTTTTCATTGGTCTCAGTAGAATGTCAAGAAATTGCCTTGCACTATCTTTTCTAAGGGATGAAGGTCAGGATTCTGGTGACACAGACCTTGATTCCAGCCACCTACCTCTCCATAATGTAAGAAAGCACAACCTTTTGCATAAAATTTTAATAACTGACCAGTAATGATAATGGGAATATACAGATAAAAATGACTATCCAAATGAATCTCAAATTACCTATTTTATCATCATTTTTGAATTTTATATTACCCATGAAAGTGAAAGGAGAATATAATGAAAGCTACTATCTTCTAATCAAATAGGCTCTGCGTTAAACTCCTAAAGGAAAAAATAATAATAGCTAACCAGTTTTAATCTGGCTGAAAGTTACTGATTTTCTTGAGAACTGATTTAAAAAAAAAAAAAGTTTTGCAAATGTTATTCCATTCTCTTCATATGATGATTTTATTTGTTCACCAACCAATGTTTACTGAGTATTCACTCTATATACTGTTCCACTTCTCAGGATAGAGGGGTGAACTGAAGATATTAAGTCCCTAAAACTTACATTCTGGAGTAGAATGAGGATTTACACAAAAAACCTGGTAAGTATGGTATCAAATACCTGATACACTGATAAAAAGGTTTAATCAAAAGAAAAAAAACCCATGGAAGTGGGTCAAAGATTGACTCCGTGGAAAGAGGAGCCGTCTTAAGGAGATATGATTTTATTGTAAATGTGTTGGAAAGCAAATAACTTTAAAGAGTTAAACACTGAGTTATGTATTTTTTTAAAGCCTATATTGGCCATTCTATGGGAATAAGAATGAGTATAAGGGAACACCACAGGTATCTATATTTCACAGATATCCAGGTGGAATAGAAACAATATGGAATCTACCAGGCTATACTCTGGGTATGAGAGTGAATGACATTTGCTTAAGATTTAAATGGAGTATGGAAGAGAAGGAATTGAATGTCATAATGAAGAACTATGATTATTCATCAAAATAAGAATGAGTGAATAAATAAATAACAAGATTTTGGTAAGGGAATGAAAAAATTTTGTCTTAAATACTGAGTTTGAGATGCATACTAGATTCCTCACAGAGATGTCAAGTAGACAGATGTATCTAACTGGAGTATCCAAACTGGTGTTATAAAGCCAGCAGCATTGAGATTCTATCCAACGTTACAATCTGGATGAATATCCCCCCAAAAAGAGAGAGAGCGAGATAAAGCAATAATTTAGGGATAAAGTAAGAGCCAGAAATAAATGCTTTATGTCAATAACAGCATTCCTGAGCAGTTCAATATGAGGAGGTCAGAAGAAATCTGAAAAGAAACAGGAGTGACCAGTAAGGCAAAAATGAAAAATGACACAGTCAACTGTGTCAAAAGTAGCTAGAAACAAAGATGGCCACTAGATTGATACAGGTAACTCTTTACCTTGACATGAGTTTCAAAAGCAAAGTCTGACGAGAATTCTTACTATAGAATGCTGAAGGAAGAAAAAGGGGCATGTTAAGTGTAGAAAGTGAGAACAGAAGCTTTAAAAAGAATCTGCTATGAAGAAGTGATGTAATAGAGCTGCAGAGCAATGTCTAGAGTTGTGACTGGTCTCTCTTGACTAGATGTCAATGACACTTATCCAATTATGATAACCAAAGCTGCATCTAGATGCTGCCAAATGTTCTATCGGAGCAAGAGGAATGTGAAGCAGATTCTAGGTGAGAAGCACTAGTTAAAACTGATGGTAAGATTTTCTTTAGCATTGTCAAATGTTACCCTGAACACATGAACCAGGAAAGACTATTCTGATTAGAGTTGGGGTTGCAGTAGGTGAGATTATAGGACTGGACAAAAAAAACGTTTAAAGGAGAGGAAAATTGATTATAGTTTGGGAGCATAAAATTCATTAAGGAAAGTAGTCTATGTAGTAGATATAAGCTGGTGGGCTGGTGAAAATAGAGTATCAAGTACAAGGTTGAAGATTCATTTGAATAAAGAACATTGATAAATGAGCTATAAGAAGAGGAGTTGGTCAGACTGCAAATTTGGGATGATGATTTTGGAAGGGTAAATTCACTAATATCATAAGAGAGAGTGGCCAAAGTTAGCTCTAAATGATGACAAAGATATAAGGATAGATATATTTTTAGACTATTTAAAAATAGTGGGTTGAGTACAATGTTTAAGGAAAATGTTCTTTCTCTAACCTGTGTTTATGCCAACCAACTTGCCACTCACTGGTCTCACAAAAATGGTCTAAATTGTTCAGTAAAAATACTCAATAGTAAAAACAGAAATCATCTTACTTTTCAAGTTTCACTAGAGTGTTTCAGATCTACTTCCCTGACACTCCCTTCATTTTACAAGTAATAAATAGAGCAGTATCTGATAAAAAAAAAATTTCATTTAGCAAGAGTACTAGTTTAAGGAGAGAACACAGTGAAGTTAATAATGAAAGGTAGTGTGATTAATAAATTCACTGGTTAAGCAGGCAAAGATCTTCTCTAACAATGTAATATCTTTACTTGATATAGTTAAATACATTCCTAATTTCAGTATTTTTCCTGAAAGCTTTAGGCCATCTGTGCATTATCAGCGCTTACTTGAGATTTGGCATAAATAAGGGTTAGAGAAGAAGTTATACTTTCCTTGAAAACATAAGATTTAAAATAATTTAGAATTACTGTTGCCATGGCAGCATTTCAAAAAATACATTATCCCCTTTTATTAATCAATACCTATTTACCAGTAGCTCTTTGGAGAATGAAGTTTTTCTTATATGAAAGTACATGAGCATTAAATGTGTTCTGACATCTGAACAATTGCAATCACCAGGACTTTGTTAGAAAGGGACTGTTTCTGTGGTCCAATGTTACTAGCTTCTTTGGGGTAGAAATCATGAAAAGTTGATGATACCCACAAACCAAATAATAGAAGTGCCAAATGACCTTAAATCCAAATTAACTTTCACCTATAGGGCTAAATCTCATGTTGAGAAGGAAATTTTTACCAACTGAATCACATGTTAAATACATTAAAAAAATAAATGCTGATCAAAACATCAAGATGTAGCAATTCTTAACTAAAGTATAATGAAATTTTTAAAAATCAAAAACAGAAGTTTTCATGACAACTCGCCATGAAATTATTTGGATTAATCTCTTTGTGCTCTTTCTTAGGAAAGACTTTTCTGAAGAAAGTTAACTTTGGCTCCACATTAATAATCTACCTGTGTTTTCTCATTCTACTGAATTGCTACTAATCCATTATCAATGACAGTTTATAAAACATTGCTTTTCTTCTGCTTTCAATAACATAGAGAACCTCTGACATTTCTCTAGTTATCATCTCATATCATTCTGACGGCCTTCTCAGTGGGATCACAATGGCTCCATCTAGTATTCTGTAGGCTATATTTTAAATGAAAAAAAATCCCAGAAGTTAAAGTGGAATTCTCATATCTCTCCAAGTGCTTCTGCATCACCAAGCAAATCAAAAGAGCACTGATCTTCTCATTATTCCTTTAGCATTTCTGGAAAGTACAACTGAACCACTCTGCCACCCAAAGGTTAATAAATAATATGATCATTTGTAAAATGCATGTAGATGATAGAGACTCAGTTAACAAAACTAAATGTATGTTTTAACGACTGAATGACTAGCTCATGTTACAAACAAGACAGTGTACATGTCTACTGATTAACCTGGAAGAGCATGTAGGCTGATATGTCTTCTGTGCTGGAATTTTCTGATGGACTAAGAATATTCATTTTGCATAGTTAGGCTGAAAACAAAGCTAAGGGTCAAATGAGTCTGTCATTTTTGAATAATCATCATCACTATGTCCTGAAATTTTTTTTTAATGATTTATTTTACTTATTTTATGCATAAAAGAGTTGGTGCATAGGCCAGAGGTGCAAGGGGTGGAAAGTAGGGAGCAAGGGGTTTCACCAGAGATAGAGTGGGGAGCAGAACAGGTGGACTAGCTGAAAAATCACTGCTGAGGGGAGCAGCAAGAGACAGGAGAGGTCTACTGCACCATGCGGGTTAGCTTCTGATAGCTTCATAGTCTGAGACTGTCCTGAATGTAACAAGCATACCTTTTAATTTGTTTTCTGATGCTATGATGTTCAATCTAAAGTTAAGATGACACTGCATTTCACTGGAGAAAAAGGAAGGGACAAAGAAAAATCAACGACTTTTTAAGCAAAGTGACTGATGAGTTAGTTACTAAAGAAACGCATACTAATATGCAACCTTTATTCTTAAATCATTTAACAAATTTCTGAAAGCTTCCAAGAAACAGCCAAAATTAAGGATGCTAAAAATGATTCAATTTAAGTATTACTCTAAGTACACTAGATACTTCATTCTATGACGATGAAAAAAAAAAGTGGGATGTCAGTAGGTGATTATACTCCTTCAACTCTGGTGCAGGAAGATCTAAATGGTATAAAACTTCTTAACCTTTTCTCTATGCCAGTACTGTCATATTTTATTAACAGGATTTCAGCCTCTGATTTTGAAGCCTGTGTTTGCCTAATCTTGTACAATGTCAGCTTAACCTTTGGTGGGGTTTAGCAGTCAGAAAATTAGTGAAAAGCAAGGAATTCTGTGTTTATTTTTTTTATAGCAAACTGTTTATCAAATTATGAAATGCACACTTAGGAAATATTGTTGATTTTGTCATTCTGAAAAAGAATCATATTGAAGTATTCATACATTTGCACTACTTTTATTGTTCTTTGAAATGAATTTACCAAAATTTTCCATATCAAGCAAATCAACTTACCTTCGAAGGTGGAGAAAAGCAGTGTAACACTGTTTACGGAACTCTTGGTACTGTTCACTCTGGGTGCCTCCCATTCCTTCTACCATTTCTTTATTCAGCTTCATTGGGGGTGGAAGAGGCTTCGGGTCCCGTCCCAAAATATATCCAAAGTCTATGTGGAAGAGTTTGCCTGAATATTTATAAGAAATTCATTAGCCTTCAGATTAAAAAATGGGGAGGGGACAAGACATACAACTGACATAAGCAATATCTTCTCATAGGGTACTAACTCAACAAGAAGCCTGTTAAGTTCTATGTTTTTTTTTAACCCCCATCTTGGTAGGGGGTCTTCAGAGCACACTGTAGGTTTCACTCACATTCATTCAGATGGAACTATACTTAAAATCATCCCACAGTAATGTCAGTCAAAAAAATTAAATTCTACATCTAGATAACTACAACCAGGACAGTCAAAACCTAAACAAAGGTTAAAGGTGTTAGCAGAAATTAGTATCTTATAGCGAATTTCTCAGTTGTAAGTTCACGTGAACTGCCCTTCATAGAGTGGAACAATAGAATTTCAAATTCTATTGTTAACTTCATCTGTACCATTTTCAAAGAATCTGTGTCCTTCATGTGCTGGAGACTAGCACAGTTATTAGGCCTACTGCTGCAAGCACAGAATTTAGACCTAGTAAGACCTAAGTGCAGCTAAGAAAAGACCTAGAGCCATCATTTGTCACTTTGGAGAATTCACAATAGCGTTCATAAAGCAGACATATATTTTAATATGAAAAGTCACCCATGGATCTTACAACCTGAGCTCCACGGAGGCAAGAATTTATGCTTGTTTCATGGCTCGCAGTATCCCTGGTGTCAGAGTAGTTTCTAGCACATGCTTTGCATTTATTGTTACATGAAGGAATTCATTCATTTAAAAAGTCAACCAAAGAGCTCCCTCATGTATCCCAACCACTATTTTGCTTGGTATTACATTATATTTGGTGTATGTAAAAATTTATCCTGCGTCATGTATTTGGGAACCTTTGATTATTTGTTCCCTTAAGGGCACCAAGTCAAAAACTTTCCTTCTTGAAATGTATGTGTTGAGGTTTTGTAAACTTTTACCACTTCACAAAGTATACCCTTCCTCAGAGCATTATTACTGTCATCTGAAAATTATACTCCATCACTTGGTCACTGTTGGAAATATAACGATGGGCACAGAAATGACTATAGTTAGAGTAGTAAAACTGCAGGTTAATAATGACCCACTGATGGACCTCTCAGGTGATGCAGCACAGCAAGCTAGCTGCTTCAGTGTGAGTTCGAGTCCTGGCCCCAGAGGTGATCCACATGGCACAGCAGAATCTCCTATTTCACCTACTGCTCCTCTCAGCAGTGTACTTCCTCAATCTGCTCCCACTCTGCTCCCCACTGTCTCTGACGAATCCTCTCACCACCCCTGTACCGCTGGCATGTATCCCAGTTCTGTATGCATAAGTAAATATTAAAAAAAAAAAAATAATGAACCACTGGTAGTCAGTAGTACAACTTCCCCACAGACGACTTCACCTCATGTCTCACTTGGTCAGTGGTTTAATCTTTCTAACTTTTCTTTTCTTTTTTTTAATAATATAACAGTTTATTTTTACATCATTTTGTACACTTTTTTGTTTTTATCTCAATTGTAATCCCCGTGGACTTCCCATCACCAAATCACCCATGTGCCATCACCATAGTCCTGTGCACTACCATTCCCCCCAGTCCCCCC
>NW_004567117.1:26337438-26357133 GCF_000260355.1 Condylura cristata | reverse complement strand
CAACATTTGTTGTTACTAGTTGTTTGAAAATGTGCCATTCTCACTGGGGTGAGGTGGTATCTCATTGTGGTTTTAATTTGCATCTCCCTTGTTGTCTTTTTTTTTAAAAGATTTATTTATGCACACAGAAATGGGGTACAGGAGAGAGGTTCAGGGGCGGCAAGAGGTTTCACCAGGACAGAGTAGGGAGAAGAACAGGCAGATTGACGAAGTACACTGCTGAGGGGAGCAGTGGGCAGGTCAGGAGAGGTCTGCCACGCCATGTGGTCACTTCCTGGGCAGGCAGGCATCTAACTTAAGCAGAAGGCTTTAGTTTCTTAGTGCTGTGCTTTAACCCACTGTGCCACCAGAGAGGGCCACCTTTACTTTCTAACAGCAGTATTATCAATGCTTACCTCAAAAGGCAGAATCCATCTGCTACTTATATCAATGTAAATTAAATTAAAGTAAACATTATAAATACAATAAGCTGACACAAGCTATGCGACGGCTATCGTCTGACAGATTCCGGGTAGCTCGGGAAAAGCTCTGAAAAATCAGACTTTCCATGCTAAATTATGTTATGACCTCCCTTTTTTATATAATCGTAATATCAAAATATTCTGAGCAACTTTCAGTTTACAACTGGATTGCCTCCGCTGCATAAAACCTGCCTGCCCTGACAAGCAAGCACTGCACCAGGGTGAGAAATTCCTCTGAAGTCAAAAGTGACTTAACAACTGGCTGATCAATAAAAGCAAAAGGGCTGTTTCTGCAAAGTCTCTCACTGCTGGATGGAGGAAAACCCAAATCGTATCATTCTACTATCTCACCTAGCCTTCTATTCAGCTTCTACAGAATTACTCAAACTTCCTACTGTCTGGCTTTAGATACAGAAATTCATCCAGGTTGCCTGTTTTAGAGCTAGTCAAGTTTTTTACCTGCTACACTTCAAAGCAATCCACAAAAGTCTTTCTGGCTAGTCTTTCAGGATTCTACTATCTAGTCTTTAGATAAGTAAATTCACCTATGTCTCCTATTCAGAGCAAATTATGCTTTCTACTGTCTGGACCTCAAGGAAACTCACTTAAAACCTTTTAGCAAGTTTCTTCAAAGAACTTTTCGGAAACTTGATTAGCAAGAAATTTCCTCTTCCTGCCTCCCAAGATGTCTCAGGTAGAAAAAACCATCAAATAATAGGTAAGGTTTAAAGGACTTTATTCTTATCTATCTTCACTATAGTAATATTAGTCTTAAACTTTGAGCACCTATGTACTTGTTCTTTAACCTTGATTTTAGAATGTTATAATCTCAAGTAAAGGTCAAATGACCCCAGACCATTCTTAGACCCCAGACCATTCTTAGAAAAAAGGTGATTGTGATCTCAACCCCTTTCGTATGCTAATGTCACCCCCCTGCCTGCTTGAAATGTGTAAAATAAACCTTTGCTGAAAGCAGAGCAGGAAGATTTGCACCCAACTCAGACTCCCCTGTCTTCCTGGCACCCACTCCTCTCCCCCTCTTGGAATCTCTGCAAGCCCACGCCTTCCCATCTTAGGGTCCTGCCTGTGTTGCCTCCAGACACCTCAAAAGTTGGAGCTGGTGTCCGACAATAAGCTGTCACTATTATCTAGTTATAGAAGAGCTATCAAACTAAATAAAAAACCTTTTTAAGTCAATATGATTACATCTATATACACTTGCCCAATTTTGATATATTTTTAAAAAGATTCACTTTACCAGTGCATACAAGAACTGGGGTGCAGGTCAGAGGTACAGTGGGTGGAGTGGGGCAAGAAGGTTCACCAGAAATAGAGTAGGGAGCAGAACAGGCAGATCTACTGAAATGCCCTGCTGAGCGGAGCAGTGGACAAGACAAGAGAGGTCTGCTGTGCCATGTGGGTCAGAATGTTGGCCTGGGATGGAATTCATGCTGCACTGGCTGGAGATAGTCTGTTAATGCTGAGATTTAACCCTTGTGTCACTAGGGAAGCCCAGACTAACACAATTTTAAAAGGTTTATCACTAGGTCAGAGGAAAAGTCATTTTAGTCTGAATACAAATTATATTAAGCTTTTTATTTTGTAATTACCAGGTCTTTTTATTTTGTAATTGCCAGGTCTTTTAAAGATGAGCATAAACTTTATCTTATAAACTTTAAACACCAATTTTTAAGAAAAATTTTGAATACTGAATTTTGCTTAAAAATTCATATTAATGAATATCATTTTAAGACTTGAAATATACTGAGTTAGTATTTGATATGTCATTACTACCTGCAATCACAACTGCCAGGAATTCAGTAATTAAATATTAAAGGCATAAGCAATTTGATTGCTTACAACTCTTACAGGCCTCTTTCTCATTTATTTTCTACAATGTTAGATAAGCATCATTATACTCTTCAAAAGACAGAGATAAGAACTTTACAATAGAGGTATAGATCAACTTTTCGGGTTTTAATTATTTAAATAATGTTTCCTTATAATGCAATCCAAATGATGGTCTTGAGCATATAACTTAGCTCAAATTCTTTGATTTCAAAACTACCCCCTTCCTTAATAAATCATACCAGTATTAAATAGCATAAACATCACTCATGATACAAGGGTATGTCCTTATTTTCTGGTAAGAAAACTCTAAAAGAACAGGATTACAGCGTAACTATAAATCATAAAAGATTCAGTATCTAACAATGAAACCATTATCATGCTTTGCAAGTTTAAAGAGAAATATAATCTGAAAAGAGGGTATTAATATTTTGAGAAAATTCATTCTCTTACATACCAAAGGGAATGGCTCTTTAAAAGTTGGTATCCATAAATGAAACTTGCAGGAATTTTTGATGCACTTCATGAAATTTAAAAAAAAGTTAAATAGGGGCCCTCCCTGGTGGCACAGCGGGTTAAAGCACAGCACTGACAAGCGAAACCCACTTCTGCATGAGTTCGATTCCCACCTGCCCCAGAAGTGACCACATGGTGCAGCAGACCTCTCCTGACCCGCCCGCTGCTCCCCTCAGCAGTGTACTTCGTCGATCTGCCTGTTCTGTCCCCACTCTGTCCTGGTGAAACCTCTTGCCGCCCCTGGGCCTCTGGCCTGTACTGTATGCACAAATAAATAAATCTTTAAAAAAAAAAAAGTTCAATAAATTCAGAGTGTGATCTTACTCAAATCTATTACTTTAAAGAGTAAAGAGGCAAAATATACATACATAAAACCACAACTGACTGAATGTTGACTATAATTACCTGCTCTGTACCTGACTTGCACTACACAGGATATAAGAGTTGCCAACTGAATTTTTTTGTTATTATGAGTAACATGAGCTTTTCTCTAAAGCTCAAGACATCTGTAGTTCTTGAATTAAAAAAGAACAGGTACTGTTGAACTTAACCGCATTCAATAACAGAGATCCTTTTAATTTCTATTTTGTTTCCTAATGTAAATATGGTCAGTCTCAAAATTGTATTCACTGTCTTTATATTTGTCCCTACTCGCTCCGATTTGCTACTTTCTATAATCCAAACCTTATCTTTTTCAAATCTACACAAGCCTGTAATTCAGAAATTCTTCCCTACCATTCTACTCTATACTCTATAGTGAGTTTCCCGCTTTTTCATTTTTTTTTGTATGCAACTTTACATTTCGCTATTTTCCTAAAATTGATTTGTTATGTGATGTTCTGTTGTTCCTGTTTACCTACTAAAAACCTAGAAACAAAGAAGGTGGTGAACAACTCTCTATTGGTAAAATGGAAGCTATGTTTCTAGAATTAAAAACTTCCTATACCCACACTCTCACTGCTCACAATACATATTAATCCTTTATGAAGTACTGGTATTTTCACTTATAGTTAAAAGCACAATAATGATGAAATATTTTTCAGTAACAGCTTTTCAGCAACAAAGAACAATGAAGCATACTTAAGTACAGGTAATTATAGACTTTCCAATTATCTGCTAAGTGTCTTGTATAATTTATTACCATTTCCATACAACTGTTAAGATGGACATCTTATAAATAGGGACAAAACTAAGCTAGTTGAAGAAAAGGGGGACAAAAATAAGTTCACTTCTTACTTAAAGACAGTATATTGGACTATAATGTTTCCATTCCAAAAATTCAAATTATCAGATGCTACATACTTTAATTTTCTTTTCGTCACAAATCATCAAATCAGTAAGGCTTATTCCCTGCAACATTCTTTCCTGTTAGGGAACTGTTTTGATTTCTAATGTAGAACACTATCTCTTTGAAGAGTAGAACAATGGCCTTCACTGAGCAATTCTAAAACATTTTGGTTTCAGAACCCTGCTCCTAAAAATTACTGAAGATCCCAAATGGTTTTAGTTTGATTATTTTGATTTATACTTACTATAATTTGAAATTAAAACTGAAACCTTTTAAAAATAACCAATAATTAAATAACATTTTAACATTAACTTGTATTTATGGACAATAACTTCTAAAATAAAATAAATAATTTAGTGGGCAGAATGGCATTGTCTTATTAGTTTTCAAAACTCCTCATTGACTGCTTTAATAGGAAGCCAGGTGCATTCTTCTATTCAATGCTTCTCTCAATTAAGATATAGTGTTTTGACTGAGTTAAAGGAAAGAATCCAGTCTCTAACAGATACAGATTTTTTAAAGGAAGTGAATTTTAATAACTTGTTCTGATAATTATGCATACTTCTCTTTACTAGTAAAACATATTCTCAGACTTTCCATAACTACTGAATCTGAAACATGAGGCAGGGATACAGCAATTTGTATTTAACATGTCCTCTAGGTGATTTTCATATAAGTTGATGATCTGAGACTTTTGATGCAATTTTACACTTAACTAATGTAACTCCCAACTTCAGTTCGGTCAAAATGGAGGGGGCAGTGGTAAAAATAATCATGGAAATGTATTAATAATTTTTTATTATCTAGTTTTTAGTTGCTCAGTTACTCTGAATGCTTTTTAGTACATTAACATTGGTTCCCCCCTCCCCCCCACTCTTTGCAAAGCAAAAGAAACACAATGCCTGGACATTATTAAAAAAAATACATCACCTGATAAGAAAACTTACCAAAAAATGTAATATCCTAATCTAGTTTTACTCTACAGACTGAACTAAAAGGTGATCCAAAAAATTAGATTTCCTGTATAATCTGATCTCAAATCAAATCTAACCAGCTTATGTACTAGAGGCAAAGGCATTATTTTAGCTCCTACAACTTCCACTAGAATGTGTGCTTTTCTCCATTTGCATCCCCTCCGAACCCAAAACATTCTTCATGAACCAACCAAAGTTACTTTCTCCATGATGTAATTTCTAGGTTCTCAGGTACACCAGGTCTTGCACTTTGCGTTTTTCTAATAACCTCTCATGAGAAGAAACAATGTACTTCCGAATTAACTTAAAAAGAAGATACCACATATAGCCACCATTAACTCTTCCTCACAATATTGTAACAGGGTGATCTCCAGGGAAGGGGAAGTTCAGGTTTCCTGCTTCATACAAGGAAGGGTTGAACTGAGCAGAGACAGAAAGCTAGAGAGAAGGAAGGGGAGATCAAGGAGACTTGGGAGGAGACACAGGGTGCAGAGATGTGTGAAGAAGCTCACCTGCTTCTCTGCCTTGCACTGGTACCAGGGTCTTGGGGAAATGGAAGGAGACAATTGAAACAGACATGAGTAAGAGAGCCTGGGTTACCTTGGGTTAACCCAGATGTTACCTTGATGTTATTTATTTTGAGTTTGCTCTTTTCCTTCCAAACTTGCCTGGTCCCTTCCGCTCCTAACCTATGGGCCCCCACCAGTAGCTGCCCTATGGCAAGTTTTGGGGCCTCAGTAGTCCTGTTTTGGTCCACGCCTGTTTGGTTGGGTATTTACCCAGTAGGAGAAGGGTTTCTTTGGATGTTTCATGTGAAAACTATTTAATCTATTTTTCTCTTCTCTACATTGAACACAAATTGTAGCCAAGACCCTTTATATCAAAGGTTTTATGTGCCAGAATATGGTTTGTCTTTATATATAGCGGAGGGCAGAGACCACTTGAAGGAGGGAGGTTTGTGAGTCTGGGATTCCACTCCTCTGGTTCACAAAAGGTTTCATAAAATTGAGATTGAACACTCAAGAAACTTTCAAAAGATTTTAAATAATATCTGAAAAGAAAGCCATATACATAAAGTCAAACTCCCCTCATTATTTAAACATCCACAGTAATGATAAAAAAAACCTAAAGTACTTATGGATTAAAAAAGGGAGATCTTGTATGACAACCTGGTTCCTTTTTGATACATCAATGAGAAAAGCAAATCAAACTGTTATTAACAATATCCATATCCTATCATGGAAATAAAAGTTTAGAGAGAAAACAGATTTTCCTTGAAACCCTAATGAGTAAAATTGAACTGAAAAACCCTAGTTCATTTACTTATTTTAAAAACATTTAATGGATGCCTATTAACTACAAAAATAATCCTCTCTCAAGTTCTTGACAATAAAAGCACATCAACGAATCAGTCTTCAGTATATTTAATCTACAAAGCTAACTTAGTAGCCAAAGCAAAATCAGAAAGGATGTAACATTAAATCAATGATCATATTTACTATTTCTTTTATAAACCTCCATATACTCCTAAAATAAAGAGTTATTCAAAAGAGGATTTAGAGGCCCTTCCTGGTGGTGCAGCGGGTTGAAGCACAGCACTGAGAATCTAAAGCCGCTTCCACATGAGTTCGATCCCGCCTGCCCCAGAGGAGATCCACATGGCATGGCAGACCTCTCCTGACCCGCCCACTGCTCCCCTCAGCAGTGTACTTTGTTGATCTGCCTGTTCTGCTCCCCACTCTGTTCCTGGTGAATCCTCTCACCCTCCGCATCCCTGGCCTCTATCCCAGTTCTGTATGAATAAATAAATAAATCTTTTTTTTTTTTTAAAAGAGTATTTAGAAGGCAATAGTGTAATGAAATTTGGATTAAAAAATGTTTGAAATATTCTTATTTAAAATTTTGACTCCAAATAATAGCCTTGTAAGTCAAAAAGAGGGAAGTATTATTTACTGACAGCAAAACACACAAACAAAATCATAAAGGCTAGTTAGCCTTTAAGGAATGTTTACTATGTGTTCATACCATACAAAACTCTACCCTGTTATCTGACTCAGCTTCCATAACACCACCAAAAAAGAGGTTTTGTTTTTGTTTATACTTTTGAAGAGAAGATTGACTTTATTGACATTAGGTATGAAGTCACTACCAAAGTGACCCAATGATGGAGAGATAACTTAAACTGAAAGAATCTCTAATTTTGTAGTCTTGATAGTAATTAACTCCTGGGTGAAACTATTCCTCAGAATTGGAACAAAAAAGAATTGCTCAAATATTAAAGAATGATAAAGACAATCAAGAGATACACTGAAAAAAACATCCAATTGGACAACAGTGAGAATGACTGTTTTCTTTAAGCTTTCAAACACAAGTATCAAAGGATATATATATGAAGTCAGAGCCTCACCTCCTCTCTCTTGTCACAATGCCAGATTAGAAGAACCATTCTGAGAACCTGCAACTTTCCACTTACTATAGATACTTAACTCCTTGTTTTCATTTGCGGATATGTTTTTGGTTATTAACTTATTCATTTTATATTAATTCTACTATTAATTCTGTGTATCATAGCAACAAAAAGTTGTTCAGTTGCACTAGTCCTCTTCTTCTCAGAAATAAAACCCTTTTCTCCTAAGAGTTGGGATAAACTTAACGATACTGATAGCTTTATTTGAGCAGTGACACAACTTATTACCTTGAACAAACTTAAAAGTTTCCTCAAAGGAACCCAAGAGAAAACACGACCACTTTTCCAACCCTACATCACAGCTTAAATTCTGTAATATCTTGCCCCCAAAATACTAATGAATTAAGAAGTGAACATTATTCACCCCAAATCTCCTCTTCAAAAGTATGCTTCAAAAAAACCAATGTTTAACTGACCACATGAGAATACACTGAAATGTAATCTCCAAACTTTTACATTTATAGTGGATACACAGCGCCCTCTGCTGCACAGACTGAGGAAGTGTCAATTAAGCTAAAAGTCCACAACCAAATTAAAGCAAGGGCCAAAAATTTCTGGGAAACCCTAATTTACATCTGTACACATTATTGAATTGTTTAAGCTTTGAAACACTCTCTTTTAATTGGTACATTGTCCTCCAAACACTCCTAAACTTCTCTGGATGAACTGTTTCTGTCTGAACTATATTTACAGATGGAACAGTATAAATTTGGGGCCAAGACACAAAAGACCTCAGTGAAATAAAACCTCAATGTCTCCTTCCTCCCTTCTCTGTATTTCATACTCAGAAACAGAACAGAAATGAGGTCGACGGAATAATTACTAAACTCCCACATTCACTCAAAGAAGAGTCAAAAACTCTAAAACTGTCCAACCAGGCAAATGAGAAGACAAAAACATTTTATTTTGAAGAATGAGAGAAACATTACTTTTCATCAAGAAAGTTCTATCAGGGGCCTCCCTGCTGGTACAGAGGTTAAAGTCTAAGCGCTATCAAACTATTGCCAACCACTGTAACATGGGTTTGATCCCCAGCCAGGATGCTAACAGACATGTTATAGCAGCAGACCTCTCCTGTCGTGGCTGCTCACTCCCTCTGCAGTATATTTCAGTACATCTGTCTGCTCTATTCCCCACTCTGACTCTGGTGTACCCTTTCACCCACTGTATCTCTGGCTTATGCCCCAGTTCTTGTATGCATATAAATAAAATAAATCTTTAAAAAGGAAGCAAGCAAACAAACAAAAAGTTCTATCAAACTTGAGGTAGGAGAGCATCTAAAGCTCTAAATTTTTAATAGTATAGTCTACACTAAAGGCTTATGAACCCAAAATATGCATACAATGGAAGAAGTTTCATTGACTACAAGCAGTGAACTGTATTTTCTGTAATGAAGCACTTTCAAATTTTACTTTAAATATATAAATTGTCTAAACTATACCAAAGTCTATTTATGCCAGATACATAATTAATGTAAAACTTTTTAAATATGGACTTTTAGTACAAGATTTAAAAAACTTAAATAAATCACTAAAAATTTTTAGAAACTGAAGACTGAATTATACTTCCATTTTCTTGACATATAATCAGTTTTCCATCCAGAACCTAATTTCATTTAACTAAACTGAGAGCACTTATCTTAATAGGAAGACTCAAATAGCTAATACATGAAAATATTAAGGAGTAATTAGGAAAAAAATAACACAAAAGAAATGCTGTTTAAAAAATATTTTAGCATTTAAAAATTAGCATTTTTAAAGTCAGTTTTTATTTTTTAAAATTTATTTATTTATGCTTACAGAACTGGGGTACAGGCTATATGTGCAGGGGTGGTAAGAGGACTCACCAGAGACAGAGTGAGGAGCGGAATAGGCAAAATGACAAAATACACAGCTGAGAGCGCGCGGGCAAGACAGGAGAGGTCTGCTGCGCCATGTGGGTCACCTCCCTGGTCGGGGAGCAAACTTCTGCTGCAGTAGATGTGGCTAGCTTCATACTGCTGCGCTTTAATCTGCTGTGCCACCGGGGAGGGCCCTGGAAGTTTTATTTTTTAAAGACAAATTTGGAACACCCTCTAGTGGAAAGCTGGTGATAGCAACTTAAAGCTATTAATTCTAGAATTTTATAATTCAATTTCTATTACACATGTAATTTAACCTCTAAGACAATGTAGTGAATAGACTCCTTTTTTCCAAACTTATTCTTAAAAAATATAAACACACACGCAGACACACAAAATAAGTTTTCAAAGCTCAACAGATGAAGTTTGATTGATCAACTTCCAAAAGTAAATTATATGAATGCAACATAGGTATAATACTGCCTCATACATTAAAAGATTTCCATTGTGGTTATAAAAGGATTAAAAGTGGAAACAATAATTTTGGTATTTTGATTCTTCTGATTAGTAGGAGATGAAAGAAAAAAAGTGAAGAAACACCCAGGAAAACACATTCCAAGTTACAATTCTCTCCAGTCTATAGTATTTTATAAGTATCCTTTGCTAAATTAGAACTTCCATGACAACAGATCATACTCTTTTGAACTTGGTTCTTGGTCTTGACACAGATGGTGCCTACATGCAAATTCTACAACAGATGACTTTCAAATTAACTTGAAAACATGAAATTCCAGATTATGTGAATTAATAAGGTCAGTGTATTAGTAATCACATTACACTCAATATATTAGGTTAAATTCTAGACATCATAACTAATAAAACAAAATGTCCTTACCTGAGAGAACATTTTAAAGAGTAATTTAAAATCAATCAGAACCTCCTGTAAGTCTAAATAAACTTGAACTATTCTACCCAAATAAGAAAAGATTATACAGAAGAGCAGAAATATTTATTCATGTCTTCTTTCAACAATGACTTATCAAATACTTTAGGTTAAGAGTGTCCAAGGCTGTGGAAGCATGGTGGCAAACTGGATACCCAATATCTCTGCTTTCATGGAGTCTGTATCTTGAATTGGGAGGGAATAGTGAAAAGTCAATATGCTCCACTAAGAGTCAAGATTTCTGTGTTCTGTTTAGTTTCCCCTCCACAAAAGTACTATGCTCAATAAATACTTGCTGAATTACATATAAAAGGGAACTTGCAGCAAGTGAGAACAGCTATAAGGAAAACAAAAGCAAGGAGCTGGCAAAGGGTAGATATATGTTATTTCAAATCACAAAGTTAGAAGATGCTTCTTAGTGGCGATACCTTAGAACGGAAGACATACTAGCAAAGAACTGGAATGAGCTTTCCAGGAAAAGAAAACAAGGGCACTTGCCTGAGGCAAAGTGGTTTGAAATTCACAGCTTTGGGTGGTCAGTCAATAGCCAGACCAGTGGCTGGTGTGGAAGCCACACCAGTCAATAGCAAAGACTTCAGATTTTATTCAAAGAGTACGGTTAAAAGTTATTGTTGGTATCATATTAGGTCAAAGCAGTAAACATGAGCAAGAGAGTAATTTCATGAGCTTTTTGGGAGCTGGGATTGAGAGCAAGAGCAGATTTAAAACCCATCTTAAGGCTGGGGCTTGAACAACTTGGTAGGTAAGTATGGTTCCAGTTACCATGGTGAGAAAAAGAGGTCAGAAGCAAGTTAAATAGACAGCAGAGGAAAAGAACACTTACAATTTGCTATATAATAAGAACTTCAAATAAGAGGTTAATATTTCACTTTGAGGTTCTAAGAACTATCAGAAAATAGGGCATCAGAAGATTATATGTACGTTACAGGGAAAAGCAAATTTTTAAAGGCAGCAGTCAAAGTTAGCTTAGTTTGAAAAGAGAAGGTAGAGCCTGTGTACCCAGTAAGCTTTTCCATCAAAGACCAAGCAGCAAGGGCTAGATAGCCATCTGGAAAAGATAATTCTTACAAGGGGTTAAGAGTTTCCCCTAGAAGTATTTAAAGGAATATTTAAGACTGTGATTTAATTTTGCTTTATGCAACTTACTTTATTATTACTAAATAGATTTCAATATAAAAATCACTGGGATATAAAAGGTATCTCTGCTGGTAGCTATTGTTACCTGTTTTTGTGAGCAAAAGGTTATCCAGGTGTCTGTCTCCAACTCCAAGTATATATGTAATTACGCAATATCCAGCTGCAATGACAGTTTAAAAAAAAAAGTGAAAAACACATGGACACACCAGTGATATAAAAGAAGCTTATGCAAATTTAATGTTAATTTGTTTACTAGTTTTGATTCCACACCAAAATTCTCAAATTTTTAATTTTCTGGACTCTGACGAGTGTATGATCTGAAACTCAAAAGAAATTACCATTTGTTACAAAAATCACTTGTAGGGCCTCCCTGGTGGCTTAGGGGTTCAGTCTCACTGCTATGACCATTATGGTCTGAGTTCAAATCCCTGGCCAGAGAGCAAAGCCACACTGCCCAGCAGACCTCTCTTGTGTCATCCACCGCCTCTCTCAGCATTCTATTTCAGTAGATCTGCCTGTTCTGCTTCCCACTCAGTCTCTGGTGAATCCTCTAACCGCATTCCCACAGATCTCTGGCCTACAACCTAGTTGTTACACACACACACACACACACACACACACACACACACACACACACACACACCTCAAAAGTCACTGGTACTAACTTCAATCAGGTTTTAGGAACCTTAATTATAATGTGTCAACCACCTCTCATTTCATATTAGACAATTTAAAAAGACATTGAAAAAGCAGTGCCTACAGAAATGAACATAAACTCATTCTATAACTGTGCTCTCTACAAGAAAATAAAATAAATGTAGGGTTAAAAAAATCATTAGAAAAACAACTTTGAAGCGCCAGCAGATAGAAAAACAAATGAGTTCATGAGTGGTAAAGACATTCATGAAGTTCACAACATCATCTTCTAAAGTAGTATGGAAAATTGCAGGGACAGAGTCATTGGCTTTGCTTTACTCTCTCTTATCTTTCTCTTCAAAAATGTCTGGAAAGCTGGCATATGTTGAAAATGCTCAAAATTAGACCAATAAAACATTTTTGAAGTTTTTTCCCCCTTTTCTCCCATTAGAATACCTGGCAACAAATGCATCTTGTAAATAATATAAGTATTTATATAAATTTATATATACTATATACCAGTACTTACAAAAAACATGTTTATTTGAGCCAGTAAGTATAAAAAAATCCTATGCTATCTATTAATAAACAAATTAATCAAAATTCAGTAAACACCACAGTTCATTTGACTCAGGTTCTAAAGGCCATTTCAAAAGTCCAAAAGTAACTTAAACAGTGATATCAGCACTCATCTTTAATTATTAATTCCCAATAATCACAGCTATAATATTGGGAAGGCTAGGTTCTTAGACGGGCACAGTATCATCATCTTCAATCCTTTCACTGAGGCCCGTTAAGTATTATGACCATCCTCCAAATGAAAGAAACCAGTTTCCAGGAGTTAACAAGAATGGCCATGATCACTGGGCTAGGATATGAATCAAGTTTGACTAAAATCCTCGTTCAT
This sequence comes from Condylura cristata, assembly GCF_000260355.1. NCBI lineage: Eukaryota > Metazoa > Chordata > Mammalia > Eulipotyphla > Talpidae > Condylura > Condylura cristata. Next base: position 26,344,095 of record NW_004567117.1, on the reverse strand, counting down.
GTCACTTTTACAATATATAACTCCTTCTTCATAAAGTGGCTATTTTGATAAATGCCAACACTCAAGAAGATAATGAAATTCAAACATATTTGTTTAGAACAACAACAACAAAATATTCTAATAGGTAAAATTAATTATATATGTACATTTCAAAATATATCCATATTTAGATAATGAACAAAAGATCGTACACGATCACTCCAAAATGTCTCCAACCAGAAGCCTGCCTTGTGGTGCAAAGGGTTAAGTCTCAGCACTATGAAGCAGTTACTGTAGCACCAGTTCTAGCCCCAGCCAGGGCACTAGCCACATGGCACAGCAGACCTCTCCTGTCTTGCCCACTGCTCCCCTCAGCAGTGTATTTCAGTCAATCTGCCTGTTCTGCTCCCACCCTGTCTCTGGTGAACCCTCTCACCTCCCACACCTCTGGTCTATATCCTGGCTCTTATATGCATAAGTAAATAAATCTTTTTTTAAAAAGGTTTATAACCATATTACTAGTTTACTAAACAATTTTACTATCCCTAACAAATCAGTGATTCTCAAAATAAAGTCTGCAGTGTGACAGTACTATTAGTCTGCCTATGCGATGACCTATCTATGCTTCTTCCTGAAAACAAAAGTGGGATCTGTGCAGAAGGACCGTATTGGGGTAGACTAATTTCCCAGTCTCACCTGTAGTTAGGAGTATCCAATGAAATGTAAAAAAATATATAGATCTGAGCATTTTTAAAGAGAATTTTGACTCAGCTGAGAGGTAAGTTCTTTATACTTTTTCTTCTTCTTGCCTAGACTGCAAACATAACTGCAGCTGCATCAGTGATCTGGGGTTATAAGGAAAAGGTCAAGAGAACAGGAAGCCCTGGTTGGTGCTGATGTCCCTGGTTGGTGCTGATGTCCTTAGACTACAAAAAGAGTGACAATAGCTCATATCTCGTGATCTTACAGACAAGTAAATAACTCTTATGTGTATTAACACTATAGTCAGAATTTGTTCAGCACAATCAAATGTAATATTAACATCTAGTACTTTACCAGGAGACTTGATGGTCAATGAGATAAAGGATAAGCAAGTAAAGCTGGATGGTGGAACTAATCCCCAGATAATCTAGAATTTTATAAAGTTTACAGGAGTAGAGTTACATCTTGTTCCCATATTATCCTGAATACTACAATGGTAGAGGGTGAATGGTTGCAGAGCTTGTCTAGCCTAAAAAGCCTAAAATATTTACTATCTAAAAGTCTTTAAGAAAGCAGTGGCTGATCCTTACTTTAGGTCAGTGCTACCCAAATGTAACACACCAACTAACAGTTTCATCACCTAGATGCCTGCAGAAATGCAAATTCTTGAGTCCTACTTTACTGTAAGGATCTCTAGGACACTGGCCAGACATCCATTTTAATAAGCTCTCAAAAGTGATAGCTACACACACCAGTTTAAGAAGCCTGTAAGAGTTTTAATATAGATAAGAATCCCACAGGAATTATATATAATGGATTTCTACAGGAAATCAAAACATCTGAGGCAAGGTCTGAGACTATGTAATAAAAAGAAATTCCCAAATCTAGTCCAAGCACCTGATGCTGCTCTAGAACAGCTGAAAAATAGTTATTTCCACAAGTGACAAGTCTTTCCATGAAAAAGCTAATGAGTGACTTAAAGGAAGGGTATTAAACTGAGTATTAATAAAGAGAACATTGAGGACACAGTTGAACTTTTATAGGGCTCTCTAATATTTGATTTTCAAATTAACACCTGTTAAGAATACAAAATTCTCACTGGTATGTGCCTAGGAAGCTAGCTAAAATTCCTGCAATTTTTTTTAAAAGACATCATTATGTATCAGTACGCGTGGGTTGTCGTATGGTACAAGTTACTGTTCATGTAAATGATAAATTATAATTAGTTTTTCACTATATACTTTGCTTCAAGTTGTTCAGCTATTGCTAAGAGTCATGATTCATGCAGTATTTTTGACCTAAAATGCTTATGTAACTAGACATGAATTAATTATGCCTGTCACTACTTATAAAGCAAAATGCTTTTATAAACTATTCTCCATTATCAAATTTGCTTTTACAGTGATATTTCATTATTGTTATTGGATTATTTTTTAATGGAAATGGGAAATGTATGAGATACAAGCCCTTTTATCCTCTTGTAGTAGGTTAAAGTCATAAATAAGTTTGATGGTGATTTTAATAAATGGTTTGAAGTCACTCTATAGATATAGACATACAGAGACATACAAAGGTAGAGGTAAGAATTTAGGATGTCTCAATAATTCAGTGTGTCAGTACTTGGAGGGCATTTTAGACAAAGAATATGTCTTGAAAAGTACATCTTGAGGAAAAGGTGGATGTTTCTGAGAAAGTCTGAGGAGATAAACAGCAGCCAGAAAAATTCCAGATGGCCCTGAATATATTTCAACAGAATTTTTTTAAAAAGTGAACATATTAAATATTTAACTACAGTGGAAATACTACACTAATCTAAGAGAGTCCTGTCTAAAGGATTAGTCCATTAGCTTTGTGACTCTATGGAGATGCACAACATCTTAAAATTGGTTTTATAAAATTCTGATTTAAAGTAAAGTACAAAGAGAGATATATAACTAAATCATACTATTTTTCTTTACTCTGTAAAGAGTGTAAAAGAATAAACAGTGTTCTCACATTTACTTGCATATCAACTTGACGGACACCAGTAAGTGGAGCAAAAAAAACAACATAGTAACTATTACTGCTTTCTTCTTACACTATCCCAAGCCATAAACATAATTTTCTGAAATGAAAATTATACATATATCTGTATGATAATGCCCAACAGTCAGACTCTGGATCAAAGGAGAGACTTACTAAAGAAGTTAATCTTCTAGTGAAAATTCAAGTCATGGCTTTCAACCTCTGACATTACTGAGAATGTGACCAAACTCACAGAAACACAGAAGATAAGTTTGTAATATCACAAGATGTATATAACACAGAAGGTTATTCAAAATAAGATGAAAGCCTGCATCAAATTAGTTATCAGGAAATAAATAAATGTACTATAATGTACTAGGGAAAAAAGGACAAAACCTAATTTGAACTAACACTCCAATAGGCATGATAATTAAATGCCTATTTTTTTCACATAAAAAAATCAGTTGTATTTTCATTAGCTCTTTGGAAAAAGAGGAGACACTATATAAAAGGCATATCCTATGACATTTAGCATGTATCTATAATATACCACATTTCAGTAATTTTACTAAATGAGCAGTAGTTTCAAAGTTTAATCAAGATATACAAGTTGTATGTATATGTATATAATTCAAATAAAAAAGTAATAGTCCTTTTTAAACAGATTTCTGATATAGAAAATTTTACTATCAGAAAATTAAATTTTTCAATAAATGTTTTACTCAAGGTGGGAATTATGTCACCTTCCCTTGAGTCAAGGTAGGCACTGTGACTGCTTATAGTAGAAGTGACAGTGTAACAGCTTCCCAACCCAGGCCTTTAGAAACAGACAATTCTGCTTCCTTCTCCTAAAATACTACTTGGGAACTCAATTCTGAGGAGCCAAAGTCACAGACAAGCCACATATAGGTGATTTGATTGATAGTATAAATTATCAATTACAGAAGTTATCTATAATCTCAGATGTTCAACTTAGTTAGATGAAATGCAATTTTTCAGGTCATAGAAAATATAGACTTGGGGCCTCTTTGGTGGTTCAGTATTATGAAGCTACCCATAGCCACTGTAGCACGACTTTGATCCCTGGCCAGGAGTTGACCCACATGGCACAGCAGACCTCTGCTGTTCCACCTGCTGCTTCCTTCAGCAGTGTACTTTGTTGATCTGCCTGTTCTGTTTTCCACTCTGTCTCTGGTGAGTCCTATCACTCCCAGTACCTCTGCCTTGTACCCCAGTTCTTGTATGCATAAATAAATGAATATTTTTTTTAAAAAATGAAAATACAGACTGGAAGGTCTGAATAAAACACAAAAGAGAAAAGGGTGGGGAAGTAGGGAAGAAAGGAAGAGAAAGGATAGGAAAAAAGACAATGTGGGAAAGGAAGGAGGAGTAAAAGAATTTTTCTTTAATAAACATCAGTGTTTTTTGGTCTTTAAATATACTGTACACAATCACTTTCATGAGTAAATATAGTTACATGTAATACTTTTAATCACCTTAAATAATTTGACTTAAACTATTCAGAATTCTAAAATAAGTATTTTATGTCACTGTCTTCAAAGTTTCTAGAAATATATTTTTTATATACTCCTCAGTCAAAAATGTAAAATCAAGTACAAATTTGGAATTAAGTTATGAGGTCCAAAAATCATTTGGAGTACTACTTCACAGGAGTATTGTGAAAAAAAATGTTGTGACTAAGAAAGTAACCTATACACCATGCCATGCTATGCAAGTTTAGAAAGCCCTTTATTAGCCACCTCTAGTTTTGATTGCTTAAATAGTTATAAATATGAACATAAACATAATTATAGGAAATAGAAACAAATTATATATCATAACCATTCAGGGGGTCACAACTAGTTATGAAAATGCATCTATCAAAAAAAAAACAAAACATCTTCTACAATATAAACGTAATGAAAATGAGGAAATGAGGACAGGAATAAAGGGCTGAAACAGGAAGGCATGCTACTACTTCCTATTTCAAGGAACTAAATACTAATCGTAACAGCACAGTTATCTTAGCTCTTAAGATTTATCTAAAACATAATTATTGCTGACTTAAGACTTTTCTTACAGTCTACTTAGCTGTATCACTCAAAATACAAGGAAAACCTAGAGAGATATTGACAACTTGTAGTCAGAAGTAAATTGTGATCTGTTACCAAAAAAGTGGCTGCAAAGATATATCCATTAAAGACTAAACAGATTTATAACTTCAATTTTGTCAACTTTACTCATTTCTTTTATTATTATTTTCCATCTTTTAAAAAGCCTATGTGATATATCATGAGGTGGAGCCTTGCGGAGTGCTTAGGGCATGAGGAAGGAGGCCACATGAGTAGGGTTAGTGTTTCATAGAGCTCCCTTATCCCTTTGATGATACACTTAACCCAAAGAGGGTCTTTACCTAGATTATAATGGTAGCATCCTGATTTTTATCTTCCAGTCTCTGAAGCAGTGAGAAGCAAATTTCTGGTATTTTGTTAGGGCAGTTCTAACCGACTAACATAAAACCTTAACATAAGAGTAAGCTTGGCAGTATCAGATAGCCTGAGTTCCTTTATCCCAACACATCAATGAGAATTAACACCTTGAAAAAACTTACCACAGCTTTTAACGTAAGTATCCATAACCTCAGCACTGATCCCATTTGGCCCATTTTCACTCGGTGCATATTTTCTAAAGAAGTTCTGAAAATTATTATTTACATTTTAATAAATTTAATACAATCTGAAAATTATTGTTTACACTTTAATAAATTTATTACAATCTTTTAAGCATCCTGACATTGCAAGTAATGACCAACAAGTATCTGATTTAAACCTTTTTAGTGATTATAAAATATGGACTGTAAGAAGTGTGTTTCACAGGAATCAGTCATACTGCTTTATATATATACACATATCCACACACACATACACACACACATATTTATACACACACATATATACACACGTTTCTAGCTCTATACAGTAAGAACAAAACATTAAATTTATTGCTGTATCTCTTAATTTACCACTTTGTTTCACTTTTTCCTGAAAGTGAACATGAGTGAAAATAATTAACAGGCTCAATAAAACTATGTCTAAATCTTCAAAAATAATAATATACCTAAGAATTCTCGTAATTCAGAGGAAAGTGATGAATAAATATGAGAGGCAAAAATGTGTAGCAGGCCCTCCCTGGTGGCGCAGCGGGTTAAAGCACTGCACTGAGAAGCTAGCCACTTCCGCATGAGTTCGATTCCCGCCTGCCCCGGAGGTGACCACATGGCGTGGCAGACCTCTCCTGACCCGCCCACTGCTCCCCTCGGCAGTGTACTTCGTTGATCTGCCTGTTCTGCTCCCCACTCTGTCTCTGGTGAAGTCTCTCACTGCCCCTGAGTCTCTGGCCTGTACCCCAGTTCTGTATGTACAAATAAATAAATCTTTAAAAAAAAAAAATGTGTAGCAATGTGAAGCATAAGAGATGCAACTATTTTGGAAAATAATTTTTAATTATCTACTAGAGCTGAAGGTGAGAGTAAACTATGTCTCAACTAAACTTTTTAAAACAAGCCTGGACATGAACCAAAAATCCATAGGCAAACCATCAATGTCTTTACTTTACAAATCATAATTGCAAAGAACAACATAGTCAGTGAGAAGTTATACAATGATAATTAAGTCAATGTAACTAAACAGAACTTCAGTTAGAACCTATGTTAAAATTCTTCATACAGTTCATGTCATCTTCATAACAATCCTAGAGCAAGGTACTGTTACTACCTAAAACTAAGGCTTGCAGTAAGTTTGAGGGTACACAAGAAGTCCAACATGTGTACATGACTACATCCTCAATCAAAGACTAATAATTTGTTTTGCCATGATATCAGAATTTTTTTCTCAAATCTAAATTCTACAATGAATTACTGGAACTCTCTGCATTTGAAAAGGCACAAACACACTATGGTAAATAATCTCTTTC
>NW_004567117.1:26284445-26336663 GCF_000260355.1 Condylura cristata | reverse complement strand
AAAAAAAAACAAAACCCGGAGGTACTAAGGGTGATAAAGGAAACTTTGTTTGAATGCTATATATTGCTTATAAAGACAAAAATTTCTTTAAGAAGAATACATTGATAAATTGTATGTATCTTTAAAATAGTTGATACTATACCTGAATGCTTCCCTCTGTATCAAGAACTTCAGCAACAGGAACTGACTGGATGAACTGCATGAAGCCTACATAGAAATATACACATTAAAGTATACACAATTATTGTTAACTAATTAAAGGTTCTGCTAAGAATAACTATTTGTAAATGTATACACTACAAACTGGAAAAATTCAAAGAAATGTGTAAATACTATACTAGATTTATAATGGCGCTTATATCAGAGGAACTACAAGGAGTAAATTTGGCATATTAAATTATGGTAATTCAAAGTTTTTCTAGGCCAGGATATATTTACTATACACAAGGAACATAGTAATAGGTTAAGCTTCTTAAATCTGGTTATAAAAAGTTTCTTCTTTCTGTTGTTTTATGACAGGAATCTTAAAATCACTTTAAGAAACCTAGAATTGTGGAATGTCTGTCACCTAACCCATCCTGAGACACCTAGAAAGGTTTTTAATCTCTGCTTTACTCTTACTGTCTAAAATTAAGCGTGTATCACTCTTCAAATTCTATACACCGACTTCATGATTAATTGGTTACTAACCCTACAATACTCCGTGATAGCAGGGACTCTCTTGTCTAATGCTGTATCCCAAGAGCCTGGTATAGTCTGACACAGAGTAGCCATTCAATAGAGACTTGCTGAATCCATAAATGAATGAATGAATGAACAAATAACTGCTAACATAAGTTGTTTTAGTACAGCAGAAATGGAAAGCAGACATTTCTTTTAATATAGCCCATGAGATCAGATTCAAATGCAATGTTTTATTTCAATATATTGACCTCATTAAGGAAAAACTGACAAATGTTTGTTAGTTTATATTTTAGGTTCTCAAATTTATCCTAGGTGTTTTATATCTCAAACTGCTCCTCATTCACCTGGGGTTTGTTTTAGATTTCTTTCATTTACTTTTTCTATTTCCTTTCAAATCTCCAACAGTCATGGTTTTTAGTTTTCAATTTTGTGGAATTTCTAGAAGAGAGTACTGTTCTACCAACTACACATAATACATTTCTAGATTTCAGAATAATGCTCACTTGTTCAGTTGGCAGGCAATGATCTTTATAGACAGTACAATTTCATGACAACCTATCCCTTGTGTGCCTAGAAAATCTCTAAGGGTAGAAGGGATGATGACTAAAAATATGAAAAGAAAGGCTGATAAATTGTTAGATAAAGAGTATTAGGCAGTTACACAAAATCTAGTCTAATAAAATCTTTTAATTGGAAATATATGTGAGCCATTAAAAGCCTGAAGTACTTATTATAAAGATATTTGTTATCTGTGATTAGATATTGAAAATAAATTGTGTAAAATACAAGTTTTGTTCATTTTTCATGATTTTTTAAAATAAGGCTTCTGATTTAAAATAACAAGATACTAATCAAGGATACAAAAAGATTTCTAGCCCAGAAGTGAAATAATCCTTGAATGAGTAGTATTGGACTGCCTGTAATTTGTGAAAGTAAGTAATGGCTAGCATAGCTTTCTGAATATCTTGGTGATTAGTAAAACAATCTTCTTTTTCTACATGACAAGAAAACTAACCTTTAGGCACAAACAGGTAAGAAAAATTTATGTGCCTTGTTGTTAAAACATTTTTGGCTTAGTGGACTGAACAGAATACATAAAGTGAAGCTGACTTCAAAGCTACTTGATTCCTACAAAGGTTCTAAATGCCTCAGGGCTTGGATGACCACCTGAACAGGCCAACTCATAATCCTTAAGATCTCCTTCTGGGTACAGACCCTGTACTTACTTCTGTTCTGCTCCATTTCCTTAAGCCCTTAAAGTTATAATCAATAAGAAGGAGAGTAGAAAAAATGATGGAGGAAAGGAAAAGGCAGGCAGAAGGGACAGATAGATGATGAAGGCAGAAGAGAAAAATACAAATATCAAACAAGTAAGCCAACACTTAAAAGAAACTCAAAATACTCTTTAGCTCTAGTGTCAAGTTAGTTCTTAACTAAGTCAACATCATTATGTAAAGGATGAGCTGCCGAAGGAATTATAAGCAATTACTTTGTCTTTGAACGCTTATATTTTACTGTTTCATGGTGAAGTACAGATTGTGTTCTTTGGGATGAGACCGTAAAACCCAAAAGTCAACCTAACATTCTGTCAGGAAACACAATCATTTGGAGACCTGCTGTCTTGTCAGTCCTTTTCTACAGAAAACCCAATAGCTCATTGTGTTAACTCTTTTAATAATTCTAAGATCATGGAGCCAGTACTGCCATGTTAAAAAGACACTTTCTTATCTAAGAAGCCACAAGAGATGTGCAAGCATTCTGCTTATATGGTCTTTAAAAAGAGTGTGAATGAATATTGATGAGAATTCTTGTATCTTGTTATTTTTGTCCCTACCACCATCCTTATATTCTCTTGTCCCTTTCTCCAAACCCCACCTCAAAGACAATAGATATTTATTGTTTATTTATTATGTAGCAAGAAATTTATTATTAAAATATACCAATTTTACTGTGATAAGTACTATGAATAAAAGAGTACTATGAAAAAGAATAGTGTAGTAGACACTAAATTCACATCAGAGAGTAGAGGACACCAGACATTTGAGCCACTCTGAAGTATAATAAAACAGGCAAATGTGGAGCAAAGGATGTTGAAGGAAATGACAGAATATATGGAGATCACATGGCTAAAAGAGCATAGTGTATACTGGAAAATGGAAGTTGGCCATTGTAGCAAAAGCCTAGGAAACAATGAGGAGATGACAAAAGAGAGGTTGACGAGAGGAGGACAGTGTGTCACATCATGCCAAGACTTGTCAGCAATGTGAAGGCTTTTGTGTTTACCTCAAAGAAAATGAAAGCCAGCACAGTCAAAAAACAAATTTGCACTGTTAAAAAGATCACCCAAGAAGAAAATGACAAAAGTAATAAAGCTATCACAAAGATTTCAAAGTGATGAGAGGAAGGAGAAAATCTAAAAGTGTACATTTCTCGAAGATGTCAGAAAGAAGAAGCTCTAAGAGTATCAAGACTATGGAATTTCAAAAGGTATTAGGCAAGCATTCCTAGTGAATCTGCCTCCAAAATTCCAGAGGCTATTTAATCTCAAAAAACAAACAAACAAAAACATATATTGTGAATACACATGTATATACACACAAACACATAATTGCTAAAGTAATATCATTAACTGAAAGCTTTTATAAACAGAGCATAGTAAAAGCTTCTTTGGTGCAGAGTAACTATTAAGTGGTGACTCTTGACTTAAAGGGATGTTAGGTAGGCAGGTAATCCAGTTGGTCCTCAGTGCTATAAATGAGTTCAAGTTTAAAGATTTTTAAAAGTATTTAATTAAAAAAGAGAAAGCATACACATTAGACACTAGAAAAAATGATCATGACATAAAGTAAACTTACCATGCTTTGTACTAGTGGCTAATACTTTATAAGGTGTCAATTTCAAATCCAGATTTTCTTTCCGCAGCAGCTTTTGATTAAAAAAAAATTAATATATTAATCAAATGGGCAGATTATGAAAGTTTTGTAGGCAAGTATTATAGTTTAATATAAAAGAGATATAAAAAGGAAACAAATTTATGATTTAATTACATTGGTTAATTTATCATTAAAATTAATTTATGAAGCACTGTATAATGATATGCCATATTTTTAATCCTATTGTAAATCATTATCAATAGTTTTCAAGTAACATTAGGGTTCTTCCTACTGATCTATGAGTTCTTACTTTAAAGCTCAGAAGGAGATGAGGACAAATGAGTTACTTCAAAAGCTAGAGATGAGATTAAATTTTATAGGCAATCTAAATAAGTATAAAAATAAGGAAATTACTAAATATAATATGGAGAGAACTGGGAAAAAAGTTTTTATAATAAATGGATAAATGGGGGCCTCTCTGGTGGTGCAGCAGTTAAAGTCTCAGGTCTATCAAGCTATCACCAGCCTCTGCGCCATGAGTTCAATCCCCTGTCAAGAAGCTAACCTACAGGGCACAGCATAATGCCTGCTGCTTTCCTCAACAGTGCATTTCAGTAGATCTGCCTGTTCTTCCCACTCTGTCTCTGGTGAATCCGCTTACCCCCTGCACCTCTGGCCTACACCTCAGTTGTTGTAAGTATAAAAATTTTAAAATAAATCTTTAAAAAAATGGATACAAAAAAAAATTGATATACACTGTTACAATGCATGATCATTACAAATGTCACTCTGTAAAAAACAACTAAACTTGTTTCAAGGTCAAGTAGAGATTGTTCAATTCTCTAGGATTGTACATGAATGTTCACAAATACGACTCTGTCCATATAGAAGTTTTCTAAAATGAGAAAATGTTCCCTATCCATATAAAATAAGTTTACCTTATCCATAAGTGAAATGATTTGAAGAATAAGTTGATCTTGGCGTAAATCATCCCCGTGCTTAAATATAACTGGATATTTGCCTCCATCTTCTGTCTTAAAGAATAACTGTGCAGGCATAAGAGCACTCTGAAAATAAAAATATTGTTTTCAAATCTGGATGTAAATTAATTTGTTAGATTTAATTTAATATATATAGAAGAAAGTTGACATGGAAGGTAAATAAACAGGTAAGGATGTAAAAAAAAAAAATGATGATTCTGCATCAAGTTGCAAAGTTGCATTAGGATACCTTGGGGAGAACAATGACTAGGTAATACAAGATACATGGCAGCAAGAGCCCAAGCTCTGAAGTTAGTCATAAATGTGAATCCAGGTTCTGACAGAAGTGAGGTAGCTCATCTTATGTCTGTTTTTTACCCTATTTTCTCTCATCTGTAAAATAAAGCTAGCATCTACTCTCTAGAGTTCCAAAAGGTATCAGAAACCATGCAAGTCTGGCCTCACTGGAGATACAAGGGGCTAAGTTTCAGCACTATGAAGCTATCTGTAGCTACTGGAACACAATCCCCAGTCAGGGAGCTGACCCACATGGTGCAGCAGACTTCTGTCCCACCTGCTGCTCCCCTCAGCAGTGTATGTCAGTGGGTCTGCCTGTTCTGCTCCCCACTGTCTCTGGTAAATCCTCTTACCTCTGCCCCTGCCCTCTAGCCTATACCCCAACTCTTGTATGTATAAATAAATAAAATAAATCTTAAAAAAAAAAAAAGGAACCATAAAAGTCAAGAATTTGCCACTATGCCTGATGCAGCACATTCTAAATAGGTTCACCATCGGTTTAATATTACAGACATACTGAATTTAAGTGATATGAAATAGTACAAAATGTACCAGATAAAAAGTCAAGAGCACTTGTTATAATGGCAGATATTCACCTATTTATAGTTGAACTGCTTATTTTATAAAATAAAGGGAAATCTGAAGTATCTGTATTTTTTATAAAAACTACATGACATCCCTAGATTTATTCCTTTCATTAAATTAAACTTACATGTCTAAATCAACAAATAATTATATTAAGAAATAAAACTTCACATAGAGAATCATACCAAGACCAGTACTTTGTAGCTAAAAGATCACAAAACTGTTCTGAGAGATGCCCTTTTGGTTTTGATCATTGAGAATTTGTTTCAGATAGAAATTTGAAGAATGTGTAATAATCTACAGATTACTAGACAACAGATTAAGAAATTAGTCTGATAAAGAAAAAGTTCACAGAAACCTTACTTTACATATTCCAGGAGAAATAACAGCCTGAAAAATATCACAAAGAAGGATAAGGAAACATGTAACAAACAGTGAAATACTAACGGAAGAAAAATGGTAGGAGCACAGTTTAATGTAAAGTTATTCCAAGGTTGCTATATGTTTGAAAGTTTCCTTTAAAATATTAGGGGAAAAGCATCAAAACATGCTTCAAAGACCAAAAACACTGTGGTGATTATTTTGCAACATACAGAAATTTTATTATCTGCATGCCTAAAATGTTAAATGTCTATTATATCTCAATAAAAAAATACTTCAAAGAATGTAAGTTTAGAATTTATAATCTCTATGGACTAAAACTCTGAATTTTAAATAAACTTGGAATATACTTTTACCATCCCAGTCAAAAATGCTTACAAATTACCTCAAAGCGCAATTTGGGAGCCAAAAGTTAAGTCACTATGCTAGCCTAGTGTGGTGAAGGCCCTAGAATCATTAATCCTAAACAATTACTCAGAATTTTCTAGAATGCCCATATTTTTATGAGCTGGAGGGGAAAAAAAAGACTAGATATTGGGTTCAAAATGATGTCCCTTGCTAGTTTATTAATGTACTTTCGTACATAAGACACAATCATAGTATTGTGTAATTAAAGAGAAAATGGGTCCAGATTATACCTAACAATTTGTAGCGGATACACATTCTTACATTCCACTCTTACAATTTCTGCTCTTAGATAGTCTTTACCTTCCTGATTAAAAAAAGGTGAAACTACCATTTTGATTTACTATTCCTGGTTAGTCTTTCAGCAACAAGAATATTTGAAGCTGGTCTAGTTTGGAAATTTGAAGCAAATGGAACAGCACTTATTACACATACGCTGCCTTGTAAGTAGCTTTCTGCATTTATAATTGAGTAATTATAAGCGTGAACTAAGAAATATTTGTGTTTTATCTCCTATAATAGTATTTTTTTGAATTGTAGGTTATATTCCATTATTGAGTTTTTAAAACCAATGAAACAGGTTACAAGCAACATTTTAAAATTAAAGCATTTAGTTTTTCAGAGAACAGAAGTGACCTGAGACCACAATGTGCAGTAAGAGTGAGCATTGTTGTATGCTTTTGTTGTGTAGGCTGGGCTGTCTTTAACCATACCATTTAAATAACTATTTCTTACCGTAATCTCTTTAATACCCTTAAGCTGTTGTTATAGCACCCTTACCTGGATGCAGTGTAACAACCCCATGCAACTCAACCCTTTTTATACTAGAATCACCAAACCTAAAATACCATGTCTCACAGAGAACTTTCATTATAATACCAAGTGGATAACGATGAACCACAGATAATAATGAATAATGTTAAAAAGGTTAGTGGGAATTCATATTTAACCATGTGAACTTTGAACTAAATATATGATACAAATTTTGCAATGTGACTTTTTTAAGAAACTTTTTTTTTAAAGATTTATTTGTACATACAGAACTGGGGTATAGGCCAGAGGCTCAGGGGCGGTGAGAGGCCTCACCAGAGACAGAGTGGGAAGCAGAACAGGCAGATCGACGAAGTACACTGCTGAGGGGAGCAGTGGGCGGTCAGGAGAGGTCTGCCACGACATGTGGTCACCTCCGGGGCAGGTGGGAATCGAACTCATGCAGAAGTGGCTTTAGCTTCTTAGTGCTGTGCTTTAGCCCACTGCGACACCAGGGAGGCCTTAAGAAACTTTTTTAAAAAAAGATTTATGCATACAGAGTTGGGGTGCAGGGGAAGTGGAAGGATTCACCAGAGACAGAGTGGGGAGCAGAACAGACAAATTGACAAAGTACACTGCTGAGGAGCATAAATGTGAGACAGGAGAGGTCTGCTGCACCATGTGGGTCACCTCCAGAGCCGGGGAGCTAACTCACACTGGAGCGGCTGTGGCTAGGTTGCAGCACTGCATCCTAACCCACTGTGATACCACGGAGGGCCCTGTCACTTTTTTTTTAAAAAAGCTAACAATAAAAAGAAGGTGTGGCTTTCTTTTTTAAACAGATAATTCAATGGGGCCTCCCTGGAAGTGCAAGGGGTTAAAGCCCAGCGTTATGAAGATATCCACAGCTACTGTAGCATGAATTTGATTGCCAGCCAGGGAAATGACCCACATGGCACAGCAGACCTCTCCTTTCTCACCTGCTACTCCCCTCAGCAGTGTATTTCAGTGGATCCAGCTGTTCTGCTTCCTTCTCTGCCTCTGGTGAAGCCTTACCCTCCACACCTCTGGCCTATACTCCAGTTCTTGTATACATAAATAAATCTTTTAAAAAAAAACCAATAATTCAATAAATTAAAGTTTATAAAACAAATCTTAGATCTAAAAATATTTTATACATTTCATATAACTATGCATAGGAGTAACACAGATCTTTAATCAAAACAAACTGATAAATAAATGGCTCCTTTTTAGCTAGCACTTATTAAGTCAAAAGAAATTGTGTATATCACCTACAGTATAATAATTTTTGAAGGCAGTGTCTCTGTCTTAGCTTTAAAGAATTAGGTTCCAATCACATACCTTAAACAGTGTGGCTGTTTCTGGAATTATACCTCTAATTTTCACCTGGGGTTCTAAAGGCAATGGGATAAGCTCCACATCTGCAAGATTCATCTTTTCATTGTCTCCAAGCAATGCCTGTAGCCTCTCATTCTAGAACAAATCAGAAAGGATTAATTAGGTTAAATTAGAAAATTTGTTTATAAAACAAAATAGTAAAGACAGAAAGGCCTAACTTATTTAAGGTATTTGCAAAGCGTACAAAATAGTATTAAAGATGGTGTATATGTGAAACTCAAGCTGGTATAGTCACCTTGTCAATAACTGTAGCGTGTTTTTTAAAGGAGTAATTCATTGACTGAAAAACTGCACTTTCACAAAAATGTTAGAGAATACCAACAGCTTTCTTTTCCAACAGCTGAAAATCAGGAATATAGTAAAGATGGACTTAATTGAAGGTGCAAAATTAACATAAGATGATAGAACCAGGAATATACTTAAGTATATCTCACTGCCTTTTTCAAAGGACTTGTGAAATCACAAAGAGAAAATAATTTCATTTGAGTTTTAATTTTTTATAACCAAATATTAAGCAGGAATTTTGTTATGATCTCCTACATGTTTTGGGCTTAAAAAGTAAGTTCAATTTACTTGAAGGAATGTTACATTTTACAGATCATTGACTGTCTCATATCACACTTATCCCAGTATCTCATCATAGTTCACAAGCATAGTGTCCTGAGTTAAGATTTCAGAAAGTGAGTAATCTGAACCATGGTAAAACAGCTTTTTCAGCTAGCAGTATCTGTACTATTTACATAAAACCCTTCTAATCAATTTCAAAGGAAATATCTATTTCTTTTGAAAGCTGTGAGAGTAGTTCAGGGTGAATACTTGTCATGTGTTCACCATGTATTTGCCAATCCCAGGAACATAAAACACTTCAACTGTAATATTATTAAAAAGCTGGATGTTATCAGAAGGGAGAACTCTGTTGCAAGACTCAACAAGACTAAATTATTTCCTTACAGCAGTACTCCAAATCTTCCTCTGAATGATGAACAGTACAAGAAATTGTTATGAATGTCTATATATCTCTTATAAAAAAATCTACCAGCTATATGACCAGATATACCAATATGAAGTCATGTTAAGTAATTTAAATTTCAAGTTTTGCTGAAATAACCAATTTCTAACTGATGTGCTAATAAATAATAATCAAAAAGCAGATTAAAAGATGCAACGGGGCCCTCCCTGGTGGTGCAGCAGGTTAAAGCACAGCACTGAGAAGCTAAAGCCACTTCCACATGAGTTGGATTCCCGCCTGCCCTGGAGGTGACCACATGGCGTGGCAGACCTCTCCTGACCCGCCCACTGCTCCCCTCAGCAGTGTACTTCGTAGATCTGCCTGTTCTGCTCCCCACTCTGTCTCTGGTGAAGCCTCTCACCGCCCCTGAGCCTCTGGCCTATACCCCAGTTCTGTATGTACAAATAAATCTTAAAAAAAAAAAAAAAAGTGAACCAGCCACTTCTCATCACTTCCACTGCCACAAGCCGTGGTCCAAAGGCTTGGACCATCGTTTTTCATCTCAACTATTCAACTTCTGACTCTTAAAGAGTTTCTTATCAAAAACAACTAGAATACTACAGATCATGTCATTCTTCTGTCCAAAACCTCAAATAGTTTTCCTTCTTACTTGATGTTTAAGCTATCATCCTTCTAATGGTTTAAAGAAAATACTCCATGTTTCTTAGTATCTATTCTCATCTTCTACCACTCTCTCTCTACACATTCCCTTTGCTCCTAACACATTGGCTGCTTTTTATTTCACAAACATGCCACATACATTCCCACTTCAGGGCCTTGAACTTGCTCTTCATGGTCTGTATAATAGTATTTTTAGTATCTACACAGGTTGTACCCCAGTTGCTTAAGGCCGTTATTCAAATCATCAGCTTCTCAGAAAGGTCACTCTCATTACTCTATTGAGAACTGAAACACTATTTGATAACTTAAATCTAGCATTTCCTACCCACCTTTACTCCTATACTTTTCTCCAGGAAGGAGTCAATTCTACCGAGCATACTTTCTATTCTTTTGTCTTATTTATTTTATCCTCCAATAATAATGTTAGGTGAGTAAGGGCACAGATATTTATATTCATTGTTATAGCTTCAAAAGCTAGAAAAATGCAATGCATTTTTGTAGAATAAGTGAATATTATCAGCTAAAGAATACCAAAGTAAAAAAGCTGCTTAATATTCAAAATGAAAGTTTTAACTTAAAAAAAAAAAATCAACAGTAATTCACCGTTACTAAAACTCTATAGAGTCAGAAACCTCTGCAACAGGATTATTTTTAAGTTACATTATCTACACTGAAAAGATGGCAATGCAATGTTATACCTTGTTGTACCCATGGGACACTATCCCTGGATTACCTTGCCACTTAGCTTGTGCTGCTGCACTCACCATGGCAAAACAAAACTTTATTTTTGGGGTCTCCAAGTTATGTCTAAATAGGCAGACATCCTCCAGAATACTAAAACTGAGGTATAGTCAGAAGTTCATGTATATAATGAGGAGAGGAGCAAGTCATACAAAACTAAGTTGTTTTAAATACTGTTCCACACTGACAGTCACAGGAAGACACTCCCTCTGCTGGTGGGATTTGTTATTACACTGCTTCTGACAGGACTCTCAGGGAGAGGGAGAGAGGAAGGAATAGCAGCAGGGATTTAGTTATACAATTCTTATCAACAATAAAGAAAACAGCAACTCGGTACAAATAATGTGTTTCTCTTCAGCTTACTTCCTACCCCCTAACCTTGTGAATATTACTCCATGCAGATCTCTTTGCTAGCATTTCTGTTTAGAGCTGACCCTCTGTCGCTGAGCTCTGAGCTCTTAAATTAACCTTTTTCTTCTCTCCATTTCCTTCTTTCCTCTCACAAACCTTGAAGGCAATAAATGTGCTGTCTTTATATTCAAAGGACACTAAGAATGACCTTCCTATCACAGGATTAGTAAGGAAAAGATATCAAGGGATTCCCTCATATCATTTAGGTTATTGCTCAAGAAACACACCACGAAGAAACACATACACCTGTATTATCATCAAGTAGAAGCCTATCACTGAGAGAAAAAAAAAATCAATGTGTAGTCAAAAAAGATAACAAAACAGTTACTTTGATTGTGAGTTCACATTTGTATCTGTTTTCAAGTTAGTCTTGTTACTAACACCTATCTCAGTAACCTGGGACAAATTACTCTGGACCACCACCTTCTCAGAAGAACTCTAGATTAAGAGATCTTCAGAGTTCCTTCCCAGGTCAAATCAATCATGTTCTAAGATACTAAAATTCTGTAATGTGAGCTAGTAAAGTGCTGCTGATAAAGATATTTGCTCAAAATGCCTGGATACAAATCCCATCTCCAAAAATTACTTGCTAAGACACTGGATAAATTACTTAATCTCTCCAACTCTAATTTTCCTCATAATTAGGATAATAGCAGTACTTAAAGTATAAGGATGTTGTGAGAATTAAATTAAAAAATGCATACGCACTCATAAGAGACTTCTACACATAATGAGTACTTGTAAATGTTCCTATTTTCTAATTACATAAGAATGTCACAAAATACAGCACCCAAAGAGACAGAACCAAAACCCAGTGTTTAATAATACCAAGACACATCATTAGGCATAAAGAAAAAACAGAACCCACAGGTTTACCTTTTTCTTGCGATTTCCACTTTCACGCTGCACTGCCTTCATTAGATGGACCAGTCGGTCCACAAATGTCTGCTGTGCAGCCAGCAGAGATCGCATGACTCTGACAGACTTATCACCCTGAAAGGAATCAAAGGAAAGGAAATTAGTTTTGTACAGCATAGTAATCAGGGTTTCACTAATAGCATGGGTAATCCTTATTTATTCTTCCAATAGTTGCAAACTTCATCATTAAGTAGAACTGGAAAAGTTTAATTATCTTGATTCACAGATAATGAGAAGTGTGGTGCTATCTTACTTAAACACCACCAACTCTTCCACAGTTGAAAATTATCTTAGTCTGCAGCAAACATTAGTATATCAAAATGGGTCTCTTCTCACATTAAAATAATGTGACAAGATAGAATTTATTCACCCAAAGTGTATAAATTCATTGATTCAGTAACTGTGTGGAGCCCAAGATGTTTTCAGAAATGTGCAGAAACAATTTTTTCCCTTCAAAGAAAGGAAAAAAATGTTTTTTAAAAAAAGGTCAAGTACTGAAATAGCAATATAGTACACAATTGCTAGCAAGATATGTCATAAACCCCAGTTCAAAAAATATTGTAAATCTAATTTCTTATTTATTCTTTTCAAATATATTGATAAGAGTAACTGGGAAGAAGGGTCCTTGATTAAAAAAAAAAAAGCAGAGAGGAAAATAAAAAAGTAAATCTTTTTTATTCACAGAATTGGCATAAAGAGTCAAACAATAAATACTTATGTCATAGTGACTATCCACTTTCTATTCTAACTACTAACTGCTATTATAATGCACAAACAGACATAAACAATATGAAAACAAGCATTAATGTTCCAATAAAATTTTACACACAAACACTGACACTTAAATTGTAGTAATTTTCATGTATTACATAGTTGTCTTTTGATTTTTCCCTACCATTTAAAATATATGTATTTTAGCTCATGACACATACCAACACAGGCAACAGGCTGGACCTAGCCCATGCATTGTTTTCACCAAGCGGCACATTAAATGGTTACCTTCAACAATGCTTGGCTGAAGCGTCTCATTACATTCAAGTACATCTCGTGGGTCTTTGGATCTCTCTGTTGAGTATCTTGATCTTCACATTCAACTATCACATACCTTAAAATATATTAAGTCATTCATACAAGTGAAATGAAACTCCATTTTGTAAATATACCTTTCCATTAAAATAAGATTAATTCACATTTGAAAAATAATCAAATGAGAGCAATGAAACAGCATCACTCCTTTATAACCATCTATAAAAGGGAAAATTATCTAATTTAGTGTTCCTGAATAATTTGATGTGGGACAAGACATAATAAACACACCTGAGCTCATACCTTGATACACACATTCACAGATGCATAAAACTGAAAATATGTTTCAGAAAGCAATTTTCTATGAACAATGTTAAGAGTTAATTTCAACAGATCACAATGTGTAGTAGCTTGGTTAGTTCAGGACGTTACCTATATCAAACAGATAGTGGCTCTAAGCTATAAAATTGACAACACAGACCTATATAATCTAGCCTTTAAAGTTCTTGACTGTCACCATCATCTCACTGTATTTTCTTTTTCCTGTTGATATAACAAACTCTTTTACAAATGAGTAATACAGACAATATATAGGCAGCACGAATGCTCTATTCAGGTTTCTGTGATCACTAAGTAAAAAGAAAAAAGGACTACAACTATCTCCTGTCATTAAGGGTCTGTGTTAATATTCATAATAAAGGTTAAATATAAAATACCTCTCAAAATCACTCAATCATAATGTAAAAAAAAGTCCATTTAAAATAAAAATGATAGCATTACTCCAAATATGAAGAACAAATTTAGGAAGGATTAGAAGATGTAGATATGAGTCATTTCTGAATTCTCTTTCTATAGCAATAAGATATATTCTACAAAAGACTCTAAGATCTTCAAGTAGAAATACAGATAGAACTTTCCAGATACCCATTTTAAAATGACATTAGTTAGCTATTACCTGGCAATTTTGTTTTATGGGGTATATAGTCTTTATTAATTTGGAAGGGCTTAAGTTACAGAAGACCATGTCAAAGCACCCAAAGTTTACTTTTAACTTCAAATTACTGGAGTGGCAATAAAAGTGAAAAACCTGGAATGATTTATAGATCCTGATACCCTACACTTCACAGATTGGAGACTTATAATTCCCCTCTGTGGCTTAAAAGGTTGACACTGTTCATTTTAAAAGGATTGTTTGCACAACTATAGGCCTCTGAGGATTCAGCTTTAGCAGAAAATCCTTTTTAAATCACAGTAAAAGAGAACAAATGAAAAAGGAAATTCAAAATGTCCAAAAGGAAATGGCTCAATCAAAATTTGTATTTTAATACATTTGTACTAATAGAATACGCTTAGAGTAAGAGGCATTTAAATTGCCACACTTGACTAATATTTTTATACTTTCTGTTTATATTCAAAGAAAGAGAATGGTCATTTTAAACCAGTTCTTTCGAATTATTTTCCACATTTTTACCCTACAAACACAAAAGTACTGTCCACCAAAGTAAGAAGTCCACATCAATAGTTGTTTTCCCCTCATGAGTATTCCCTCTGAATATGCAATACACAGACTATAAATATGGGCAAAACAATTACTCTTCAGGGAATGAATAGACACAGCACATGCTATTGCTTCAATGAATCAGTTATAGTGGGAAAACACAAATCAAATCTAAGTTTGATGGAATGCTTATAAGACTGGGAGCTGGGGCTGCACTTTGTTTATTATCTCTGCAGAAAACAAAGTGTTCTTTCTGACCATAAACAGTTGCCTTGTTTGAATATGCTCACTTAAGGCTTCCTACTGTTCAGCTACTTTTAGGATGTTCTGAAAATTCTTCCTACTTGAACTCAAATAGAAATCAAAGATTACTATCACAACAAATTTCAGATTTTATGATGAAATCTGTTATATAGTCAAATCCAAAAAGACATACACATATAATCAGTACATGCACACACACTTTTTATAACAGTGATTGCTCTCAAATATAAATTCTGAGGCTGAGAAAACTGCAAATACTGCAAAGAATAAAAATACCTATAAGGGAATTCTTAGTAAACTATATAAAAATATATAGCATCTTAATTTTTAAAATACCAAGGAAGTTTTAAGTACTTACTTAAAAACTCAGCAACATGCCTCACATCTTTTTTCTTATTTCCTTTTAATATATTTACTTACATTTTCATAAATATTTTTCCACAGCACCACTGAAGAGACATATATTAAGAATTCAGTTTGGAATATGGAAAATATTAGAAAGATAGAGGTTTTATTAAGAAGAAATAGTTATTTGATGGTATGAGAATTTCTAAGTAAACTTTTCAAAGTGAAAATGCTGATTAACAACTATCCAAAATTCTATCAATAAATTTTCAAGGACATACTGAAGTTCATTATGAAGGGAATAAAGTTTTATGCATATTATAGAGTTTTATGCATATTAAACTACTAAAGTAAAAGCAAGAACTCTTATTTTCTTCTCACTACGACTGATACTAGGAAAAAATAATTACAGTTTCCAGAGGGAGGAAAATGCCTGATTCACTTAAGATTATTGAAAATGTCTTTTTTTTCCCATTGTAAAAAGGACATAAAGGCTGAAGCTAAACAATTATTCACTGTTTATAAAAGTAATAGATACCTGTGTTTGTAAAGGAGGCCTCTGATACAGTTTTTCTTTAGTTACAGAGGTAGTAACCAGAATAACTATATGTTTGAGGAATAGGAGAATGTAATTAGACTTGATTTGAGCTATATGACAGATCTTTCAAACTCAGTTCTAAAAGAAGATAGCATTTTTATTTAATATCTTCATGGGAAGAAAAATACCTCATTATTCTTCAAAAACAATGAGCTTTCTGAATGGGTCTGTATTAATTTGTAACTTTCAAGGAAACACCATAAACCAAGCAATAAGATCAGGGATAATTTCTATAGTGAAAAATAATCAACTATACCAAGAAATTTCAAAAGTATTCCCTCAAAAGTGCAACAAAGGAAGACTCCAGTTGGACCTTACCTAACTGGCTTTACCCTTTGCTTGCTCTATTAAAAACTAGATAAAGCACTTTTGTCTAGTGTTTAATCCAGGACTTATTTTTAAATAGTACTTTCTTTTATTGAATCAATATAATTCTCATTGTAGCTTAAGATTCTTGTTCTTTACACTTTAGAATCCTGTGACAGATAAAAAGAGTGAGGCCTCACAGTAATTATCTCAGGAATCCAGTTAGTATTTCTGCCTTAGCTTATCCTTTCCTTCAACTCAATCATTTGTTCAGATGTAAAATACAGCTATTTATACTTGCCCTACTTAATTGTTACAGAAACAAGTAAGAGAAAGCCAGTGAAAGAAATCAGTGTATGGAAAAGTATCAAAAAATAGATCTAATTCAAGTTTCGATTCTGCTAGATTCAAAAACATGTTTCTGCCTCACTTTCCAAGTTATAAATGTCAAATTCTAACTTCCTATTTTTGCACAATTTCAAAATTTTCAGTAAATCATGTGAAAATACACATTCCTAAAAGACAGCATCACATTTACATTACCTAAAAAGAAAAAAGACAAACTGACATGAAACTAAAAAGAAAAAGTCATTATCTTACTAGTTTTATCTTATATACTAGAAAAGTTAGTGAAAGTAAGAAAACAATGCTATGAAGCATTTTCATTAGCTTAACAATATTGATATAAATACTGCACTTATGCTTTTGATGACTGCACATATCTTATTTTAAACTGCCTTTATATTCAAACATATGAAAAATAATTCTAAGGCTTGTTATTCTAAGAATAGACAGAAAACGTCACATACCAGTATAAATAATTAGCCAGTGTTGAGTTTTTACAGGCTCTTGATATCAGGAAGGTACAGAGATCTTGCTGAAAGAAAGGGAAGAAATATATATGTACGATATTACCATCTGGTATTAACAAGGAGGAAATAAAAGTCTAAATTTGCTTATCGATTTTCAACCATATATCTTTGTCACAGACCAGAGACAGAAAAGGAAGCAGAGCAGACAGATCTACTGAAGTACACTGCTGAGGGGAGCAGTGGGAGAGACAGGAGAGGTCTGCAGTGCCATATGGGTCACCTCCTGGCAAAGGATTGAACTCGTGCTGCAGTGACTGCTGATCGCATCATAGTGCAAAGGTTTAACCCCTTGTACTTCCAGGGAGACACCCAAATTAGACTTTTTTGAGGAGAAATCTAACAACACATACTGGATCAAATTCTGCAATATACTTCCAATGAGCTATTCATAGCAGCATTAGTCAAACTAGTGTGTTTCACCTCTAAACTCAGTTGACTTTTTTTATCTTAATTTTCTGTATGAGTTAAAAAACAGCTACTTGAGCACATTATCCCTAACATCAGCCATACATTTCTAAAATGTAATTACAAACACCAAAGATTACAGTGATGTTCCTAAATGTTAACAATAAATAGTTCATGTTTCTTTAATAAAATATCTAAACCCAGTTTATTTTCACATTGCATGTGAATTCATTTGTATACTCAAAGCACCAATAAAATGCCCTGAATTGAGAATTATATGGCACTTTTCGCTGAGATGAAAAGTCACAAACATGCATCATGGAACAAGTTATTTAATAAGCTGCAATATCTAGTTTATTAATCAAAACCAGTGTTTTAAACACCAATATTAAAAATGTATCCGGCAGGACAGCTCCTGTAGGAAATTTGAAAAACCCTGTACTCACTTCCAGATTTTCACCATCTGAGCCTTCTTTAGTTTTGGTTGCAGGAGGCGGAGATGATACAGGAGGAAGAGGGCTGGTTATAATTTGGGAGCTGAAAAAAAAAAAAAAAAAGATGTGACTAAGGTACAAAATAGTCTGGCAATAAGAGAAGTTGCATATTTTTTTCATCACAGTTTACCTAAACTATGTCTGGCCGAAGAAGCATCGCTTCCTAAAGTGTGTTCTATACAACATTAGGTTTATATAATGCTCTGGAAGACAGATTCCCTTGTCCAGTATATGAGTAAAAGCCTATTGGAAATTTATGTGTAAAATTTTGTTAAGTACTATAGCTTTGTTTTTAAAGCCATTTTACTTTAATCCAATTCCCAAACATGTTTGGCCCCAAGACTACCCTATCTCTTTTTTATCTTTTAAAAATCATACATATTACAGGCTATATATGGAAAGAATCATGTTACAGTTTCCATCCTGTTATAAAATCTTTAAATAGACTTCTAATAAAACATTCTAGGTGGTATAAATAAGAGGGAAGGCAAATAAACACGAGTAGGTTGCCAATGCACAGTTAAAGAAAATGGGGTCTGCAGTTCGCCAATGCACAGCTAAAGAAAATAGGGGCTCATAAACACAGAAAAAGACAAAGCATCCTAGGGAAGAAAAATCTTTTTTACTGATTTTTTAGTTCACCTTCAAATGAGACAGAAAATATGAAAAATAACATTATCTTAACTATAAAGCAAAATTTAGACCTACATCCTTGATTTATATCCCGTTATTAACAAATCTCATGGCCTTCCCAAACATTTTATATAATTAAGCTCTGGGTTTCTCATCCAAAAGTTCCTATTACTTCAAATTTTAAGATTACAGGAGTCATAAAATGCCAAAGTAGAAAAAATATGGGCTTTGGATTAACTCTACCTTTGACAAGATGGAAGATTTTGGGCCACTCTGTAACTTTTTCTCAATGAAAACTGTAACTATTCAATAAAATATCAGGTCCCATAATACACCATACCCTTCATTTTATTTTTGTGTGAATAAATTTGTATCTAACACATATGGAGTTCTTTTCAGACTCTTTTCTAAATGCTATATGTGTATCAGCTCATTTTATCTTTCGACAACCCTTAAAGATCAGTTAGTACTGCTATATTCCCATTTTCAGGATGAGAAACAAGGGCCACAGAGAGTATTTATGACTTACACAAGTTGACAAAGTTAACCTGGCTGAGTTAAGTTAGTTAAATATCAGAACAAGATTTTAACTCACTACTCTTACTCCATAATCAGTGCCGTAAAACAGTATTCAATAGTAAATTGTGTTCTGTAAGTATATATGCCATAATCTTTGGTAAAATTTCAAATTTCAAATTCAGTGCCAAGTAAGGTTGGGGACATCTGGCAAAAAAAAAAAAAAAAAAAGACAGCTTGAAAGTGGGACAGGTAGCTATTTTAAAGTCTTCCTTAAATATTCATACCTATCTATTTCTGCAGAATTTATTCCAGAATTTGACACATTTTCTGAAGTTGAGCCCTGACTATCTTTCTTTGTAGGTTCTAATCCATTTTTTATGTCATCAAAATTTTCATATTTGAGAGCTTGGACGAGCTGTAATAGGTACATCAATAAATCCTGGAAAAGCAAACAAAAAATAATATTAGAAAAAACACAAAAATGTGATTATAGACAGAATTTATTCTTGAATACCAAGTAACAATTTATTAATAATCTAACAATCAAGTGACCATATTAGAGCACCTCTAGATTGTTGTTTCTAAGAATCATTTTTTAATCAGAGCAATAAACACTTGATTTTCTATTATTCTGAGATTTATGGCATTCAAGATCTATAGGTGAACTTACATTCATTTCAAAGGAAAAAAGTATATTACATGATGGAAAATTGATTACTATATTTAATTACAAATATCCTCCTTGAGCAGTCTAAGTAATTCAGTTTCATTGCTAGCCTTCATTACTCCGGAAATGCTACTGAATATATATCATCCTTGTGTTTTCCCACTTATAGAAAAGATTTACCAAGTGAAATAAAAAATACCTCAAGAAGGGGCATTTCTAAAGAAAACTTTCCTCTTTTTATTTTTTATTTTAATTATTTACTTATTTATGCATACAGAACTGGGGTACAGGCCAGAACGAGGGTACAGAGAGGATTTGCCAGAGAAAAAGTAGGGAGCAGAACAGGCAAATGAACTGAAATACACTGCTGAGGGGAGCAGCAGGTGGATCAGGAGAGGTTTGCCACACCATGTGGGTCACCTCCCTAGCTGGAGATTGAATTTGTGCTGCAGTGGCTGCCACAACTTCATAGTGCTTCACTTTAACCTACTATACCACCAAAGAGGAAACTTTCCTTTTTTTAACTCACTCATCAACCTCTGATTTACTGGTAATCTGGCATTCAAAATTCAAATTACACAGTCTACTACTTATTATATAGTCAAATATTATGATACTTGTATATTTAATATAGTAAATATATTATATAGTCAAACAGATATAAGTAAAACAAACAAATTCAGGCAAGTCAGTAAAAATTTCTTGAGTTGTGAAATATTATCTAGGTAGTAATGGTCTTTTTATTCAATAACAAGTTAATTTTAATGCTTCAGAGTACACATGTGAAATCCTATGTCAAGATCACTTCCTAACTTCACATTTCTTACTGAATTAAGAACTCATATTTAGGCATACATTGTTAGCAACATAGGTTCTGTTCTTGCCCAGAAGAGCTATGTACAACTACTCTCCTGTTAAAGCCAAATACTTCCTATGTTTCCTGTATTTTCAGCCGCCTTACCATTGCACATTCTGCTTCCCGCTACTTGGAATGTAATGTCATTAACAACTATAAAAATTCTATTTTTCGGGACATCCCTGTTGATGCAACGGGCTAAAGCACAGCACTATGAAGCTAGCCCCAGATGCTTCAACATGAGTTGGATCCCCAACCAGGAAGGTGAACCAAATGGCATGGCAGACCTCCCCAGTCTCACCTGCTGCTCCCCTCAGCAGTGTACTTCATGAGTATGCCTGTTCTGCTCCCCACTCTGTGTCTGGTGAATCCTCTCACTGTTCTTATATCTCTTGTCTGTTCCCCAGTCCTATATGTATAAATAAATAAATCTTTTTTAAAAATCCTACTTTCTTTCAATGTCTATCAAAGCTAAGCCCACTTCCTAGTCCTCTTTCAATTCTAGTGGAAAACCTCTCTCTCCTCCTTTTGAGCCACAATTTAGGGAAGAAATATGGCTTTAAACTAAGCAATTAGACTTAAATTCAGAAAAGCATTAAAGATTAAGATTTATTTTCATAAGTGTAAGCTGTTGAAATATTAGAAAAATCTGGTCCTCTCTGGTGGCGCAGCAAGTTAAAGCACAGCACTAAGAAGCTAAAGCCACTTCAGCATGCATTTTATCCCCGCCCTGGAGGTGACCCTCATGGCGCGGCATCTCTCCTGACCTACCCACTGCTCCCCTCAGTAGTGTACTTAGTTAGCCAGCCTGTTCTGCCTACCCACTCTGTCTCTGGTGAATCCTCTCACCGCCCCTGTACCTCTAGCCTGTACTGTACCCCGAGCCTGTACTGTACCCCAGTTCTGTATGCATAAATAAATAAATCTTAAAGAAAAAAATGAGAAAAATCTCACAACAGATTTAATCTGTTTTCATGTATCTTTGGTATATATTATCAGCTGAAGTTTCTCAGATCATGTAATGCTATGTCTACAAAATAGGATTCTGTAAAATTTTAAAGTCTATTAGAACTAGTAAGAGAAATCATGAA
Organism: Condylura cristata; assembly: GCF_000260355.1. Classification (NCBI taxonomy): domain Eukaryota; kingdom Metazoa; phylum Chordata; class Mammalia; order Eulipotyphla; family Talpidae; genus Condylura; species Condylura cristata. The sequence goes on along the minus strand of NW_004567117.1, from coordinate 26,315,015 downwards.
AGTGATTAGTAAACTATAAATATTAAGACAACAATACAGTTTGTGAATAAAACATTTTGTTTTACAAAAGCAAATAATATAAAGGGAGTGGGATAGTTCATAATATTAACAACATAATTATGTAAAGAAATCTAATATTTAAAAGACATTTAAGAATTTTTATTAAATTGTAACTTGAATAAAAAAATCATGTCTTCAGGAGGGACAATTTAAAATATCACAAAGATATCAACTTTCCTCAAAAGTTAATGTAATTCATCAAAAATTCTGTTAGGAGTTTTAAGAAAATTACTATATTGTTCTAAAATTCTTGGTAAGAATATACAAAACTTCTCTTAAAAATTATAAAAAGGGGCCCTCCCTCGTGGCGCAGCGGGTTAAAGCACTGCACTACGAAGCTGAAACCACTTCCGCATGAGTTCGATTCCCGTCTGCCCCGGAGGTGACCACATGGCGTGGCAGACCTCTCCTGACCCGCCTGCTGCTCCCCTCAGCAGTGTGCTTCATCGATTTGCGAAGCTGAAACCACTTCCGCATGAGTTCGATTCCCGTCTGCCCCGGAGGTGACCACATGGCGTGGCAAACCTCTCCTGACCCGCCCGCTGCTCCCCTCAGCAGTGTGCTTCATCGATTTGCCTGTTCTGCTCCCCACTCTGTCTCTGGTGAAGTCTTTCGCCACCCCTGGGTCTCTGGCCTGTACTCCAGTTCTATATGCACAAATAAATAAATCTTTAAAAAAAAAAATTATAAAAAGGAAGAGAACTTGTCTAACTATATAGTTATTATGAAGCTATAATTTTTAAAAAGATGCTATTAGCTCAAAAACAAAAACTTTGTAGAGTCTTATCAGCAAAATATAAAACTTTTTTTAGTCTAACATGCTCATACAAGCTATTCATACAAGAATATGAAAAAAAAATATATGCACCAGTCTATCACTAGAATAGTTTTAGCAAAAGATTGGAAGTAAACTGTCTGTCAAAAGGCTGACTAGTTAAATTATAATAAACTTGCAGTACGATATCTGCTGATATCCAAAAATAATAAGATAGATCTACAGGTGTCAACAATTCTAATTTGAATTAGAATTCTAATTATGTTATGTTTTTTTTTTGGATTTGATATGTCTTTATCATTATGAATATTGCCTATTCTAGGAGTGATGAGCTGTATACTAGCAGTGTGAATAATAAGAGGGGAACAATTCCTCCAGGACAATCAAGCAGCACTTACAAAAAGCCTGGCTACCTGGAGTGTTTATGCTATTTCAAGAAATTGGACTAACTGTTCACAAAGAAGACATGATATTTTTATTCAAGTTTTTCAGTTAGCCAAAATATTGATACTTAGATAAAGTAGCCTTTTATGTACTATGCTATGATGATACGATTCTACTGCCTCTTGCAATACCAAAAAAACACTGAAAAATTATAAAACCACAGATAAAGGGAAAGCAAGAGGACATTTTGTTAATTAGGAATTTCATACAACATAAATGATTTTAGTATGAAATCTAGATAATGTAAATGCATAAGACTTCTGCAATTGTCTGTGAATACAAATTTCAAATTTTTGTATTTTTCGTAACTACAAAAGCAGTCACATAACTATTTTTAAGGCAGGAAAACTAGGTGAGTATTTTGTTGACAGAGTCAGAAAAAGAAAAGCTAAAATTCAGACCTTATATATACCTACCTAAGCAGCAGTAAGAATTAAAAGATTTTGTTTTTTAGCTTAGTAGACGCAATTCATTATTGATTAAGTTCAGAGAATGGGAAATCATTAGATAACCTACCACTATACTATTTAGGTGCTCTCTTTCTCTGAAACCTAAAAAAAATTCCTAGCAAGTAACAGTTTAGAATGCATACAATGTATATATTGTTACCCTCTAGCTCATTAACAAAAATGATAAAATGATCTAGAAATAGCTCAGTGTTTGCAATAATAATAGTCCAGAATCAAACAAACCCTTAAGCCTCGAAGCTGGTGAGAAAATTGAAGTCAGACAGTAGTAAAAAAATGCCATTTTACAACTTTTTAATTTAAATTTTGAAGCCACATCCAGGGGCTGTCTTGACTACAACCCAAAGGCTCTTACCTAGAGTCTAACAAAGAATTAATGACTGAAGTGAAATTTCTAATAAATTTTTCAACATTTCAAATAAATATTGCAATTTCTAAATTTCTGATACAGTAAAGACAATGAGGCTGATAATAATGATGAATCATACATAGTTCTTAGAGCTTTTTTAATATAAGAATGAAAAACATCCTGTCCTAATAAAATCCTACAATGTCTGAAATTTGTCTCAAAATAACCTAGTGGATGGTAAACAATGGAAAGACCAAGTTCTTCTAAATGAAACAAGATTGGTTCTATCTTCACTGCTGCCAAGGATATATGAGCATTCACTGTAGTAGTTAGTGATTAAATTTTACTACAATTAAATATATACATTTAGTCTATCATAAATGCTTTGTTTTCCTCCTTGAAATTCATATGCCACTACAAATTCAAAATGATTTATGTTTTAAAGTTTTTGATATTAGTTTTGATGGGATTAGCATTCTTCTACATTCTGAGACTTGAGAAAAGTCTGATCATATTCCATAAACCCTATAGGCTAGTATATACTATGTTGGAGAATACAATCACCCCATAAAAATTATTAAGAAAAAAATTCTGGATTAGTCTCACTAGGAATTACTAAAATTCAAAATCAAGCAATACACTGTGTCAACACAGAGCGTTCCTTCAATTCTGGTGGGCTTATATGTATATAAATTGCCAGCATAAAATTTGCTGTCTTTGCTTTCCAGAAGATTCAAAGCCACCTTCATAAAAATCTACATATATTCATAATTGTCAGCAGCTGAGAGTTTAAAGAAGGAATTTGGAGGAAAATAAGATGACCACGCATCTCTATGCTTTAAAGGCCCCAAGGGCTTTTCAAGGCTACAATTAAATGTGGCTCATTGTATACTGACTGATAGAAGGGATCTGAATTATTCCCTAGCTGGTGCTGCATTAAACCATTTTTCATTAGAATTCCTTTTTCTAGACAGAGCAATACAAGCTCTGCTGCCAGGTAAATGTCCTGGGAGAAATTGTCCTATCACGTAAGAGATCAGGAAGTAAATTTTCATTTCACAGAGGAGTCCTTGGAGGAATATTTTAATTTTACTTCTGAAAACACACCTAGTATATCCTCTTCCCTTCTAAAAAACTCCCTTTCTCTTCCCCTCCTCCCCCACACAGATCAAAAAAAGAGTCTATATTCAGGCTGCAATTTAAAATGCATGCGAAGTAGAGTAATGAACAGTGATATAACCTCATCATCTGCCTGCCGTAACCGGGCCACAGCATAACGCCTCACTGTAGGATTGGTGTAATGAGATGATAATAGTTCCAAGGAATCTTCGACATCCATTGGCTTCCATTTTCCCAGAAGTTCCAATGCCTGTTTAGCTTCTTGAGGTAGATCCCAATTAACACATTTCAAGAATTTTGTCAAAGCCTAAAATCAGAAAAGGTCTTAAAATTAGAGACTACCTTGAACAGCGAAGGCCAAAGGTGACTGGGTAGAGTTCTACTTGGTCCTATAACAGAGTCATGGAGTTAATGACTATGACTTCTATAAATACTAAATACGGTTATACATATGCGCTTAGAAAAGCACTGCAGAATGGGGGTAGGGTAGGGCAGAGGAAGGAACAGTACCTGAAACTTCACTTTTTCAGGTTAAATCGCTTGCAGGGAATTATGATTTTTAAAAATTTTCATTGTTTTCCCCTTCATTTGGTGTTTGATGTTTTCAAATAATGCAGCCCTCAATACACAATAGTAGTTAAGGCACATCTCATGAACGCAGATGCTTTAGCTATAAGCTTCATTTTACAAGATGAACATGACATAAAACACAGCAAGTCACTGAATGAAGAGTATACCCAAGCAAGGGCAAAATTCCCATCACCAACCCATACCCTCACCCCCAGTCACTGAAGGTTTCCCTCATACAACAGGCACATGAGGACTCAAATTAAAATGCATATGCATGTTTCTCATATACAGAAAAGTAACCATTTAAAACATAAAACTCATAGAAACAAACACAAAGATAGATAGATACAAAGCAGTAGCAAATGTTCTGATTCGGCTAAATGCTTATAGCATCTGTTTTGTAACCTTACTTCAGTGAATAGTTAGCATACTAAAGTTTTCACAGTATTGTCAGTTAATTCAATTACCCTGGAGTCTATCACCCCTGGCTGCACACGTAATGACCCCCTTTTATGGTACCTCTCTTTCATAAAAGGCAATCTAGGTCTATCTATTAGCAACACTTTCCCAGTTGACTCAAGACATTCTCTTCTTTCTACTTCTCTATGAATTAACTTCTTCAGTAAAGATAACTTAAAAAATGTAAATTCCTATTCTACTAAAACTTTTTTGTTAGCAAACTTAACAAATTCTAAGAAATGGTCCACATGATCAACAAAAACGTTAGCACTAGCATAAATATATGCACATACATATAGCTAGTATAACAAAATGAACTTTCATTCCCATCTCTTAATTTATTCTTTATTTCAATTAAGAGAAAAGGTACTATAGATATTATTTAATCCAAATGCTCAAATTCTATTGTAATCTCAACATAGCTTAGTGGCTTGTTCACCACCTGATAATGGTAGACAAACTAGACCTGGAACCCAGGTCCACTGACTCGCTCAGGTCAGGTGGTTCTTCCTCACCATTACAGCATCACCATTTCCTTAACAGCTAATAAGCCTATGTCTTTTAGAGCTATTCTCTACCAACACTGATGCACTGAAACCATTTCCAATTCATGTCAGTTACTTACCTAGAGTATTTTCCATACTGTAGCTAGAGTTTGGCACAGCCCTCTCCAAGTTAAGAGACTCAGTATCAGTTTCTCTTTAAAGCATTTCAAACAATCTCTTGGGAGGTACAGTTAGCACAAACCCCAACTGTGAGCAGAAATTTACCTTGTAAAATACTCACTTAAATAATCCTATGACTTATTCCAAAGTAACCACTTATATTTACAGACAGGGAAACCATAAATGAACTAAAAGACAAAAAACTGTCTTCAATTCTTCCCACTGGCAAATTTAACTGTATAGAGAGAATGTAACTAACTGTATCCCCCTAGGACAGCATTTCCAATATTTGAAGACTCATTTTAGTGTATGGTGGTTTCCACTATGTAAAGAGTCATTGTAACTTAAAAATGAGTAAACAAACATAATAACAAAACCCTGGCTTCTTAGAACATTCTATTAACACCTCTCACACAAATCTAAAATCTAAATTCTCATCATCCCTTCTATGCCTCAACCAAGTTAACCTATGTTCTTTAGCAAAATAGTGTGTCCAATAGTGTCCAATTTAAAATGCATTTAAAACCCTGCCCTTGGTCCTACAACAGAGTCATGGAGTTAATGAGGACTTAAATTAAAATGCATATGCATGTTTCTCATACACAGAAAAGTAACCATTTTCTTAAGGTCAAATTTTGATAAACTCAATTTTTCTAGGAAGTTTCCAGCAACTCTCAGACCTTCCTTTAGAAGTTGCCCCATTACATTCTTTTTATTTAAAATAATGTTCTTCTACCTGACACCTACTTCTGTGCACATTCTTGTATCTATAACCGGAGGGTGTATTCCCCAAGACAGCTATCCATTTCCTCTCATCTTCTACACACCATTTTGCATACTGTCCCTTGCCCATCTGAGAACACAGATTATCCTAACTCATTCCATGCACTTATTTTTTCATTTTAACCCAGAATGCAGTCTGGATTGAATACTTTTTAAGTAGCCACAGCAAAATTTTTCCATTTCACAGTACATCAAGCTGTCTTAATAGAAATGTGTGGATATGTTCTGATTATAAGCAAATCTTGCAGCATGTTGATGTACTCAATTCACTAACTGCAACAGTCTAATTCACAAATTCTCAGATTAATAGATTTATTAGTAAGATTTATAAGTAAGATTTATAGAGCACACTGTTACTAAGGAACGTTACGCACTGTATGTACAAAAGACTTTTCAACTTTGGAAAGCTCAATGTAACAAATGTAAATAAGAACCAGTAGAATGAAGAAGGAACAGGGAAAAGAGTTTAATAAGACAGTATAAGAATTTGAGAACCATGATAATGACAACATTTAATCTCAAGTTGTTTGAAAATGCTTTGTTGATATATGTTAAGTAAAGGTACAATATTTAAGTAATACTTTATTGCTAGAGCTTCTATAAATATCTGCAGACTACAAATTCTGGAGCCAGGTGTTTGGGTTTAAAACCTAATTCTTGGTACCATCAACTATTAGCTGAGTCACTTATGGCTTATAATTTACATTTTATTTAACAACTTTAAGGTTGTGGTGTCCAAGGTTAAATGTTAATATTACTACACTTATAACATCAATAACTATTTTAACTTCCCTTCTGATTTTAGAATCACCTCACTACAGTCTCCTTTTCATAGAATCACAATCATAATTACTTCAAAGATGAAAACATGAAACATCATATATTGCATATATATTAACATCTATAATTCAATTACTAAAAATTTCCACTTTGCTCTTAATAGGACACCTATTCAAATAAAGACACTTTGACACCTACCAACTCCTTATTTTCTGTGGACACCTGTTGGAAAGTTCCCACTTCTTCATGTCATGTGAATGTGTCCATTCTATCATTATGTTTTTATGGAGGACCCATTACATAGACATGATTTATTAAATCATTGGCCACAGGTGATTAACTCAATCCTCAGACCCTCTCTCTTCCCAGGTCAATGTATGAGGCTGAAAGTTCCAATTCTCTAAACCCAGGGTTGTTACTCTGACAAAGTGCCCACCCCTCAGAGTCACCTCATTAGCATAAACTCCAAAATGGTTGACAGGCTTATGAGTAACCCTCAGGAAAGGATTAGAGTTTAAACTGGGATGAAGACCAAAATTTATTTCTTATAGCACAAGATCACACTTGTTGCTCTGATATCATCACTTGAAAATGTTCAAAAATGAAACTATCTCTTCACTTTGTTCCGACCATTCATGCTAAAAATCCCAAAAATTAGCTACAAAACATTTTATACATTTCTTTTTCTTTCCCTTGTCCTCCAAAATCAGCCCTCAAAATCAGTGGATGAATCTCCCAATTATGTCTTTTTTAATTCTCAGCTCTGTTCCAATCTATCCTGATACATTTTCTTTAAAACATCACTTGCTGGGGAAGGATAAGGAGAGTGGATAAACTGGGGAAGGACTGTCCTTGCATGGAGAAGGACAGAAGTGGACTTAGGGGTCAACTTAATGAAGTCTACACAGGTGTGGATCTACAGCAGTGCACCTGAAACATGTCATAATTCAATGGTACTTCAATGAAAAAAATCTGAGAGAGGAGCACATAAAAACATTAAATTTCAAATTAAGTTCCCTAAAACCCAGATTCTTCTATTAATCTCATTCCCTTTAAAACTGTATTTTAACTTCAATGATACAGTTAAAAAACAAACTTATGTCCTTTAAAAAAAAGCACTTGTAATGCATTCTGTTGTTCTGGTGGTTTCCTACTGTCAGTGAAGTCAAGCTCCAGAACACAGAATTTAAAGCTCATCACCTCTAATACCATCTTATCTATTTTATAACCATACATACAAACTTTTCTTTTCTTCCCTTTGAAAACATTATCAACGATGTTCATTCAAATTTTAAAACTAATATTCTGTGAAAGCTCCCTGACCTCTAGCACACATATATTGTTCTCTTCCAAATTTCTATTGTATTCATTACCTAAATGTTTAGCAAGGCAATGGCCCTGAGTCAATAACTATGCTATACTTCCCTACTTTGGTTATGTATAAATAATCTTTTCCCCCAAATAATTTTAATTCATTTGAAGAAAAGGGACATGATACACATAGTTCAGAGCTTGGCTTATGATAGGACAAAAGTTGATAAATTCTTGCTAACTGAATTCACTTCTCCTAAGAAGTCCACCATCAACTTCTTGATAGGAGGCACAACTGTGATGACTGTCCTGATAACACTGACTTAGTGGCTATTTCTGAAGACGCCTCACTAAGAACACTCAGTATATCACTACTACCCTTCATCACATATGGCTTTCTACTGTTTTGGCTCCATAAATGTAATCAATTGATACTGATATTTTTATTTCACAATTTTATAAGAAAAGCAAGTCACCATGTTAAAAGCTGAATTTTAAAAGTTACAATATTCAAATTTTAAATTTCACAAAATGAGCGATTTCTTGTATGCTAAAGTAGGATCACAGATTTAAGAACCATTTATATGCTTAACATGTTTTGTCTGGACAAGTTTTAAAACTATTAACTTTTCCAATACAACATCAAGCCTAAACTAGAAAGTTTTCATCCAAAATACTTAAGTTACTTAGAAACAAATAGGTGGAAAAACCAAATCTAATTAAAAATAAATACAAAGTGTAACACTGTAAGAACCAATTTCCATCAATTTGTTTTCTGAATACTGCTTTCTCTCTAGGAAATCTTTCAGCCTAAGGGCCCAAGTGCCAAATAATCTAAATCACAGTTCCTGAGAAACTGACACTGAAAGAATTTCTTTCTGCAAATAAATTACCAAACAAGAGTGCCGGAGCATTTGTTTTCTACAAAACCCATTTTAAATTATTGTGAAGATACAAATGTGGCTATGTGAATAAGTCCTTTGGTCACTTCAAGGCCAAAATACATTTGAAAAGTGCTTCCCAAACATTAAAAAATATCATTCACTCTGCTCTAGTGATCATAAGAATCCTATAATATGTCCTGAGAATTGAAGTTTCATCACCCACCTTTCAAAAATTTGAAATCAACTAGTTAAATGAAACTTGTCACATACTTTATATCACTTGAGCGTTTTATTTCTTTTGCACACATGTAGAAGTAATTGAATTTCGGTGGGAAGTGACTACTTGTTTAAACAAACAATTTTTCTTGCAAGCATTTCTATCGAAGAGAGTTCGGCTCTGTAAATCTATTCTATGCTTTTTGAACCTATACATTTTAACAGGTTTAATTCAATATCTTACTGTGTATTTCAGACAGCACTGTGCTGCATTCAAGGTGCAATTTCTGTGACCAAGGTTATTCTTCATTTAACATAATATTGTGATACTAACTCAATCATCTTATAAACACAAACTCACAAGCCTATGTTCCTGATGATGAATATTTCCTTTTTTTTTTGCTATGATGAAAGAATAACACATAAAGCTTTAGCAAAATTAGAATTCCCCTCTCATTCTTGTTATGAATATAAAAGGGAGTGAATATGATTCATCTGCAAAGAATTTCCCAAGGCATCAATAAAAGATAAAGAGAAAAAGTTGAAGAGGTAAGATGAGCTGCAAATATATTTTTATCCTTACTTTAGAAACTAAAGGAAATTGTTTCAGAAAAACAAGTTAAGCAAAGTAGTTAAAGACCATCTCAACGGTGTAAAACATATTCACCATTCTTTCATTTTTACATAATTATATAATAGCTTTCTGACAGATAGTAATTTTCTTGATGGTTCTCTATTCTGCCCCCAATGCACTTTAGAATTCCTGCTAAGGCATGAACATTATGCTGCAAACATTTCCCCTGTAATTCCCTTATCTATGTCTTCACTGACTAACTTGTCTTTAAACTCATAAATGTGAGCATATCAAGAGGCAGCATTTACAAGCTTTGTGACTGCTGTACAGGTTCTTCAATCTTTCTAAGACTCATGTTTCTTCATCTGTAGAACAATAATAAAAATAACACATACATCGGAGGGTTGTTGTGGAATGTAAAATATCCTTGGCACACAGCAGCAATTTAATAGATGCTGGCTACTATTATTACACTTTAAAAGTTAGCCCTTGAACCTATGTTCTAAGAATTTACAGACCATTTTAAGAATTATAGATGAATTAAAATTTACTATCACATAACCAACTTACATTAAATACGAGGAAACTAAAGGTGAAATAATTTACCTGAAGTGAAAGGGTTCTTAGTGGCAATAGTGAAATTCAAAACCAGCTCAACTAAACACTAGTACAGACTACTTCCTCACAATTCTCTCTCCAGAAGCTTTATCGATTCCAGTTTCCTTATGGAAAAGCAAATAAAAAAATAATAAAAATAATAAAAAAAAAAAAGCTTTAGCCTAACCTCTATCCTGCAAACCAAGCTGTATAACAACTAATCCATCAATTCACTATATACACTGCCAATTTTATTTCTCACACTTCCTCTATACCCCCTCCAGAATTCTGTAGTTCTTTCAAATAATGTCTTCTAGGTTCAAAATCATAAAGGTTCAAAGAGGTAGAAGAATTAAAAGAAAAATCAACATTTCCTTCTGCACCTACTATGCAAAAGGTAAATTCAGCCAGGTTAATCACCTGGATTATTTACTGAAACTATGAAAGAGGGCTTTATCATTAAAAAAAATGAGGAAACCTAGCTTTCAAAAGAACTTTTTTCACCTTATCTAATAACTTGTACTGCCAGAATTGAACACAAGTCCCGCAGACATCACATTTAGACATTATTATCTATGCATTAACAAATTGGTACATGGGTCAGTTTACTTTTTTTGTAAATTAAAAATAATGGAGTATTGGCCCTCGCTGGTGGTGCAGCGGGTTAAAGCACAGCACTGAGAAGCTAAAGCCACTTCCGCATGAGTTCATTCCCGCCTGCCCCGGAGGTGACCACATGGCGGAGGTGACCACATGGCGCGGCAGACCTCTCCTGACCCGCCCGCTGCTCCCCTCAGCAGTGTACTTCATAGATCTGCCTGTTCTGATCCCCACTCTGTCTCTGGTGAAGCCTCTCGCTGCCCCTGAACCTCTGTCCTGTACCCCAGTTCTGTATGAACAAATAAATAAATCTTAAAAAAAAAAAAAAGGAGTATCTTATGTAATTTTTTACTCGACAATAACTATATTTCTATGGCAGTTTTATGAAATCACTCATTAGCAACAAGTTTATAAATAATTTGATCTATAAAAATAGTCAAGAAACTCACTTTTTCTTGATTAGTAAGATAATATCTAAACTTCCACACAAGATCCTGTTCTTCATATGTAAGCTGCTTGGTTGGTGGATAACTCACAATAATCTATAACGAAGAAGAAAAAGAGTTTTCTGTCAAATTTATTCTTCCTCTGTATTTCCACTTTATTTAAAATTTTTCACTTATTTCATTATTTCTACAACAGAACTATTGGACTGGCTGCAAAGTCATGACTTTTTCTGATTTTCAAGCAAAAATGTGTTATGACTTTTCTAACAACCCAGTATTACAGACATAAGGACACCATACCCTCAAAAAAGTGATAAATAAATTTGTTGTATTTATCAGTGTAAAAGAACATTAAAGTATGAAAGAAAAATAATAAAGATGTCACACTCCATATAAAATTATACACCAAGTCTTCACTTAACATAGTTAAAAGTTTTTAAGAAACTGCAACCTTGCAAGAAACAACACAACAAAAACAAGTCCTCCAATAAAATAATTTTGCTTAATATCACGGGGATCTATTTTTTCCTCAGCATTATAAGGAAGCCATATTGAACAGCAACACCATCCCAGAATTTGCTGTATAACTACAGAACTCATTTAATTCAACTCCAAGCAAAATAAACCAAAATAAAAATACTCCCACCTCCTCAGAAAATAGAAAAAGGAAAATCAAAAGCTTTCCCTTATCAATGTACCCAATAAAACATGTGTACATACCAAGCTCTCACAGGAAATATACCCTTAAGACTAGTTTCCAAGAATGACATATAAAAGATACATACTATTTTCAGCTCTGTCTCCAGAACTAATTTATTACTAAAAAATGATACTAAAAATGATGCACAAGTGAAACTGCTGAAATTACATAGGGCTCACTAACCTGGGAAATCTCTGCATCACAATCAGGTATAATGAAATGGTATCGCATCAGCTGCACCCAAAATATTTATTTATATAAACATTTTACAAAGTTTCTTACATTAAGTTGATCCCTCGTGGCAGCGTTAGGTTTGAGATCGTGGTCAGAAGGTCCACTTCTTAAACTCCGAGCAAGTTTGTGGTGTTTGCTTTCAACTAAATTCTCCTATAAATTATTTAAAAAACATTAAACAGCAATGTAATAGGAAGTTCAAACAGCCAATTAGAAATAAGGAAAGCAACAGTTGCTTAAGACCACTTATTACTCATGAAACTTTATAGTTTGTTCTTATTATAACTTTAGTATCCTAAATATTTTTTAAGACATGTCCTCATTTTGCAAGAAAACTGGTCTCTATAAGACTTTCAACCATTAGATTGTTAATAATCTTTGAACTTGTGTTTATAAGTGAAGACCTATGAGATGATGGTATCTTCTTCTGAACAAAAGAGAAAGCATGCATATTTACTATTTATTTTGCAACTCTTCTACAAAGAAAATGGTTTTCGCCCAGGGAGGAACCAGAAAGCCCTTGTTTACCAATATTTGACTTCCTGTCATTAGTTGAATGAGATGCAGTGACCTTCTGACTTTATTTTTAGATATTAATATTTCTTGTAAAAATTCAACTAAATCTGATGTAAGATAACTGAAGTATATTTATGAATTGCTTTTACTTATATAACTGAGGTCCGCTGTAATTTTTTTTAAAGAAACTGTATGCTCGGGCTTCCCTTGTGACACAGGGGTTAAGCCTCAGCAGTATGAAGCTATAGTCAGTCACTGCAGCATGAGTTCGATCCCCAGCCAGGGAGCCTCTCCTGTCTCACCTGCTGCTCTTCTCGGCAATGTATTTCAATACATCTGACTGTTCTGCTCCCCACTCTGCCTCTGGCGTATTCTCTCAACCCTGCCCCCATACCTCTGATCTACACTCCAGCTCTTGTATGCATAAAAATTTTTTTAAAAATCTTAAAAAATATATATATATATGCCATAGATTGAATCTCAGTCATCATTCTGGAGAAAAGCACTTTCATAAGAAATTTTCAAAACTCACCATAGACATCTGAGGGTCAGGAACTTTCACTATCTCAAAGCTTGTTAAAATTGGAGATGACTCATCACCATCCTGGATTTCAATAATAAATGAAAAATTAAAATATGAAATTAAAACACATGGTAAGAAACAATGTATAATAATGGGATGCCAATGTATTTTTATTTTATTTAATGAACAGCATGTCTCCATTTAAAGTACATAATCACTTATTACCATTTGCTCCTGATCTTTAAGAACTAAATCTAACAATAAAATCTGCAGAGTTTTTAGATATAAAGGATCTGGAAATTAGATTGCTTTCTTTGAGCCCTGTTTTTTTTTTTTTTTTGCATTTTTTAAAGTCTGTTCATAATTACAGTGTGTCAAAAATAGTTTTTAATTTTCCAACTTAAAAAAAAAAACACTGCATACTTAACACAAAGCATTTTCAAAACATTTCAAAAACTACTAAGCAGATATCAAACTAGTACAACTGAGTTCTATTCAGAGAAGTAGTTTTAAGTGTGGTATTAAGGTTACTCTAATTTATACACAGCTAGAAAGTAAGCAGCTTTGCTTCTTAGATGACACCTATACAATATACAGCAAACTTGAATAACAAGAATTAATCAATCAATTCATAAGAAATAAAGCTGTCTTATATTGTTGCATTATCATTTCTAAAGAATGCTGACTTTTATTTCTATCCAATTCGGGCAAGAAAGGTAAATTCGACCTAATAAATGTCATTGAATGCCTATCCTGGAAAAGCCAAACTAATTGAGACCAAATTCATTTCCTCACAATGCTTGTATACCAAGCATCAAGTTTTTCTGTCAATTTCTAAATGCCAGTATATTTTCAATTTTAGATATGCACAACAAAATCAGGAGAGACTAAAAGAAGGGAAGTATTGTGATTTTCCTTTAGTTCAGTAATTGAGTCTTACAGAAAACCACAAATTCCCACAGCCGTTGTTTAACAGGCCAGTTCTCAGTCACAACACCAGAAAACACATTTATCAGCCCAACTGTGACAAGTAATCTTCACTAAGGCTATCTGTCACAAAAGACAGGTGACAAGAAAGTCTATTTCCATTAGATTCAATACACTGGCCCAGCAATCTTTACACTAAGTGGAAATATGACAGGGTAGGTAGACAGGCATTAATTTATGGGCAATTTGCAAGAAGCAGTAGAAAGGGGTCAAGAACCTTCTTTAAAAAACTTAAAATTTTTCTAATTTCTATTCTGCTATTATTTCATCTATTATCAAAGCTGTCTTTCAAAAGATCCTTCACATCTGCACTGTTCAAAAGGACCATCTCCATTAATATGTTTTCACAATATATACTCCAGATGAACAGGAAATACTGCTTTTAATGAAATGACATGAAGTATAAAATGCACTTTTAGTAAAATGTATTCATGACAAAGCAACTTTACCTGCCTACATTTCCCTTTATTTTGATGGTAATTTTTGTAGTAAACTAATAACAATATTAAATAGACTACCTTCCTATCTTCATTTTTCCTCAGGGAGTATTATTTATAAATCAAAAGACTGAAACAAGTTAACTCTTCCTAACCCTATACATAAGAAAAGAAAAACAAGCTAATGGGAAAAATTACGATTAACTTGAAAACAACCATACAAATGATCATAAATGAACTATATCCAATAAACTTCTGTTATGAAAACATCTTTCAAAATAGTAATTTAGTTATAAAAATATATAAAAATTGTAAAAACCACTTGTGACAGTTTTAACAATACCAAAGCATAAATGTAATTTAAAAATACTGCTTCTAATAAACAAATGTACTGCATATCAGCTTTATCTATACTAGAAGAAATTTTATTTTATTATACCATATATCAAAAGTATGCTTTCAATTGTCCTTATGTAAGCATGTGTTTAATTTCCATAATAATGGAAGATACTAGGTTGATGTGGCTTTGAACTGTATATACATTTATAATATCTTTTTAAAAACCTTCAGTAAACATTGAAAGCAGGTATTTTTCAAGTAGCTACATATGAAAAAATTAACTATATTTTTTGAATAATAAGCTGACCAAAACAAATAAAACTAAATACTTATTATTATTCAGCCTAATGGTACCACAGTTTTCTTAATTCTGCATAATTAGGAACTTCTTAAAGAAGCAAACTCATAACTTATGGTTGACAATTCCAACAATTATAAATTTTATATATGTATAAATTTACTATACCATGTATATACATATAACCTCAAAGAACAGCCACAGCCTTAACTTTCAATATTGTACATTAAAAAATTGGATTCCCTTGTTTACTTTTCAAATAAACACTGTTAATAAAATTATTATTTTATTGTCTTACTTGCCAATTTTGAGAACAATTAATCAAAGTTTTAAATCTCTTACATATTTATTGAATTCTGTAACCCAGAACTGCATTACAGGAATGATCGGCTTTTGTAATCTTGTAGTAGCTATGTGATTTGATTTGTGTATACATAAACAGCTGCTGCTGACAGCTGTCTGCTGCTATCCTACAACCAAATAATTCATCTCAGCAGGAAAAAACAGTAATTTTCCCCCTCCCCTCTACTTTAGAGACAATAAAGAATTCCAAAGCAAATACCTTTTCGTAATAAACAATACCGTATTCCTTATCATCACACTTGACACATCGAAACTCAACCATCAAGTACATGAAATTAGAACTTCGTTTTTCACTCTAAAAAATAAAAGTTTTTATTTTATAATTATCTTCAATCATCTTCAATGTTCTCTTAAAAGATAAAATGTAATTTAAAATGTAACAAATTTTTTGTTTGTTTTAAGTGCACTGTTTATATAGTACTACTATATTATTATATACAGCACTATTGTTTTATCTAGTACTGTCTAATATTTATTTATAACTCCCTCAAATATAGTAACATTTCTGTATATTCAGTAATTTGGATTTTGGATTATAAAATCTTGAAGGTATTTTGGATACATTTACATGACAACCATTATATTTCAAAAAAGATGTTTTATACCTCTAACAATTTTAAGCAAAAAACAGTTCACTGTATAAGACTATAAGAATTAATGTAAATATAAAAAAAAATGCAATGTCAGTAGCTAAGAGAGACTATCTGAGCATAACAGAGACACAATTACAAGTTTTTCACAATTTATAAATGTAAGATAACTTGCAATCATTTGTAAATTTTTATCAATATACTTTAAGAATATGGGGAAGAAGTTCCTTTCCAACATAAAAAGTACTGATTCTGTATAAAAAATAAATACTTAGTCAAATAATAAAGTGAAAATAAAATGAAGCTTAAAGGATTGATTAGTCTAAACCCAAATAACTTTGAAAGTGGCTTTAAACCTGTATGTAAAAAATAAAGAGATACTTTAAGTTGGATAGCTTGTGAAGTATAATATAGTAATGGCAAAGGTAACTATTTATTAAAAGAGTGGCAGTGGGAGGTTGAGAAAGGCTAAGCAAAATAATCACTAACATATACCCCAAGAGTACCTAGGTTGAGGAATACAAAAATATAAGTAAGCATTCTGATTAACTATTCTTGGAATGTGATTATAGAGTCAAAATCAAACTGTGCTCGGTGTGTGTGTCTATGTATATATGTGTATGTATGTATACATATGTATGTATTATGAACAAATTTGGAAAAGATGCTCAATAATCATACTGAATATACATGTTGCTAAATACCACAACATTTTTTAGATAACAATTCTAGAATCTAACTCTACAACTGTCAATTTAAAATTAAAGATGTCTCTCTCTTTCCAACTATTGAAAAGTTCAGAGAATATAAATTAAGTCCGTTGAGCCCTGTGGTATAAGAAATTGATTTTTTAATGATGCTTTTAATTTTTTTATTTACTTATGCATATAGGAACTGGATGTAAGCCAGAGGTATGAAGGTTGAGAGGATTCACCAGAAACAGAGTGGGGAGCAAAACAGGCAGACCTGTGTGAAGCTGGTGAGACAGAAGAGGTCTGCTGCACCATGTGGGTAAGATCCCTGGAGGGAATAGAACTTGTACTGCAGTGGCTGGCTATAGCTTGATAGTGCTGAGACTTTAACCCCGTGCCACCAGGAATGCCCTACACACAAGTGACTTTCACTCATCTTAACATGATTAGTAGAGTAGTTATTCTGTTTGTAAGCATGTAGTACATGTAGTACTTCAGTGCAAATATAGGAGGAAAAAAATATGTTTTTGTTCAAATGCTTGGAAAGATGTTCATTCAGGCTATTTTCTAATTAAACATATTCTGTTATCAATACACAAAATGAACAAACAAAAAAATCACTTGGACCATGCAATGTTATTAAAGGTACACAATATATATATGACAGTGTGTGTGTGTGTGTGTGTGTATATATTATATATAATATAGTTGATATATATTATATTTATTATAGTATATAATAAATATACGATAGTATATAATATATATATAGTGTGTGTGTGTATATATATGTATATATATATATATACATATGTATATATATACATGTATATATATAAGTTGTAACTTAATTGTAGAGAGTACTTGCTAATGTTGATAAAGGTAACTGAAAAGAAGAGGAAACACTATTGGTAGATTTATCCAATAATAACTTGAACTTTCACATGAGCAAGTTCATACAGAAAGAAAGAAAACATACAAGTGAAGTGTCAAGCTTACTAAAGCATCACTTTTATGACATTTAGTACACTTATGCAGTAAGTAATTCTCAAGAAAATTTCTGAATTAGAAATCTAGAGAACATATTTGGAAGTACAAAAGAGGGATACAACCCACCTCATTTATCATTTCTATTTCTCTAAAGGTCAATCTGTCTAGCCAATCAACTTTCACCATATGTCCTTGTCGATGAGCTTTGGTGAGCTGCAGAACAAATAGAGAAAATTTTAACATAGGTCTCACTGAAAGGAGAACATAGGATGGTAATACCCATCACTCCTTTTCAACATATTACTGGAAGTACTGTTTAATGCAAAAGGCAATAAAAAAGGAATTAAAGATATACACATTGGGAAAAATAGCACTTTCTGTTAGCAGATGACAGGATTAGCTATGTAAAATATATGAGTGAACCAAAAAAAAAAAAATTCTGGAAATAATAAGCAATCATAGCAAGACTGTACTACAGGGTAAAGGTAATATTCAAAGTAAAATATTTTCCTATATACCAACAATAAGCAAATAAAATTTGAAATTAGAAGGTATTATTTACACTAGTATTCCCAAAATTAAACTGCCATAAGTCTAATAAAATATATACAGGAAAGATCTATGAGGAAAACTACAAAGCTCTGAAAAAAAAATGGAAAAAAAGATTCAATATTACTAAGGTATATGGCCTTCTCAATTTGATATAAATTCAATTCAATCAAAATCCCAGCAAGTTATTTTGTAGATATTGACAATTTGACTCTAAAGTTTATATGAAGAAGCAAGAGAGTCAGAGTGTCAACACAAGAGTAAAGAGAATTGGAAGCCTGATACTACCCAACTTCAAAGCTTATTCTAAAGTCTCAGTTATTGATACTAGTGTGCTAATGATGAAGGAATAGACAAAATAGATCAATGGAAGAGAACAGAGTTCAAAATCTCCTTAGGCTCTAGAACAAAACCTAAGGTCTCATAATTTCTGCCAAACTGGAAAATTTGCAAGCAAAAGGTCCCCTTTGTCACTTGTCCTATATATCTATTACTTCACAACAACCCAGCTCAAATCATAGCACCTTAAAAGAATATTAAGTTTATTTTTCATGATTCTTACAAAAGTCAATTAGTCATCTTAAGGGTCATTTGGAATTTATTTATTTATTTCAGTCTTAAAAGTATTTTATGAGGCCCTCCCTGGTGGCGCAGTGGGTTAAAGCACTGCACTGAGAAGCTAAAGCCACTTCCGCATGAGTTTGATTCCCGCCTGCCCCCAGAGGTGACCACATGGCGTGGCAGACCTCTCCTGACCCGCCCGCTGCTCCCCTCAGCAGTGTACTTCGTCAATCTGCCTGTTCTGCTGCCCAATCTGTCTCTGGTGAAGCCTCTCACCGCCCCTGAGCCTCTGGCCTGTACCCCAGTTCTGTATGTACAAAGTAATAAATCTAAAAAAAAAAAAAAAAAGTATTTTATGAAACTATAGTCATTTGATGGTTGAGACTAGAAAGCCCAAAATAGCTTTGTTCACATTTCTAAAGCCTTTAAGAAAAAGCTGAGATACTAAGGTGATGGGGATGATCTCTTTCTACATGTTTTTCAGTATTACTCCCTCTTCCAGTAACATATCAACACAGCAATTTCAATGGGATAGCAGGACTTCTTACACAGTAGATAATTCATCCCTAAAATGCAAAACCAGAAGTCAACTGCCTTAACATAGCCTAGACAAAGCATGGTATTTTGTCAGTTGCATTTTATTGATTAAAATGAGTCAAAGGACTAGTACAGAATCCAATGTGTGATTATCTGGCGGCATGTATTATAAAGGGTTGCCCCTGGGAAATTAGCTAGCAAACCATTGCTTTAACAGAAAATCCAAGGATACAAACAATTTCTTTTTTAAAAAAATTATTTTATTTTTATTTATTTAAGCACAGAAGAACTGAGTTGTAGGCCTGAGGTACAGGGAGGTGAGAGGGTTCACCAGAGACAGAGTGGGAAGCAGAACAGGTCGATCTACTGAAACACACTGTGGAGGGAGCAGCAGGCAAAACAGTAGAGGTCTGCTGCCATGTGGGTTAGCTCCTTGGCTGGAGATGGAAGTCTTTGGCAGTGGCTGGGGAGAGCTTGATAGTGCTGAGACTTTGAGCTCTGTGCCACCAGGGAGGCCCAACAAATAATTTATTCTTCAACTGCCTTTCAGCAAGGAGAGAGAATATGGAAATGGTAACATCAGCTCTTGCTTATTACGTAGACAACAACAAAAATCTAGAATTAGCTATCACAACTGGTAAATGTCTTCATGTCCACCAAAATAATCTTTTGTAGCTCTCTGTATAACATACTACACAGTCCAGTTACTCATTTCAGATCCTTAAACCATTTACTTTTAAGACTCATGGCATACAAAACATTGGACGAAATCATATAAAACTATGTCACTAGGCAAATAGTAAGAAGCTAATATAATTAGCCTATAATATGTCACTTCATCTTTTATGATGTTGATAACAATATAGACAGACTTGTGTGGTTTTCACCATCCCAAATTAGCTTTTAGTTATCTCCCATCTGGGAGGAATACAGGAGGAAGAAAAATGAATTTTAACTATTTTTTTATCTTCGGTCAAGATGTCAGTGACCTAGATCTTTTAAAAGTAAGTATCTGTATTTCTTAAAAAGCGGGAAGTCTCAAGAAGTCATATAGAGCTTGGCAGACAAGCCCACTGTCACATAATTATTGATATAATGGTATAATTATTGAATTCTATCTTCTCCAAAAATTAAACAGTTAAGGGACATGAAAAGCTATTTAAATAAAAAGAATCCTTAAGAACTAAATAAAAGCATGCCCAGGGAACTAATCATGCCTTACCAGGTTTAATGGGGGGATAGAAATATGTGCTTGAGAAAGATGTCTCAGATTAGTAGATGTTCAATACTAGTACCAAAAACAGAACTAAAAGTAGGCCAACTTGCTGTGCTGCACACTGACCAAGAGCAGAAGACTGTTAAAGGCATAGTTCTATCACACAACTCACTGTTCACTGATCCTTATTCTTACAGCCTGATAAGGCTATAAGCTTTTTGATTGCTACAGCTATAAAATGTATATACAAATAAACACAGGTATATTTATTCAATGAATATTTACTGAAAAGTCTTCTAATGTGGAAGGTGGTAGCATGGAAAACAAACATTTAAATACGTTGGATTTCTACTCAAGAGTGTAGGGAATTGGGGGGGGGGGTGACGGTCAAATAGGATGAACTAAAACTCGAAAGAAAGTTGGAGGAAAGAACGAGGCATGCCTCTGGTCAATTATCCCCAGTAGTTATTTACTTCCAACATAAATACATGGTTCTTTATTGCTATTGTATGTCACAACTTCTATCAGGTACTAACTCTGGAAAGAAGCATAGACTGTTGAACAAAAAAAGCAAAGAAGCAAAGTTCTCCCCCCTCACAAAACTTAAAGAAAAAAAAACCCATAAGTCATGTATATGGTAAGTGCCTAAATGTTTAACTACAAATTGAAACAGTAACATCAAAGTAACTACAAATTAAAACAGTAATATCAAAGTAATGAGCAGTGTATTATGACAGAAAATAGTCTCTGTACTATGACAGAAAAGGTCTCTTAGACAGGTGGACCTTCAGCAGAGACTTGAAAACAAGGAATCAGTCAGACAAACAAAATGAAACCTTTCAGATAGATGTGTCATCCTATTTGTGAGCTTTACGTGTCCAGGTTGTTAAGGTGAGGATGATACCCTGTAAAAGTGGAGGGTAGGACGAGATATACATATATAAGATACTAAACTGCAAATCAGTTTTCCTGATACTGTTCATGTTGTGTACTTTTACTTAAAATAGGCAGTACACTGGAAGCATAAATGGGAAAAATAATACTGAGAACTAAAAAGCAATGCTTATCTATTTTTTAAAAGTGCCCAGAAATCTGCACAGGTAAAGGGGTAGAGAGACAGAAAGACAGATTCAAAAGGTAACTAGGGAGAATTGACTGAGTTTCCAAACTTTTCTTGACCAATTTCTTCCATAGTCATATATCCACCTTATTTTCACAAAGTTATAGCAATCAAAGTATTTAACAAAGAATTTATAGATGATATGAGTCAGGTTAGTTTGTTAATAAACTGCATTTTTTCTTAAGGGGTTAACATCTAGCTGTGAAAACAAGAAGATGGCACAAACAGAACATAAATGGTATAACAAAGAACACAAAGATGTTTCCCAACTTTGAGTTTCACTTCAAGCTTTTGTATATATCTGATAACTTTGAAATAAAGAGTATGAGGAAATCAAAAAGACCTTCTAAACACAACTCCAATGTAGAATCTCAGTTTTAATTTTCAAGCCAAGCCAACAGAAAATTTAAAGTGGATAATGGCTTGATAACAGTACAGAATTGCCAACATCTGAATGTCAACCACAGAGAATTTTGAAATGAATTATGCATATCCACACAATACAAGACCCTGTGTTCTTTACCAATCATTTTGTAGAGGTATCTTAACAGCTAGACACCATTAAGTATAAAAGCGGATTTAATTAAGCATACACAAATCCAGTATGATTTCAATTTAAAAATAAGTACAGACATTCATACATAATGCATATTTATTTACTAAAAGCACATCAAATAAAATATCAATGATGTTTATTTGTGGGAAGGGGTTAAAGATGATTTTTATATTCTTTGTAATTTAGCAATCTTCTATCACTACAGTGTCTGCATGTTATCTTTGAAGTTAAAAAAAGTTACTTAAAAGCTAAAGTTATTTTACAAACAAGTAGTTTCTCTTAACAGATTTCCAAAGATAAGCATATATAAAGTTGGTATTAAATAAACTTATTTTACTTGATAATAAAAGTTCAAAGAATAAATGATTAAGTTAATATGACCATCTAAAAAGAAAATTAGGTATTAATAAAGTTGTCCTCCCTGAAATTATTTCTTCCAAGGATCTTTCAAGACTAAATGACATTACCATTTCTCAATATGTAGCTAATAAAAAACTCATATATGGAAATTTATAAGCTATAAAACCTTACTCATCTGAAGAAACTTTTAGGGAAAAGTTACAGATAATTGGATTTTTTAAAAAAGCTGTTCTACACTAGGTGGCCCTCCCTGGTGGCGCAGCGGGTTAAAGCACAGCACTGAGAATCTAAAGCCGCTTCCGCATGAGTTCGATTCCCGCCTGCCCCGGAGGTGACCACATGGCGTGGCAGACCTCTCCTGACCCGCCCGCTGATCCCCTCAGCAGTGTACTTCGTCGATCTGCCTGTTCTGCTCCCCAGTCTGTCTCTGGTGAATCCTCTCACCATCCCTGAGCCTCTAGCCTGTATTTGTACTGCACAAATAAATAAATCTTAAAAAAAAAAAAAAAAAAAAAGCTGTTCTACACTAGGTATTGCTTGGGAAAGACACATATAAATAAGCTTCATTGAGATTCTAAGAGGAGAAAATTATAATTTTTTCTCTTTTCTCTGCCACTTAAAGAATAAACAAAGAACCAATCTGTGCTGCGACCAAAGAGAGAAAATGGTCAGATTTATGAAACAAAAATGAATGTTCAAAATTTCTCTACAAACATTTATAACATTATGAAAAAAATAAATAAATAAGCTCTGGTACTATCACATACAAGACTATCTTGGTTCCTCTAAATGCCTTTAAGTAAAGGATGTAACTTTAATCTTTGACCTGCAACACACTTTGCTGAACCTAGACAGAGATAAGCTAGTAAGTACTCATTAAGAATATCATTACTGGGCAGCTAATATATGTGCATGATGCTGTGGCACATTCAGATTTCTATTAATAACTCTTTAATAAACATAAAACAATGGGTTCTATACTTTATCAAATCAATACAAGCTATGCATCAATATGCAATTTACAACAAAATGTATTTATATAAGAATTCACTTGAAATACTAAGGTTTAAAAAGCAGCTGATTGTGTGTTAATGAATTGGCACACACCTATGTATTTAATTCTCAGGGAGCACAGGGATTTCGTCTCTCTGCCTGATTAATGAAATCTTAGCCACAAATCTTCAATTTTACTTTGAAACTTTACTTGCAAACCTTTCGGGAAAAAGGGTATTTGCCTCATAAAAATTTCATTTGGTTAAACTCTGAGATTAATCTAGTCTTAAAAGCCTGTTACTTTCTATTTTCTTGGCAGAAACCACAGCTATGAAGACAGACAATAGATTTACAGAACATAAATCAATATTCTTTCAGGGTTCATTCTTACACAGGCAAAAACTAATTTAGTCTACTGCTATCATTGATTTCAAGACAAATCTAAAAGTTCTGACAGTCTTAGACAACAGTAAGCAAATCAGAGTGACTGATAAAGACCATGTATCATTAGGAATACATTTACTAGAGATTCCCAAATTATTCTTTTATCACATAAAAGAATGGCATAAAAAGAATCAAATCGCTTAAGATGTTTACAAAATTTACACGTTATACAAAAGTCTATAGCCAAGAGTTATTTTTTGATGATGTCAATGGTGGCACTGTACAAGTTCCATAGTCTTGAATAATTTCAGCAGCTGTCATCATAATTCTGTTATTATTGCCATTTACAAAACATTTGAGGCAGGCAGTATAATAACAAAATGAAATTCTTCTGCCCAAAGCAAATTTTGTAGCCAGGTTTCTGTTTCTTCTTTATAAAGAACAACAAATTTCTCATTAAGTACTACAATCACCATCTAAAAATTAAGACATTTAAAACTGAAGTCTGATCAAAGTAAATTATTACTGACAAAATACATATTTTTGAAAATGTGATATTTTTACATAACTCATGATTATATTGTCGAGTCTCAATTCATTATTTTATATTTGTGGATAAAATGTAAATGTAACAGACATACACACAACAAACCTACATATGTTTTGTATGATGAGAGACAGATTCACATCCCTAAATTGATATACAGTAGCCTAATACTGTACTGTATAATACTAATCACAATATAATTAAAACATAAATAAGTGAACTATTTGGAAAGTGAAAATTAATAAGCTATCTTAACAATAACCTAACTCACTATCATTACCGAATAGAATCACTTCATGTGCAAAGACTTACAAAACAGTATTACAAAAAACACCAACTTATCAAAAACAGACTAATATATAAAAGCAACAGAAAATATCTTTGGGAATTGTGTTGTATTTTAAAAGGACACTAAAATACGTAATTATAATAAGGGGTAAAGATCATTAATTGGTTCTACCAAATAATTTACTGCCTTTGATTAGTTTTATCCAGAATGGCAGTTCAATCATAAAAATGATCATGTAGCTACTTGAAGGACAAAATTTATCCAGAAATTTATCAAGAAAATTCCTTCTAGGTTCAATCCATGTTATTGCAAATGACAGAATTTCATCTTTTATAGTTTTTTTTATCTGAAAAAGTTTTACACCACTTATACAACTTGCTAAAGCTATGAATAAAATGCTCTCTAAACTGGCTCCTTTATAGAATAGTTAAAATCAATTAGTAGTATTCCATACCTCAAAAAGTTAAAATATATTAATAATAATAATTACGACATTATGATGATTCCTATCATTAGCAGAGAGGACAGACTTCAACTGACCACATCTTATTAATGAAAAATGTACACAAAAAACGTTATTCAGTAAGCCATTGAAGTGAGTGTTATAAATCAGGGATTCTGATTACCAATCTTTCCAGTCAGTTAAAATGTAACTCAGCATTATTTTAATCTTCCAACAGTTTTGATAGTTCTGTTAACTATGAGTTTGTATTTTTTTAATAAGGTAACACCTTCATTTTTTCTGCTTGCATAATTTGCTGTTTCTCATTTCTCTAAAATCTAATGACCAAATACCATTAAGTGAGTTCGCATTTAAAAATTTACATGAGTCAATTTTGAAAATCTACTTCAGGATTTGTAAAATAAAATGATCTCTAGCTTATAACACAGCTCATTTCTTAAATTGTATTTCTAAAACCAAGGCATTTGTCAAAATCAATTTTCATTATCTGGGTTCCTCTAACATCAAAACAAATATACAGACACTGAATTTGATTCCCAGTTTCAATAATATGAAAGAATAACATAAAGTGAGAAACCTCTCACAATGAGCAGCTAAAAATGTGAAGAGTAAAACACTTGTAAACTAGGAAAGTGTAAGTCTTGTAAAAGATTAGTGTGCAACCCAAAATTACAATACATTAACAAACTAAAGTCAATTGTTACAACAAACCACAGGAAAGAATAATATAAAAATCATAAATTGAGGAATTAAAACACAAAGAATAAAACATTATTTATTACCTTTGCCATAGAAGAATTCTTTCCCCCTTTATTCACCTTTTCCAAACTCAAGAGGTTTTTAAGTGAGCTCTATGAAACTTGCTGAGCTTAAAGTGACAATACCAAACTTGAGGAAAGTAAAAAAGGGAAAGTTATGTACAATCCTCATGTAAAATGGCGTAAAACTTTTTCAGGTTAAAAAAAGCTATAAAAGATGAAATTCTGTCATTTGCAATAACATGGATTGAACCTAGAAAGAATTATGCCGAGTAAAATATATCATATAGAAAAAGACAAAAGTCCGTATGATTTTTACTCAAATGTAGTATACAGAGAAAACAAATAGAGGAAGTAAATGAAGAATCACTTTTAACTATAAGACCAATTAGTAACTATCAAAAGGGATGGGGAAAAAGGGGTAAGTAAATAGGGAAAAAGAGGACAATGGTATGGTGAAGGGTCAATTTGTATTTTTTAGCAATGAACTTATTTTGGTATATACTCAATGATAAACTTAGAGAATGTTATAATGAATTGGTACTTAAAGAAAAATGAATGAATAAAAAAACAAATGTTTAAAGACATCCCCAACTTTTTCAGTAAATTTCAACACTCATTCACCATTTAAAGTTTGGGTAAAATTAAGAGAGGAATTTAACCTGAGAAAAGTAATACCCCCAAAATATTTTACCAAGTGGTTAAATATAAGCAGCACCCTCACTGAAGTCAGGAACTAACCAAGTATAAAAATTACCAACAGATGATGAATACATAGTGAACCGAAAGTTATTAAAAACTACTAGAAATAACAACTTTAAAAATGTTGGGTTGCAAAATTAATATATAAATCAATTATTCCAAGCTTTCTATTACTCCCTTTTAACCGAAAGATTTCTCCAAACTGAGAAATTGCTCACAAAACTAACATCTTCAAAGTAGTTCCTTCATGGTTCACTAAATAAACCTCATGAGGACTAATTTGACTTCCAATGTTATCTTGAAAAATGGTGTCCTGGGTAGCAAACACAAGTAATATTGTTACTAGAAAGATCTATTCACTCATTACAAATTAGTAAATTGGGACTTTAGGTTCCTGTTGCCCAATAGGACTTTAGCAACAACAGAAGTAAGTCATATCGGCACTGTCCAACAGCTAGTTATATGTGGCTACTAAGCACTTGGAATGTGGTTAGGTGACTAGAGCAAGTGAATTTCTAATTTTACCTAATTTTAATGAAACATCAAATTGCCATGTGTGAGTTGTGGCTATTATGTTGGACAGTGCAGTACCAAAATATAAATAATGCATCGAATTGATGTATGAAGCAATTCTCAGCAAACTAATTATCTCTGGATGAAATTTTAAAACTCCAGTTCGTACTTCAATAAACTTTAGGTCTGGACTCAGACCTAAAGTAATCAATTCAGTTACTTATTTTGAGGGTCAACTAACATATCCCCCCATCTTATCAAATCTTCACTTAGCAATGCTCACCTATATACTCTACTCAACATTCCCCAACCTAACTGTGTTACAGAGGCCACAAAGCATTTTTCATCTACTCGTTACTTTCTCTTTGCTTCCTCTTAATCAAATTGACAGAAACTAAAGCACATTCCAAAGGCATCAAGCAGAGTTGCTAAAATGAAAAGGAGACAGTGGAGAAGCATGCTTGTGCACTAACCTTTCATGTCTAAAGACATGGATTCAAATATAAATCAAACGTTAAAGCTTGGAAGTCACATACAAAACCCCAGGTGGATATGCATCCTAGTCATAAAACTCTTACAATATGACAAGCCGAAAAACAGAGCAGATGGGAACAATGGGCAAATGTGCGCTAGTTAGGCCACAATCATGAAAAGGCTGGGTCATGGACAATGAAAATGCAATAAATGCTTAGAAACCTAGCCTCTGGTTATTTCCCCAAATCAATTCAGCCAGAAGTATAGTATATACGTCTTCTTAGTATAATATATATTTCTATTTAGTAAAAATTAGATAAATTACAGATAGGAAAGAGAAAAAAATGAGGAAAATGGAGAGTGAGGAAGGAACTTCCTGTTCCTTAAGTCTAAGAAATCTGATTATAAGATATAAGAACTGAACTAAGAACTACTCAGTTTTACTTCCTTCTCTTACAATTTTTTCCTCTACAGAAATGAAGCATATTCACAAAATGATGTAAAATCATTAGAGAGGTTAATGCCATTAAAATCCTTCTGAAAGGATTAGATTTTTTAAAAATGTCAAACCTAAAATTAGGGCTTTTAAACTTTAGTTATTCATATGGCTTTTAGAACTTAACTTTTATAGGTAAGCTGTAAGTCAGAACAAGGATATTTAGTACTGCTTCAGTATGAAGGTCTTTGCTTAATAATTATCTAATATCTTCTTTTCACAAGTCATTTAAATTGTCCATCTTCAATTCAATTCTTTTATCCCATTAACCCCAGCAGTCAAGACTGAAGCAGTTCTACTACTAAATAAATTTTCCTACAATGCAGTTTGAAAATTGTCAGAACACTATTTATTTAGGCTCATGGATATAATGCACAGCAAGTATGCTTTACTATTATTAAGATGTATGTCTTTTTAATCTTAATGCAACCACCTTACAACATTTAGAAACAACCATAGTAAGATACACTGGCTGCAAAATAAAAAGTGCAGCAAGAAACAAACTATTCTGTTCCAGCCGCTTAAAACTCATCTCTTTTCTTATGAAGGTAGTATGAAAAATATAAGCATTACATCTAAAGTCTGTATTTCTGTATGAATATGAAAACATGGACATACACATTCTTTCCCAGTTCTAAAAAGCTTATAGCATAAGGCAATTAAAATTGTTTTGAGGAAAAGAGTAGCAATTGACTTGAGCAAGCTTTTTAATGTGAAACCAGGAAAATGAGAGAGGTAGAGGCAGAAAGAATAAGAGGAAAGGAGGGATAGAGTTGCTGTAGCACAAAAATAAATACTGAAATACAAGTTTAAGTTGAGAACCTAACAAGTATCAGTACGCTGTTTGACAAGTTAGAAGTTACGAACATAAGAAATATCTAAGTATATGTTCTTTGGTATAAGGCAAGGGAAATAGACAGGAGAGAGACCTTTTCCAGGCAGTGTGAAAGAAATACCTAAGTATATGTTCTTTGGTATAAGGCAAGGGAAATAGACAGGAGAGAGACCTTTTCCAGGCAGTGTGAAAATTTAGCAAAGGCAGCAGACACCACTCTACAACAGAAACATCATCTAAAGGGAGAGTCTTATTCACATAAGGCACATCTTTTATAAAGCTGTAGTCTGGGTAGACACAATGCAGAATGAAAGGAATGGCATGAACACTACACATTCACAATCAAATTTATGGATGATCCCATACTTATTCTCTATTAAGGAAATAACTGTAATACCCAGGTAAGTAAATCATCCCAATTATTTGTTATTTCAATACTTTTAGAAAGACAAATTATGAGTAGCTACCTAGGACTTTAGGAATGATCCATTCTAAACTTCTGATTTTACAGGTTCAGGAATTATTTTTGCTGAGTCAGTAAGATAGCAAAATCTTACTCATACTACAGCATCCTTCCCACAATTGCTTCCAAAAGTTCAAGCTTACAATTTCATCAAAACTAAGTCATCATTTTTAAAAATACATTCTTCTTCAATAGTAGCAGGGATATAACACATCCTGAAACTTTGAACAGCATGACCAACTGCTGTACAGAGAAGAATGAAATGTATTACCCCAAAGTACCAAGAAATAAAGATTCCTCCCTTCAAGGAGGGAACACTTCCTTCACAATGCTACAAACATGAAGTACTTTCCTCCTTAAACATAATTACTGGTTTTGATGGTTTCTGGGGAATCAGTATTAACATTAATATACACTGTCACAGCACAGCAAGCTCAAAAGTTTCACCTCCCTTCCTAATTGAAAAACGCCATCAAGGGCGCGGGACTTTGAATACAAAGAATTTAACTCTGATTGTATCAGAAAAACTGTAAGGCACTTATTTTCATTAAATTTCATTTACATTTTAAAGATTTAGAATGAATACACAAAGACTTACTTGCAAACTGTTCACAACTCTGGGCAATGCAGACAACATACAAATTTTAATAACTATCTCTTGAAAAAAGTAAGACACAAATTGTCAAACCCCCCAATATATGAAATGGAGGCTTCTGATGTATGTTATCAACCAACAAAAATGCCAAGGCTTATTTCCAACACATTATTTTGCTCTGCAAAGGCACACTTAACCATTTCTTGAGCTGCTAAGTGCATTTTATAACCAAAGAAAGATGATTCCATACAACTCCTTAAAGGGTTACTACTTCAACCATAAAAAATTAGGATTAAAAAATGTTGGTCATGGGCCCTCCCTGGTGGCGCAGCGGGTTAAAGCACAGCACTGAGAATCTAAGGCCTCTTCCGCATGAGTTCGATCCCCGCCT
>NW_004567117.1:26279906-26284092 GCF_000260355.1 Condylura cristata | reverse complement strand
GGCGGGTCAGGAGAGGTCTGCCACACCATGTGGTCACCTCCGGGGCAGGTGGAATTGAACTCATGCGGAAGCAGCTTTAGATTCTCAGTGCTGTGTTTTAACCCACTGCGCCACCAGCGAGGGCCCCAGATCACATCTTTTTTTTCCCTAACATAGACTCCAAAGGCTAAAAATGTAAGCTATTACATGGTGCTGTATTAAAAAGTGAGAAAGTCCACCCAGTTCAGAGAAATTACAATGCCATATATATGTTACAGTCAGTTGTTATAGATGAAAATCTTTGACCCTTCAATCAAAGATAATTGGAAATGTAACATATGAACAGATGCCCAAAAAAACACATTTAACAGAAAAACAAGAGGAGGAACTGTGCCAACTATACAGATTTAAATTTCTTGACTGCCCTTCAAATCTAGAATTTTACACATAATATGAATTCTAATGCTTTTCTCAAAAAAATACATGCTTACAATTCCTCAAGTGCTTGATGTTTATTTTAACCTTTTCACCATACGCTAAAAATGAGTGGATTCTGATAAATTTCTACTTATATTTCACAAATTTCTATTAATACTCAAAGTTTTTATGTCACAGGAAGAAGCTTAAAGACAATGCAACACTAAGATAATCTCTTTAAAAAGTAGATGTATGAAAATCTTAAGAGCTTTCCATGTAAGCATGTAAACAAAACCTCAAAATGAGTAGCTGATCTAAAAATTAAATTTTATTATGTATTTAATTATGGAGGGCAGAATTGATAATAGCAGTTTATCAGGTAGCTATGGTAACATTTTTCTACAAGATACAGAATTAACTTGTCAACTAAAATTTTCTGTTGACACAAAAAGCCTAGTCAACATGAGTATGTATTCTTTATAATCAAACCTTTTCCATATGTAGGCTAAGACAAAAAAAAAACCTGTAAAATATTTGTCTTCAAAACCTTCTGAAACATCAGTCATACATAGTAATAAAATCACAAAAGAAAATTATATGTAAGAATTCAAGGAATGTCTCTTAAAAGAACCATGAATCATTAAGTCATGTCTAGCATAGTGCTTTGTTATAACTTATTTATTCATAAAATAAGTTACATTATTGTGATTTAAGCAAAATATTGAGCTTAGTTTTTGTATTTCTAAATAAAAACAATTTCAAAGAAAAATGGTAACAAAAGGGGGTGTGATGAAGTGAGGATAAATTAGACTAAGTAAAGTATAACAGATCTTCATTTCCAGACAACATAAGAAACCCTAGCATGTAAGACCTATATCTTTAAGGCTGTTTCACCAAAAAAGGTAGGGAGGGCATCTTTAAAACATCAGCAAAAGCTCCACATTTTCAAATTTGACAGAACTGCCTTCATGTAATCCTATTATATGAAATATCCAAATTAGGCAAACCCACAGAGCTAGAAAGCAAATTAGTAGTTGCCAGGTGCTGGAGGGAGGAATGACTATGAGTGACCATATAATGGGTATACGGTTATATTTTTGATGAAAATTCTCAAAAAATAAATAATGGTAATGACTATGCAAATTGGTAAATTAACTATAAACAACATTCTAAGGGTTAATTTTATGGTAAACTATTTTTCGAGCACCTTATCAAGAGTACTACATTGTGTTTCAATAATCCTATTAAAAATAAAATCTGCTGGAATTCATAATGTCATTTATACTATAACAGACATTATTCAGAGGTTTCTACCTGTTCTCAATAATTATATTTTACCTTGGCAAGGCGGCTCATCTGATCTTCTGAGAGAGTACTGCTTGTTCTGCCAGGAGTTTTTGTGGGTTCTGATCCATCTGCTTCCACATTAGGCCAGACTTTCAAGTCATGCATCCCTTGGCGAAACATGCTAAGAGAAGAGAGAATATTCAAGGCAGAAGTAAATTAATGATGTTCATTTTAGGATATTTTGGACTCCTAAGCAGAATTCTACACAAGTAAATGCTTATCTACCTTGCTAAGTAGTTAGAACCAGTGTAGAGAACAAGTACATAAGTAGAATGGAAGAAAAGGCTCTTCCATTTTGAGAAGGCTTAACAATGGAAAACAACACACTTCTTTGCTTTAGTGGAGATCTAAGAAATAATGCAGACTGGTGTCCTATTGAATGGACATTGTCACATTTACAATGACTGAAAGCAAATACTAAATAATTACAAGACTATCTTCTTTAACTAACAATTCAGCATACTAGACTGTAGAGTCAAACTGCTGTGTTTTGAATGCCAGTAATGCCATCTATTATCTACATGATCTTAGGTATCTTTTTTTCTGTGTCTCAGTTTCCTAGTCCAAAAAATGGAATTATACAGAACATCTCACAGGGATGTTAGAAAAAACAGTACAATTTACTAATTTTAAGTAAAAAATACACTTGTTTTGAGTTAACAATACTTAGAATAGTTTTCTACCATTTACACTTACATAGTAAGGATTCATTTACATAGTAAGGATAGTTAGTTGTTAGCAACCTTTTCACTAGATACAAGTTCATTTTCCTTCTGTCTTCTATAAGAAAGATAATTAAAGGATTGAATATATAGTGAATTCATATAAAAATATTCTCATCTCGGCCCTCCCTGGTGGTGCAGCAGGTTAAAGCACAGCACTGAGAAGCGAAAGCCACTTCCGCATGAGTTCGATTCCCGCCTGCCCGGGAGGTGACCACATGGCGTGGCAGACCTCTCCTGACCGGCCTGCTGCTCCGCTCAGCAGTGTACTTTGTTGATCTGCCTATTCTGCTCCCCACTCTGTCTATGGTGAAGCCTCTCACCGCCCCTGAGCCTCTGGCCTGTACCCCAGTTCTGTATTCACAAATAAATAAATCTTTAAAAAATATATATATATTCTCATCTCTACAAATGTAAACTTAAAAGTGGGAATCCAATCTAAGTCTGGTAGTCCTGTTTTAAAAGTATAAGACTATACATGACCTCTAATTGTCACACTTTGTTTCCAAAAAGCTACCAAGAACATCTAGCAAAAAGTCTAAACGAACTCATAAAAACTGTCTTATATATTTTAAATATGCTAACATTAAGTTTCTGAGTTTGTTTTCCTATGGGTTAGAAGTATTTTTTTGTTGTGCTGGTGTGTTCTCTGGAAGTGTTTTATCAAAGTCTTTCAACTGTTATGGCATCTACTCAAAGCACATCCTCCCAAAACTTAAAATGCAAGTTGTAGACACAAAAGAAAGAGCAAGACTGGAAGTGTGTGCAGGTGGGCAGTCAAGTCCAATGTATTAAGATCCATCCCAGATATACTGACACACTTTTCTATTCCATCTTTAAAAACATCTTATATTTAACTGTAATAAGTTTACATAAAATTATTAATGGGAAATTTCTTCAGATTTTCCTAAGGTAATAAAAGAGGATTCTTCCAATTTTATATAAGTAATGATGGCTTAAATATTTAGGTGAGGTACTATAAACGATAGCTAGAAACTTATGATGATGATAAGGCTCCTGTCTGATATAAGGTCTTTATGGTTGATAATAAAACAGGTGTTATTTAGCAACCACATCTGCAAAATCTTACCTTATAGGTCTAATACAAAAATGAATTGATTGTAAGAAGAATCAAAATTTTCATTATTTATCATGTCAAAATTTTTTTGAAGTCATATTACCAAAAATGCATACAAATCTCATATAAATTGATTTTCTTCCCCTTTGAAGTAACATAGATTTAACATTAAACAGACCTGCTTATGTAACAGGTACAGGTTTCATGGACTCCACCCCCACTCCAGATACTGGAACTCCAAATCCCATCAATACCAAGGAGAAGCATGCTAGGCCATGAGGGCGGAGCTGAGCAGCCAGGATGGGATAAAACCAGACATGTGGGCTCTGGGGGGACTTGACCTGGTGTTTGCAGCTGATCGTTTTGGCTCTCAATCAGTTTTCAGCGTGCCGGTGGAGTCCAAGTCAGCAGAACTGGTAGGACATCCTAGTTAACCTGTGTTTCTCTCCCTCTTTCCCTGGGTTATTCCTTTACCTTTCTCCTTATAAATAAATCCATTATTTAACCTTTTGCGTGTGTCCATAATACAACTGAATCGTAAGCGCACGGGTGAAGACCCACAGACAGGCAACCCAATTCACATTGGGGTACCCTGTAACACTTAAATTCCAACAAACTATATACAGTGAGTTACTTAACACCA
>NW_004567117.1:26271131-26279651 GCF_000260355.1 Condylura cristata | reverse complement strand
TTTAGATTCTCAGTGCGGTGCTTTAACCCGCTGTGCCACCAGGGAGGGCCATGAATATCCTTTAATGTACCTTCTGAAACAGAAGATGGATTCTCTTTTTTCTCCTTACCTCCCCACCCCAAAGTGAGTGACTAGCTGAACTTAACTAAATCAAAAATAAGCACGTTTGGCAAGAAGTCACTTTACTAAATGATTTAGGTGCCTTGGGATGGATCTGGAAAAGAAATTTAAGGATAGGGGACATGGAGGGCAGGGCTGATGCCAAGTGACTCAAATGATCAAGTGAACATATTACTTTCTTTTGACACTAATGGAACCTTTGCAAAGTTGCACAGCCTCCAGGTGGCAAATCAGAAGATGCTCAGAGCATCCTGTCCACTTGGGAAATTAAGCCAAACAAGTAAGACAGAAGAAACAGCACAGCAGGATCGCCTTCAGACGCCAGTAGAGGCCCCAACAACAGCTGCTCTTGATGCTCCAGCTCCCAGTGCCAAGCCACTTCAGCAGCAACTGCCCTGACTTTAGAATTCACATTTGGAAAAAACATCTGCAAAAGAGATCTGCAATTTGCCCATGGTTCTTTGCCAACTCAACCTAACGATCAATCCATTCTTTAGCTACTTAGAAATCTCACAAGCCAGATTCACAAAATGAGGACAATTAGTTATTCTTGCCATATCCTAACAGATAAGTCTTTCAATTATTAATTAGACTATTTTCCAAGAAGCACCACTTCACACTGAGTATACACGTATTCAAGTATATAAAACAAATATTAACAAGCAGCAAAAGTTGGTAATCACAAGATTCTGAATACTATAAAGAGCTATTACACATTTTAAGGATTATTTTTAGAAAGTTACTAAGTTCATACTAGGACTCCTTAGGGAACAAAGTTTTTGTTTCATTGTTAAGGAAACTAAGGTCTACATACAGTACCATTTCCCTAAGTCAAGAGAATTGCAAATGACATGATTTTTAATGATAAAAGGAAGAAAATTTGCATAGACTTCTTGCTGAAGCTCCCAGAAGACTCATGTAGCACTCTCTCCCTGGAAGTCAGTGGTACCATGCAGAGAATCAGGTGCAACTCAACAATACAAGTGGATGGCTGCACTGTGTTGCTGCACCTGGAATATCCTGAATATTATATTCACACACAACTTCAAGCTGCAAAGGAAGCTGAGTAACATGCTAGGATATTTCTGGTTTTGGTTCTGCTGCACCCAGTTTGCCTTCAAGAAAAAAGCTCCAGGGCAGAGAGAGAGAGAGAAGGGATATTTTTAATTTCATAGGGTTTCTTAGAATTTCTATTTTTTTTTTTTTTGAGCTAATGGGCAGTACAATTTTCCAGTAGCTAAAGTGTCAGCCTGCAGTGAAAAGGAGCTGGTGATCCAATCTTTTGCTTACCCATTTATATGGAAACCCTTACTGAAATCTAACATTGTCCCCTGGCTAGGTGCCCTATAACCATGTAGGAGTTAGCCTAGTTAATAAAAAAATGTTGATGTAAAATCTTTTTTTTTTAAAGATTTATTTGTGCATACAGAACTGGGGTACAGGCCAGAGGCTCAGGGGAGGCAAGAGGCTTCACCAGAGACAGAGTGGGCGGCAGATCGACAAAATACACTGCTGAGGGGGAGCAGTGGGTGTGTCAGGAGAGGTCTGCCACGCTATGTGGTCACCTCCGGGGCAGGCGGGAACTAATGCGGAAGTGGCTTTAGCTTCTCAGTGCTGTGCTTTAACCCGCTGTGCCACCAGGGAAGAGGCCTGATGTAAAATCTTAACTTTACCTTAAATTAAGTAACAATGAATTGAGTATCTTTCTATCCAAATAAACACACACACAAAAAAAAACCTCTATAATTAAAAAAAAAAGTTTTTTTCTATAGTACTACAGGCATAATTTATAAACTATATAGATTTAATGCAATTTGTAATTCATAAATTTTTGTTCAATTTCCAAAATAAAAGTTATTTTCATTGTATCTATTGTTGTCATTATCCACAAAAGTTAAATATCCCATGCACAAAGGGAATATAAACTTTTTTGCTTTACAATAAAGGAGGTGTTCGGAAAACAGTGACCTAGTTTAAATGAAAATATTAAGTAAATAAAAGTACACAGCAGGAATTCTAAAAATGTTAAAGTCAATGACTCATATTTGAGAAACATACTCTAAATGGGCATTTCACAGAAATCAGTGCTGCTCTCTAACATATTTCATCTGTGTTCAAACATGGAGAAACAACATGATCTATTATCCAGTTAATAGTTAAATAGTTAAAAAGAGATCTTTCCAAGATTCCAATTATTAATACCAGATACATTAAGTTCAACTCCATGTATTGCCTTTATAGAACTCCTTGGGGTACAGTCACTTTTTAAAAGACATTAAATATTAGTGACTTTTCTTTCAGGTACTTTTCCAGTATGAATTGGACAGGAGGTAAAGGCAGAAACATTGAAAAGAACAATAAATCATATGGACAGACTACTATGAAAAGCTTACGCAAAATTCCTCAAATGTGGCCCACATGTGACTTTTCTCAGAATCACTCAGGATATTCACTTAAAAAGCTGATTCTGAGGTCCCACTACCGACTTACTGAATTAGTGAAAAACTAGCAAGATACTTCCCTGGTTAAGTTTCCCATATGATTCTTATACACAGAGCGGTTACTACTGATTTCACATACTTTTTAAAAACTTGAGAAAAGCCGAGTAAAACAGTAATATATGTCAATCTGAGAAAGTGTTTATTTGGCTTTAGGCAATTCACATTACTGTACTTGATGTACTACTATACTTTGTGGAAATTTCAATTATCTTACACCTATAGACTAGGAAGAATAGTTTCTAAAACTAGACCCTGAATCATATAATGCACAAATGCTAAATGTGAAATTTTTAGAAGGGAGCCTCTTGCTAATAATCCAGAACATAAACCATTTATGATGAACCCAGGGAGAAAACCCAAGAAATCTAGATGGCTATTTCCCAAGAACATTTAATTACAAAGATGACAATAAGAGTTAATAAACTGTTTTTGCATTTCTAGTTCTATGTGACAAGCAAACCACACCCTAGTATAGAAAAATAAAAAGAAACATACACTCTGGAAAAAGAACAATTTAATAATTATACCAAAAAAAGTATACAAAAACTAAGATAGGAATATTTCAAACTAAGTGGAAATATACTTTCTGCATAGATTTCAATAATAAATCTGTAATCACTACATTAAACTAAACTAAACCACATTATCTAGTAGTCAAGGTATTCTAAATAATATTACATTTAGATTTTATTCATAAGTTGAAAGATTTCTGACAAACTCTATTTTTGGATAGAAAATTTCAGTAATATAAAGTGTCAATTCTCTCCTTAGTTAACATACATAATCCAACACAATTTAAAGTAACAGTGAGTTTTTTTCTAATTAAGGAAACAAAATTTACCTGACAAAACATATTAGAGAATATCCAGAGATATTCTGAAGAGGACTAAGGAGGAATTTTACCCTCACTTAACGTTAAACCACTTTATAATAGTATTCCAAACTAACAGAATAGTTGAGAAATGATAGCTAATATATACTACTTACTGAGTTCATTACTTGTCCTTAGCATTTTAATTATCATAACCTATCCCATAAAGTAAATATTAGTTTCATCTCATTTTACAGATGAGGAAACCAAGGTTTAAGAAATTAAATAATTTGCCCAAAGGAACACATATATTAAGCAAGGAAGGCTGGATCTCATCCAGATAAATTTAGTTCTACCACTTGCCTTCTTAACCATCATACTATATATCACAATCTGTCTCTAAGACTTTGGTAGAAAGTAAATTAAGTACATATATGCCATTTTAAATGGATGGAATTCTCAAAACATCACACATTTCACACACAAAAAAAATTTTTTAGATGAATCAAATATATAAATGTAAAGGAATAAAATCAGAAGAAAACCATTTTTCACAAAATAATCTTAAGAAAGGACTTTTTCAAACAAATTCACAGGTAATAAAAATAAGTATGAACAAAATCCTCATGACCAATGAATAGCCAAAAAAGCATTGGGCCTCTAGTACAAAGCCCACTTACAAATTAAAGAAAAACGACAATTCATAAAAAGGCAAAGAACTTCAAGGATGTAAACTGTATCTCAATTCACTGTACAAAAACATGGGTGAAGAACATCAAAAATCAATTCATAAAAACAAACACAAATATAGTAAAATAAATACCAAAATGTGTCATCCTCACTCATATTTAATGGAAATTAAGGAGACATTTTAAAATTTTAAATAGGCAAAAATTAAGTTTGATAACCTCTACATAAACTTCTCTACCACTTCCCACAGAAAAAAGTAATACTTATTTTCAGAGATTCCAGGTCTAGGGAAGGAAACTGCCCAATGAACTTGTTTACAAGAAAGCAAAGCAGCTGCCATTGACTATCAAACTGCTGTCTAAAGGTCACTGGTTCAACTTGATGGCACTGGTCAGAATGATCAAAAATTGGAATTTTTGTGCATTATAAAGAATAAAAAGAATAATGAATTGAAAACACAAAAAGTGTTTAAGCCTACAAGTTGTCAAAACCTAAAAACAAAAAGATCAACATCATCTTTGCAGGTCACTGCAAGATCACCAGAATAACAAATTACTTTTCAATTGTTAAATAGGGGAAAAAGCAAACAATTTAATGCTTCCTATTATCCTTTTGTCACAGCAAAGCAGAACAAGCCTACAACAAAAACAAATATAGTACATACCAACTGTTGGGAGTGACCAAAGATTTACAGACAAGGACTGAATTAGGGCAGTAAAGAATTGAGCCTTGCATCCAAGCTTGATAAAGTGGTAATAAACTGACTTTGCATAGGGGATGGGACTAGCCAAGGTGATAATGAACTGGGCCTCACATCCAAGTTTGATAATTAACGGGCCTAGCACCCCAGGAAATACAGGTGGGAGGAACTGGGCCTAGCATCAGGGCACACAGAAATGTCACCCCTTTGGAATGTGAACCTAAAATCTATATGAGACCCTTCCCCCTTAATGAGTTGGCAGTGGCTGCGGACCCCACCCTAGGGGCTCCTCCTCAACTGCTGTCTGGGAGCAATAAACTCTGCTTGCTCAACCTTTCCGCCTCTCGCCTTCCTTTCTTGCAGCCGGTCACAGAGGTTGGGACAAAACACCAACTAGTCTTTTTTTCTAAAAACAAGATTCTGGATTCCAATGAACACTTTTCAATAGAAATCATGTTACCAATTACTAATAGTAAAGCAATAAAAATTGGATTTCTTAGTCAATCTACCTGCACATTTCTAGGAAATATGTCAAACTGTCTCCAGAATGACTGATTAAATACGTTTCAATTCCCAGTACAGAGAACCAGACTGGGCATTAACTAGTGAAGTCTCCCCCACCCTGCCCCCCCCAAAAAAAGCCATAACAGGTCTGTAGATTACGAAAAAGAATGCTTACCCATATTTTCCAAAGAGAGATACTGTTGTTCCTCCCACAGGTACTGCTTTTCCTGGTCCATACACATCCCATATGGTCAGAGCCACTTGGGCATTCCTGGGTAGATCAGGGTATTTCACAGGCAGTTTCAGCCATTCATTCCAGCTATAAAAATAAAATCAACATGAGCATAAAGCTAGGAAACATGCACACATGCACACTTGCACTCACACATACACATACATTCACGTGTATGTAAAGATATATATGTAAAACCTTCTTGTAATAACAAACCACACCAGAAGTTTTGGCTGGAGAAAATATCCCAAAAACATGAAGTTAATAGTACAAAAAACACCTGGCAGTTTCTTCATTTTTGCTCTAGGCACTTCAATTTTAAATGTAAAACACATGCAAAAATTTTTTTTTGAAAAATAACAGAGGTAAATCCTTTAATCGAGAAACTCAGATACTATCGCAAGGTATATTAAACTTGTTAAAACGTTTTGAACCTGATTGTTTTAATATTGTCCTGAACACAGCTATTTGATAAAGAGAGAAAAATCAAAATTACTCCCAATTATACTCAAAACTTAGCTAATGGTATTATGGTCACAGAGTGCAGGACGGCACCTCAACACAGCAGGTGCCACAACCTAAGACTAGCCACTAGTTTTATACATGAAAAACTTACCAGCCTCTTCTGAACAGCTATGTGAAAGTGTTTTCCACGATACTTTTCTGATTCTCAAGTTAGTTCATTAATACTGAAAATACTTAGCTATTAGTTGTTTATGCTTTTAAAGCGTACTTATATGATTTCACTAAGACCTGCTTATTCTTCGTAACACAGTAATGACAGTATTTCTTTTGTTTTACTCTCTATTCACCTTTGTAAATTTTCTTCTGTATTCAAACTTCACAGTAGTTTCATTTCATAAGTTCAACTCCTTTAAACAACAGGTGGTTTTTAAAATCCCCCCAAAAACTAAGCAAACGATACATATAGTAATACCCAGCAGACACATAGATTTGCTTCTCTGTTTACTTAAAACCATTCTGTTTACTCAAAATTATTCTCAAAGGGGCATATGCCAGTCTAGGTCAAATACATTTACAATGAACAGAAATTGGACAGAATTTTCAATAATACGCTAAATCACTGATATTAACTACATAAATCAGGAATATAAAGAAAAACGATAGATATGACTATCATTTTTTTCTTTAAAGATTATTTATTTATGCATAGAAAAGCTGGGGTGTAGGGCAAAGGTGTGGGGGTGAGAGGATTTGCCAGAGACAGAGAAGGGAGCAGAACAAGTGGATTGACTGAAATACACTCTAAGGGTAGCAGCAGGCAAGACAGGAGAGGTCTACTGCACCATGTGGGTCAGCTCCCTGGCTGGGGTTCAAGCTGCACTGCAGTAGCTGCTGATAGCTTCATAGTGCTGATATTTAACCCTCTGCACCACCAGGGAGGCCGGATATGGCTATCAATTTTAAGAAAGATCACAATGTCAATTAATACTGTTTTTCTATAAAATTCTTCCAAAAAAAAAGTACATGCTTAAAAATGTCATTCTCTATCACAGATAAACTTGAGGAATTAAAAGAACTTAATTAGTATATATGGTAGCTGGATTATACAGGAAAATACTAAGCAGTGTCATCTTGTCCCAATGAACAAACCACAGAGATTAATTAACATAAGTTAACATTAAAGAGTAAAGTCAGTCACAATTTCCAAGTGAACTGTCAAATTTTTCACCTCTTTGTTTTCTCTTTTTTATGAGACACCACTTTATGACCAAGCATTTGCCTCCAACACCAGGCCCCAATAGCTCTTTAAATCAAAGCAACTGTAGGCTAACCTGTTTTATATACTGGACTTCACAGAAGAGTTCTTTTGAGAAAATGAAGCTGCAGCTAAAAAACAGTTTGAAAAACTATTCCAGGAATTCTAGAAAGATTTAGTCAGACATCAAAAAGCTGTTTTTTTTTAAACATTTTGCTTTCTCCCTCCCCATATACCATCCTTCTCCTCTAAGCCCAACCATCACTAAGCTGAAGACGAAATTCAGTATTTAAAAACATTGAAAGATCATAATGCCTGATGACATAGTCCAATCCCTACCTTACATCCCCACCACACATACCTATATTAACCCTCATAATTTTTAAATTAAATTTTTACTGTATTGTTCTCACTAAAGCCATTTCAAATTCCTCTGTGTCAAAACAGAATACATTATTTTATTAAGGTAACCAGCTTGCCTACAGAATATTCATATAAAAAACTTGGACATTTGCAGTATTTCATACCTAAAAACGAGAACTTTACTTAAGTGTAAGTAAAAAGTACAAGTTCCTTTCAATGGATTCTCTTATTACAGAAAATAACAATATACATATAGTAGAACTCAATAAATTTTGGATGAATTCCTCACTATTACAACTCTCAAAACTTACTATCAGACACTCAGAAATGTGTGGTTCTGAATCTTTTAAGGGAGGGTCAAAAGTCACCTTAAAAAAACTTTAAATTGAACCTTAAACTGAACTCTGTCCCTACAGAAAGAAGCAAGACATGAAATTTTGCATACAATTTCAGGGTTCAGTGTATTTTCTAAGTTCAATTTAAGAATATCTGATACAACCTAACAATTTTGACACACTGCTACCAGAAATTCAGAAATCAGATTTAGATGATCTGGAATCTCTTTCTAACCCAAAATTTGCATTGCAAGAGATGTTTGAAGTTTGCTTTTATTTCTATTTCTTTTGCCAACAACACTATATAATTTTCCTCACCAAGAAATTAGTCAAAAATAATGACTTTCTGGAACTAAAATATTTATATTTATGTATATAGGTATGGATGAAAAAGATTGGTTTTCAGTTAGTAATTAACAAAACTAAGTGACAAGGCCTTGGCAGTTCATTACATTCTTCTGTTTTTACAAGTTTGAATTTTTACAGAAAAACAAGTATATACACATATATAGAGATATATTTGTGTGTGTTCATATACCCACAA
>NW_004567117.1:26255594-26270246 GCF_000260355.1 Condylura cristata | reverse complement strand
GCAGTGTATTTCAGTAGCTCTGCCTATCTGCTCTCACTCTCTCTGCTGACTCCTCTCATACTCACAACTCTTGCCTATACCCCAGTCCTTGGAGGCATAAATATTCTTTTTTAAAAAAATCAAATCTGGAAGAAAAAATAAATAAATAAAATTTGGAAAAAAAAAAATCAAATCTGACCAGGTAAAAGATCTAGCTCTAACCACTTAAGCTCAAACATCTGGTTGGACAATATTTCTGACTACCAACTGGTATTTATGTGTTCAAAGTAGAAAATTTACCTTGAGAATAGTAAAGACTTACAAAATGCTACAGGTATGTTTTTGATTTGAGTCAAAATGCTACAGGTATGTTTTTGATTTGAGTCAAGTTGTGAAGCAGTCAAGTTTGTATAAAAGTATATCATTATACTTAATACAAACATAAATTTGCTTCCACCTAAATTGTAATTAAAATATTCAAATGTAGAATACTTTAGTTTGAGATTACTGTTTGAAACTATTCCATCAATGCACACAGATATTAAAGAAAGATATTTCTCTATAATCTCTACCAAATTCTACTTGCAACATCTTTAGAGATACAGAAGGATAGTCTAGACCCCACCATACATAAGACAACTTACTTCCATCTTGTACTAAATGCCTTGTAAGATGTGCGCACTGGCAAGGCCAGAGGTTTCCCTTCTGCAAAAACTTGACAAGTAACAAAAAGGTCAGAGCAGGTATCTTGGTACAACCCTGAAAACTTCAACATTGGGTCTTCAAGAACAGCTTTGTAACTCTTTTGTTCTCTCTTCCCTTCCAAACTTCCTCTGGAAGCATAAGAACAATAATATTTAGACATATATTTTTAAATACATGCATCTACAACAGATACTAAAAGGCTTACAGTTATTTCACAGTAACCTTCTACCATCTAAATAAAAGTAAACTTTTACATTTAATAAAAGTCTCTTAAACTACCTAAAGTAGTTCTTATTTTTATCATCATAAAAAATACACATAGGATACTAAAAGAGGTAGCAATATTTCTTAGACACCAAGATGACATCACCAGTTTATATCGTCTCTTTCTTTTCACAATATTCTCATTTTAGAAATGATGAAGCAGAAACTCAAGAGACCAAACTCATGATCTAGAATGAAAAATAAGCAAGAGTTGAGAAAATAAGACAGGATAGAGGAAACTTCCTACTACAGAAAAATACACCAAGTCTCCAGAACAACTAAACTGGCTTGGGCAGCAGCTTAACATCTGGATGACTAAAATGAGCCTAAACAATAGACAGGCAATGGGAGTCAAAGAGTTAGGAAGTGACCCCAAAAGAAAAAGG
This sequence comes from Condylura cristata, assembly GCF_000260355.1. Lineage (NCBI taxonomy): Eukaryota > Metazoa > Chordata > Mammalia > Eulipotyphla > Talpidae > Condylura > Condylura cristata. The sequence goes on along the minus strand of NW_004567117.1, from coordinate 26,268,912 downwards.
AGTATATGCAAAAGTAGAGAGATAAGATGGTATGTCTGGGGGCATAAAGCTCATGTGGGGAGAATAGCCATATAAGAATGAAAAGTAGGGACTATGAGCATGACTTCTATACAGTTCCTGATACAATGTGAACATTAAAAAATCTGTTAGTGGGCCCTCCCTGGTGGCGCAGTAGGTTAAAGCACTACACTAAGAAGCTTAAGCCACTTCCACATGACTTCGATCCCCGCCTGCCCCGGAGGTGACCACATGAGTGGCAGACCTCTCCTGACCCTCCCGCTGCTCCCCTCAGCATTGTACTTTTGTCAATCTGCCTGTTCTGCTCCCCACTCTGTCTCTGGTGAATCCTCTCATCCTCCGCATCTCTGGCCTGTACCCCAGTTCTACATAAATAAATAAACAAATCTTTCTTTTAAAAAAATCTGTTAGCAATTATTTAAAGTGAGAGAGTACAGCTGTCAGGTTTTTATAATTTTGACAGCAGTATAAGAACAAAAAAGAGGCAGGACTGTAAATAAGATCAGTTTAAAGACTTTCAGTGAAAACCAAAAGGGAAAAAGGCACACTAAAACTAGGCAATGAGGTAGAGAAAGAAGCATGGAATAAAGCTGTTTTAGCAACCAGATTCAAGAAAACTTGCCAGTGATGAAACAGAGGAGGTAAGAGAGGGATGTCCACATAATGTGAAGTCCTAACTCAATGGGTCAGAATAACAATCACCAAAATAGGGTGAAAGAATACAGATTACTGTTAGTGGAGTAAGCTAACAGTGAGCTCAGTTTTAAACCATGTGCTTTTAAAATGCTTTGGGTGATCCAAAGTGACCAGTCTTTGGGCAGCTTGATATTTAATTACAGTGCTAACAAAACAGACACTAAAATACAAAACCATACAACTAGATTAAAAGGGCTGGTGAGACCGCCCCTGAGCCTCTGGCCTGTACCCCAACTCTGTATGCACAAATAAATAAATCTTTAAAAAAAAAAAAAGGGCTGGTGAGAATTGAAGAATTTACAGTCCTATTCTACAGTAGATAAGTTAATATAGGAATCTAAATTAATACTTCCTGTCTCCCTAAAAACCAACATTGGTGGTCTCAGAAGCTGAAAAATAGCACTTAATTTTGCCAAACCTCTGACATACATGTGTGTCTTCTATATTACTACTGAACCAGTTTTTGCATCTTTTTTCTTTCTTTCAAGTGTCCAAAAGTTTTAAGAAATACATATACCTAGAACGGAGAAGGAATGCTCTTTACTAAATGATGGCAACACAGGTTCTGTATATTAATGGTAAGCTGCAGAAATAACCTCAAATATATGTGTACAGTATTATAGAAAGGTACAGTGTGGGTGTTGACTTTTTTTTTTTAACCATCACAAAATGATACCAAAAGTTCTGTCTGAGTCTAAAGAAAGGGATTTCTGAAAACTAAAGGAAATAAAGTTTTAACGGGCAACTGAAAAAGTCTGTTTATCTCTTACTGTAAATATGCAGCCGTTGGAGGCATATTTGTTGAATATTGACTGAATGTATCAGCAATAATGGTGCGGTTATCGATAGCTTTCACATATGAAAACATTTCTATCACTGCCATAAAACTGACATAATTTCCAACTCGGTCCTATCCCAGCCCCATCTTAGGTCGATGATTCTATCAAGATAGTTCAACTGTGGTGCTCCAAGAATTTCTCGCGAAGTCATTTTCTCCCATCATCTTGGTTCCTTTGCTAACTGGCACCTTCATTTTAGACTCACTCCCAACTTGCCTGGCTAATGCCAACCTGTCCAAAGACTCAACCAAAGCCTCTATCACTTCCCGTTCTTCTAATACCATACCTATCTTGTCATCAGCACTATCTGCCTGTGTCTACCTTTCTAATTTTGGCTCCCTACATTCTACCCTCCAGCACTTTCTAAAGTAAAGGTCTTCCAACTGCTAACTCAGGACCTCGCCGAGATTTGACTTTTGGAAAACGGGGCAGTAACAACCCTTCAAGAGGTCGCTGAACACAGCAAAGAGCTTTGAAGTAAACTGCCGTGGTACTGCAGGGTTTATTTCTACCTAGCCTTCTCACAGAAATCACGTCTTCAATTTTTCTCTCAAAAGGACCCTCTCCAAGCTGCCACTCTCCGCTTCCCTAGCCCCTGCCCTGTGGGCAACCCCACAGCCGACCCTCTGACAGTAACCATCTTCTCTTCCCACCCAAAGTGCTGTCTCCCGTCCCTCAATCCCAGCAGTCCAGCACTGTCCCCCGTTTCTCTCACATCTTAAGCTGCACGTTGATGTCCAGGTCACAGCTGTAGATATAGTGAAACTTCTCGGCTTCCCCCATGGCACCCACGAGAAAGCAACACCTTGGTTAAGAGAAAGTAGCTGAAGAGACGCGGGGACTAAACAGGCTGAGCACAACAACACGGGAGCTTCCGGTTCCGCCTCTCAGTCCCAGGCGCAACCAATGCTGCCCCGGAGCCGCGGAACTCCACGCCCAATTTTCCTTCTGCGCAAGGGCAGAAACCTTCCACCATCTTGCTTAAGGGTAAATAAGATTCCGGAAACACAGCCTGACTAGTTACATACCCTGCTTCCTGCCATAAGAACGCCAACTCCTCCCCAACCTCCTCCCGGCCCCAAGGAAATAGACGTTGTTATTTTTGAGCTTGAGCTCTAAAATCAATCTAAGAGAAAATTCGATTAACAAACAACTGGTAACAACTTTCACTGGTTGCAGACGAAACAGAAAGCAATCTAAAGAACGGAATTTTGCCAAGTTTAAATTCTAGAGCTCTTTCAAATATTGGAGATCTAATTACTAGTTTACTCTCTGAAGCAAACCAATTTTTTCTTCTCTAAAGAGTGGAGAAATTACCAGACAACAAAAAACGCTGGCTTCCAGTCTCCTCACTACCAGTATCTCTAATTTTGAGCAAATACTTAGGTGCTCGTTTACAGAGTATATTCAAAGCCATGTAGTTTTCAAGACTTAGCTCTAATTAGAACCTAAATTTTTCCGTTATCACAGCAGAACAGCAGAACTCAGATTTCTGAATTCTCTAAATTCCTACAATGCATATTTTTTTTTTACAATACTTTACATATGCTTATGCATCAGCACTTGATGGAGGAAAAAATAGAAAACTGGGGAAGGAGGTACCACCAGACCAGAAACCTGGTTTATACAATACTGGGAGCAGGAGGTAGGAGTAGCATTGATTAACATAGTCTTTAACCAGCTATAGAAATGGAAATCTCCTCAGCCACTCAGGCAAAGACCCAAGTAAGTGTCAGACTACTGTTAGAGAGTGTCAAGGGACTCAGACCAGAGGTGAGGATATAGAGATTGAGGATTATTGTAGAATCTCAAGTCTTTTTCAAATGTTACATAGTTATTTAAAAAATCAACAAAAACAAACCACAAAGGAATGAGCCCCTCCCAAGGAGGAAAAGACTTTATCAGTGCATTTCGTGCACTGGCAAAGGGCAGAGTATTTCTGCCTTCCTGTGCCTATGCAGGAGCTCCTTGCTGCCAACCTCTCCCTTTGCAAGGCAGGAAGAACTTTCTGCCCTATTAGGGCTGTGACCATACCAGTGTGGCACCTCACTATAACCACCACAAATGTTGGAAACTTACAGGATATGTAATTTTAGCAAACAATAAAACCTGAGCTTTCTGTTATCTGCTGTGATAACAGAAAATTTTAGGTTCTAATTAGAGCTAAGTCTTGAGAGCTAGTAGTAAAATAAATAATTTCAAGTGCCTGGCATGTCTAATAATTCCAGTTGTGAGGTTTCGTGTGCAACAGGTTTCTCAAACTTGAATAAAATATTGACAATTTGTAAAGTACTGAATTTTCTAATTTAAATTACTTTTACTATAATGTTATTTAATAGATAACTATCAGTAGTACTCTGCATGCACTGTTATTTACTAGATAACTGTAAGTAGAGCTCTATATATAAATAACATTTTATAAATTATGGAAAAGATAAATTGATAAATTATATATCAAAACTTTAAATCAACAGCCTTAATATAACACATTGTCTTTTTGCTGCACCTCTCTTGCCTACAGCAGGAAAATGGCATTCATTACTCTTACAGGACCAGTTCTTTAAAATTCAGCATGCTTATACTGCTGTACACTAAATGGCAATTCATTCACCATGTCTCCTTTTATATTCAAATAACTATAAAATCTTCATTTGTATAACCACCATGATGGCATTTGATCTTTCATTTTTATTTGAAGTCTATCTCTGCCCTTTCTTCATTAGCTCATATTAGTTAAAATTACACTAAGTGACCCAAACATAACTCAAGGCATAAAATAAGTATAAACATTTAGTTATAAGATATTTATTCATAGAATCTAGGAATTAACTTCTTAAGGATGATTAAGAATCCATTACATTAAATTTTTATAATAGTGAAATTGTAGGAGATCAGACTAATTTTTTTTAAAGATTTATTTATTTATACATATAAGAACGGGGGTACAGGCAGAGATGTGGGGTTGGGTGAGTGGTGAGAGGATTCACTAGAGACAGTGGGGAATGAAGGAAAGCAGTTTGGCTTAGCAGTTTAGCTTAGTTAGCAATTCTGGGCCTCAGGCTGATAAGGAAGCACCCGCGACCTTGACTAGGTTCTGGCTGTCTCCATCACCATACATGGGCATAGACACAAAAACCCCAGCTTATAAGTTCTTTTGTAAATAATTTTGATACTTCCCACCCGCCTAGCCAGGGCCTGGCCAATGGGCGCAGGCCACGGTAGCCCCTTTGTTACAGTAATCTCCTTTTCATGTATATAAGCTTGATGCTGAAAATAAAGACAGGGACTTTTCCTGGTGAACAGACTCACGGTGTCCGTCCTTTTTCCTTTCAGGGAACAGAACAAGCAGATTGACTGAAAGACATTGCTGAAGGGAGTAGCAGCTGAGACGAGAAATATGCTGTGCCAAGTGGATCACCCCCTGGTGGAGTGTGAAACTTGTGCTGCAGTGGCTGGGGAGAGCTTCATAGCACTGCGCTTTAACTCCTTGCACCACCAATGGAGGGCCCCAGCATGTCATTGTTAATTAATATAACAGAAAAGTGAATATTCCAATAAGGAGGAGGATCTTGGTAAGTTATGGGAGTATGGTAGAGTGTAGAAACCAAAACTGGCAGTACCTTTCCTGGATCAACCATAAGTCAGGAGTGTTTGTACTTGATTATCAATGTCTAGTTGGAAAGGCTGTGTTGATAGGGAAAATGGAAGCCTTAGTCATCTTATTCTGAAAGAAAAGGAACGTTTTCTTTTTCATGTAATGTGTCACAACTCGTAAATAGGCAAAATTATAACTATAGAACACAGTTTGCATTGCACAAATCATGCTTTCACAAACCGCAACCTTTTATCCTAAATGTTTTTTTTTCTTTGGTGGCCGACTTCATGATAATTTGGTTCTACATTTAGTTCACCTTTGGAGTTGTAGTTTTGATTTTGTATTTTCTTTACCATTGTTTTTCAATTTCATGTTTGTTAGTTCTAGTAACATATTTTAAAGATAATCAAGAAATGTGTTGGTGATGGCCCAGTCCTTATATATTGATAGTTGGTAACCAGATTTGTTTTTCTCACTTGTAATATTAATCTATTGCCTTTAGCTTGAAATAAAATTTGCACGCATAACTTTTTAAAAAAGCAGTCATCTATTATTGAACTTCCATCAAGAAAAATTAAATGACTACACATTTGTGAGGCTAAAATGACATCACAATACATTTTATCCAATTAAAATTATTTTCTTTACAAGTTTTCTAAAAATCCTACTGTTTTAAAAATTAATCTCATACTACAAAATATAAAAATACCAGGAAAGTTAAAAAAAAATCCTATCTCATAAGTTAAGATTCTTGGTCATTTGTCAAGTGACAATGTGAAAAAATGAGTTGAGAATGTATATTAGTCACCCCAGAGTAAGAACCCACAAGACCTTTATACTTTTGTTCATAAAGGTAATGTCTATCACTTACAGATAGAAAGGATACAATCATGAGCTACTCTAAAAAAAAAAAAAAAGTATATTTTGTGTATGTGTTCCTTTGTAACATTTCTGTAATGTAATAGGATGACTTCCTCTCTCACTAGTGTAGTGAGAAATGAAAATGTGTAGTTGAATAACATCAGTGTCAGGAATTTCAGCTATAAAAGGAAAGGAAGCAATATCTGTCTCTTGGAAAAATGATCAGGTTATGCCTGAGTCACAGGTTGTGAATGGAACTATTTGTGCCTTCACTCTCTCCTCATCTCTGATACTCAGACCTCAGGAGCAGAGAAAAAAAAGTGTGGCATTACCAGGTATTACTTGACATCACCAGGCAGATCTGGCTTCAAAAGACATGATTTACCAAACTATAGCAACAGTTTCAGTTCAATTTAAGTTTTACAGCAGAGAATCAATTATGGATGGCATTGACTTTATCATCCTAGGTGTTATTTAGCCCTGCCATGGCACCCTCTGCCTCTCCAGTAGGTTATATTCTTTGGTAAACATCTTGACTCATTTTAGATTAACTCCATGGAGGGAGATGATTTGGGTACATTCAGCACCTTTGCAAATCATTCGTTATTTGATAAATATTTATTGAGTGCTTAGAATGTGTCATGAGCCAAACCATATGTTAGATATAGGCATCTCCCTCCTTACCAGGGAAGAAGTGGCACACTCCATCTGTGTGAGGAGCCACACATGTATCCCTCAAGAGTACACTTCCCATGGCATCATGCAACCTGTCCTATAAGATTGTAAGCCACAAAGAGCTCTATTTCACTTGTTCTATATTTATTATAAAGTGATCTTGACTTGTGGCATTTCTGAGAAGTCAGAGTTGTCAGAAAATCCATTGCAATAAGTGAATCCCTGGTCCACATTATGTTTGATTTGCAATTCTGGTGTGTGTTCATTCTTTGCTTATGCTCCTACATTCTCCACATGGCAGAGATGCTATTATTTTTGGCACTTGTTATTGCCTTGCCTGTGTGCATTTGTACGCATGCATGAATATTTAATCACATAAAAGTTGGCCTGACACTTAGATGTGCTTCTCTGAGACAGAAGAAGAGCAATCGGCTTGGAGTCCGGAGACAATAATTAGTGATACAAATAATTCCTCATGATGCCTGTTGCCATTATAAATCACCTCCTAGATACCGCAAATGCACAGATAAAAAGTGATAAAGAACCTAAAAGAAAACAAAGACCTTCATATGGAGTAGAAAGTTCCCTTTTAAATGAGAAACAGAGGGGAAAATGTTATGTAGGAACTACTAGAATAAACTGTGGTATGAAAATTAGATAACAATGGAGATGGAAAAATACACAAAATGAAGAATGATGAAAGAAAGAAAGAAAAAAGAAGGAAGGAAGGGAGGAGGGAAGGAAGGAAGGAAGGGAGGAGGGAAGGAAGGAAGAGGAAGAAAATTAGACAGTGAAGAAAAGGGAGAATATTTTCTTTGAGAGTTGGCCTGATTTCAACTGTGAATTAGTATAATAGTTCCAAAAGTTAATGTTCAGGAACAGAGAGATGTTTGTCAGATTGGTAGCCTGATTTGATAATAGATAAAACAGAGCAAGACTTAAAGAAAATATAAGAAACAAAATATCTTCTTAGAGAAACCAACTAAGGTACAGGGATGCAATTTTATCTATTTTCCTGTCTTTAAGACCAAACAACACAAAAGTGCTATTCTATAGCAAGGTTTAGTGGGTTATTGAAAACTGGAGCTAAATTTTGTTTTGTCAAATTACTATTTTCTGTTTTTCTCTCAAAATTTGTTTGAATGTATCAGTTATAAATAACAACCTTTCTCTTCTTCTATGTTTAGATTTTAGTTTTATATTCACCAGGAGGTGTGATAGTTAATACTTGTTGTTCATGATAGGTATGTTTATAGGTCACAGTACTTTGAATTAGTGAATATTGAAACATTGTTGTTAGTGTGAGTAAAGGGTTATATACCTGCAAGCCTCTGGTCACAGTATTTTCATTAAACAATGGCTATATAACCTTTTTTATGTGTGTTTACGGTAAAATACACCTTGTTCAACATACATTAGAGATTTATGAACAATGAACTCATGGTCAGCAGCATGATAATTCATGTGTGGATGAGGCTTACTCATTGTGATATAAAGTGTAGGCATGGTAGAAAGAACACAATGGACACTTACATGATCTTATTAGAAATCCTATTACAAAGTTTTGTTTCTTTTTAAGTATCAAGCAGCCCCTCCATTGCATAGAAGTGACCTTCATGAAATTCAAAGAGATTTAGGAATAGAGAAGCTGAGAGCAGCCAAAGCAGATCATAAGTTTTATAGGAAGCACTAACCATACATTTAATTCAGTTCTTGTTAGCATGACAGAACAGTTACCATTTACTTTCATAGTCTTCTGGGATATTTCTCAAGTTTCAACTCTATAATTAGCAACTCGACCTCAGCAATTTACTTTAATCTTGGGAGGACTCAAATTCTGTGTCACTAAATGAAAAGGAATGAATGGTGCAGATTAATACAACTCAAGACAGCTTTGATCACCATCATTAGAAGTGAAGACTCCTGAGTTCCAAATCCCATATCTACTGCATCGGAATCTGTGTTTTGGTGAGATCTCCTAATGAATCATAAGTCACTGGTCTAAAGAAGTTTTAATTCCCTTCTGAGTACAAATCTATTCAATTAATTATTCATTGGCTCTGTATTTGCAAATGTATTTGCTCACTAAACTTTATATTTAAACTCAAAAGAAAAAATATTAAATACATGGGAGTAAATTTAACAAAGAAAGTAAAAGAGCTATACAAAGAAAATGACATAATATTGTTAAAGAAATAGAAGATAAATAGAAAAATATTCCCTATTCATGTATTGGAAGAATCAAGATTACAAAGTGACATTCTAGCCAAAGCAACATACAGATTCAATGCAATCCCAATAAAAATAGTAATGGTGGACACGGCAAGATGGCGGCAGAGTAGACTCCGAGATCACTGCATCCAGGCTTATGCAGGAATTTAGGACTGAAAACAGACTATAGATTTAAATACTACTACTTTCAACCCAAATGATAACACCTGGACTCACTAGAAGGAAGATAACTGAGGGAGAATTGGCAATTGGGGATTCCAATAAGACAACTCCCTCCTGGGAACACTCAGATGCCTGGAAGTTTGGCAGGCTGCAGGAGCCGCTTTGCCCCTCGCTAAAGACCTGGAGGTGAAGGGGGATAGCTCAGCTCTTTGAGTGGAGCCCAGCCTGAGGAAAGACTGCAGATCCAATCTGGAGCACCTGGGTGCTGGGCAAAGTCACTGACGGATCAGCTCTGGAATGGGCAGGATGGCAGCAGAGTAAAGACGCTGAGACAACTATGTCCAAGCTTGCATGGGAATATATAAAAACGGACTATAAACTTACATGCTACGAGTTTCAACCCGAATGAGAACACCCTGGACTCACTAGAAGGAAGATAACTAAGGGAGAATTGGTGATTGGGGAGTTCCTATAAGGGAATTCCTATTCGGAAGCGCCACAGATAGACAGGATAAGCGGAACCCTGCAACTCCAATGGGGGGAGCACCTAGGCTCCCTGCTCATTCGGCTTGGTGAGTGGAACTCAAGCTGTGAGAAAAGACTATGCAAGTGGGCACATAGAGCCTGGGAGGTGGGGAGGAAAATCTGGTGACTAGGGCAGCTGCAAGGCTTGCAGCCTTTTCACAAACCCCCCCCCCCACACACACACACACACAGCCTTGGTCTGGAGGCTTGTTCCCAGCATTAGTCACTAAGGTGGGGCCAGCAAGTTCACAAAGCCCCTGAGATAAAAGGAGGGAAAAAACCAGTTAGACTGAATCAAAAACAGGCCCATAAACACTCCCCCAAGTGTTCGGGAAAGACTGCTCAGGGAGAGACTGGTCTGAGTGGTCAAAAAGAGCCCTGGAGGGCTTGAGGGAGGACTGACATCCTGCACAAGGGGGTGGCACGTGCAGAGTTAGGACTCAAGGTGTTATTGAACAGCAATAGCTGGAAGACCTGTGAGCTAGTAAGGCACTGCCTTGCAAAGCTCACAGTGCTCAAAATATAAACAAAACCAGTGACTGGCTCAACCACAGGCCCAGCTGCAACATTTCTAATGCACCCCACCCCCGACAGCTGATCCAAGCATAGACAGAACCTGGGACATCAGAAGACTACAAAGATCAAGAGGCACTTTCCAGAGACAAGGACTCAACGAGTTGCCAGAAGTAGCTGAACACAAGAGACCCCTGAGAATCACTGGCAGATTCGACAGACATAATTCCACAGAGTAGGGGTGGAAAAACAGGAGATATTGAAACAAAACAAGGCTCAGAATACCCTCCACAACTGAAGTTTCTGGAAGTCCCTCTGCCATTCCAGAAAGAACATCCAGAAAGAATGCCAGTCAATAATAACAACACCGTGTCTCAACAAATAGAAAGTATTAGAAAATACATGACAGGGAAAAGAAGACAAACAAATATTCAAGCAAGTCCACAGGGGGGAAATTCACCACAAAAAGATTAGTCAGCAGAAACCACCAAAGAAATAGAAGAACTGCTCAGCTTACCAGATAGAGAATTCAGAATCATTATGATAAAAAAACAAAAAGAAGATGAGAAGAAAAAAATGAAATGAGGCAAGTCATCAAGGAGTTGAAGAATGCAAACAAGGAAATGAATGAAAGAAATGAAAAAGTAAAAAAAATGATGAGATAAGCAATCAACAAACTGAAGAAAGAAAATGAGACATTAAAAAAGAAATAGAAGAAATGCAGGAGATGAAAAGACCACTAGAGAAGATAAAGAATGCTGGGAAAAGTAATGAAAACAGAATAGATGAAGTGGAAGAATGAATCAGCTCCCTCGAAGATGCAGAAATAAAGAGAATTAAAACAGAAAAAGAAAGAAATAAAAAGGAAAAGGAATGAAGAAACACTTCAAGAGCTATCTGACACCATTAGGAAAGGAAATATCAGAGTTATAGGTATCCCAGAAGGTGAAGAGAAAGGCCAAGGAATCAAGAAAATATTCACAGAGATAATAGAAGAGAACTTCCCTAATATGGAGAAGGAGATGAAAGTAGACATCCAAGAAGCAAGAAGAACACCAAACTACCATGATGACAGGAGAAATATAGCAAGACACATCATAGTAAAACTACCAAGAATATAAGACAAGGAAAAGATAATGAGTATGACAAGAGGGAAGAAAGAAATAACCTATAAAGGGAAACTGATCAGGCTAACATCAGACTTCTCCAAAGAAACACTATGGGCAAGAAGAGAGTGGAGGGACATACTCAACAAACTCCAAAGCATTAAATGCCAACCAAGAATACTCTACCCTGCGAAGCTCTCCATCCTTTATGAAGAAAGAATAAGGACATTTTCAGGCAAACAGAAACTCTGCAATTTTGTCATAACTCAACCCCCACTCCAAAAACTACTACAAGACTCAAACCAAATCCGACAGAAGAATGAAAAAGATCAGTTCAAAACAAGGAATAAAAATACAAAAGGACCAAAATGGCAAATGTAGGTGCCAGTATATCAATATTATCTCTAAATGCAAATGGCTTAAACTCATCAATAAAAAGACACAGAATTGCAGGATGGATTAAAAAACAGAACCCAATGTTCTGCTGTCTTCAGGAAACACATCTAACTGCAAAAGATAAAAACAGACTGAAAATAAAAGGATGGGAAACAGTTCTCCAAGCAAATGGACCAAAAAAGAAAGCAGGAACAGCTATATTTATATCAGATAAAATAGACTTCAAACTAAAAAAGGTTAAAAGAGACACAGAAAGCCACTACATTATGATTAAGGGGACAATACAACAAGAAGACATAACAGTCATCAACATATATGCAACAAATGAAAGAGCACCAAAATATATCAGGAAACTACTGTCATCTATGATAATGTACATCAGAGAAAATACATACAAAGTAGGAGACTTCAACACGCTACTCTCCACAATGGACTGATCAACAAGACAAAAAGTAAGCAAAGACACTGAAGCTCTGAACAAGGACCTGGACAACATGGGTCTAACAGACATCTATAGAATACTGCACCCCAGAAAATCTGAGTACACATTTTTCTCAAACCCACATGGGTCATTCTCTAGGATTGACCACGTACTGGGTCACAAGATAGATACACTAAGATCGAAATAATATCAACAATTTTCTTTGACTATGAAGGAATCAAACCAGAAATAAACCATATGAGGAAGACAAGAAACCCACCTACCACGTGGAGACTGAAGCCCACACTACTGGAGGACCATTGGATCAATGAGGAGATCAAAGAAGAAATTAAAAAATACCTGGAGAAGAACAACAACAATAACACAAATCTCCAAAACTTATGGGACACATTAAAAGCAGTTATAAGAGGAAAATATGTAACATTACAGGCTCACATAAAGAAACAAGAAATAACTGAAAGAAACAACCTAATGTCCCACCTTAAAAAACTGAAAAAAGAACAACAAAATAACTCAAAATCCAGTAGAAGACAGGAAATAATAAAAGTCAAATCAGAAATAAATGGAATGGATGTTAGAAAAACAGTCCAAAAAAATCAATGAAACCAAAAGTTGGTTCTTCGAAAAAATAAACAAGATAGACAAGCCACTAGCCAGGCTCACAAAGAAAAAAACAAGAGAAAGCACAAATAAACAGAATCATAAATGAAAGAGGAGAAATCACAACAGATCCAGCAGAAATCAAAAGAACAGTCAGAGAATACTATGAGAACTATATGCAAACAAGTTACTTACAGAATACAACTTGCTTTGCATTAGAGTAGTGAGAAGCTTGGAAGCTGTGGAGAATCTTTTCCTCTTGTCTCTACCCTTTGCCTAACAGAATAGGAATATTTTATGATGCCTTAAGAATGTAGTTTGGGGCCCCAGGTCTTAACCATTTGATTTTAAATCATCATTCCCTCCCTATTTGAAAAACTCATTTTTACTATCAGAAAAAAGATGAGGTTCTTGTCTGTCATTTGATGCTTTAGATTACTAAACACAGAATAAATATCCCTGATCTGCTCCATTGTTTTAGATTTTACAACCATGTAAATGGCCCATGCATATGCTACTAAATTGATGTTGCTTTTTGCTAACCCTTCTGATGCTGTTTTGATTACTCTTCCAACCTGAGAAAAACCCATAGGGACTTAGGATATTGCAGCCACCGCTTTTTCTTAGTCGCTCAAATGATCTCAATTAAAAAAAAAAA
>NW_004567117.1:26247724-26255319 GCF_000260355.1 Condylura cristata | reverse complement strand
AAAAAAAAAAAAAAAAAGGTTTTTATACCTTTTGAAGGTGATGACTTCCAAGTTATGGGGGTGGGGTGACCAACATTATGAAATAGATTAACGTGTTTAGAGATTAGTAGAATTATAAGAAAACACAAGCTTTATTCACTCAACACAGGTGTGAAAACTAGAATGGGTAAGGTACATTTCAAGCCTGTTGTTTTTTCAGTATTTGTTGCCTACTTTATCGCTATTGTTTTATGGGTTTGCTTTTCTGCTCCACATTGATCAGCATGAATTATGACCTTTATTTTCTTACGTTCACATGAGGCCCCAGAACACTGCCAGACAGATATTGACACTCAAAAAAAAAAGAGTATTGATGTTAAATTGATTACTTTTCCAGTAATTACTTCTAGGTGAGTAACAGTGAGCATTTGCAAATAACAGTTTTTATTAATATACTTTTAAATAGTGAGACAAATAGTAAGCTGAATAACCTTGGGGCATCCCACTGGAAGCCATCTAGACAAAACTTTCTTCAAAAGTGAACAATAAGTTCAGTTTTGCAGTGTGCCCAGGGAAAGTGATGATTAAAAGAAAAAGCTAGAGTCTCTGTTTCTACATTGCCTTATGCAAAAAAGGCTGGTAGGGTGGTAAAGCTTCATTTTGCAGGCTCCATAAGCTGTTATGTGAGTAAATAGAGATGTAGAGAAAAGGGAAGGGAGCAAGTCTTCAACACACACAGTGCTGATCTCTGTCTTGCCCAATTTTATGCCTAAGGAGACTGGCAGGGCCCCCTGACGTGATTTGAATCTTAGAGTGAATTCATAAACTCTCTTTTGTCTTTTTCCTTCCTATCCCACACCCCATCAATCAGAGATTTTATCTGCACAGAAGCAGTCTCCATCATTATGAACTGCTTCCTGATGTAAATCTGTATTTAACAAAGAGGGAAAGAGGAAAGAGAAATGCCTGGGGCAGGGTCATTCTCTGACCCCAGGCAATCGTCCTTCCCCACCGAGCAGTCCCAGGCCCCAGCCCAGGCTGAAACAAACACATCTGCCCCATCAGCTGCTACCTGCCTTCTGCCTTTTGAAGAAGAGACTTTCTCCGGTGCCTGCCTAATGAGAGCTGCCTGCCACTCTTGGGCTGCCTTTTACAGTGTGAAGAGCCCTCCGCACACATATTGCGGTCTTCTCTCTACTTTGCACTTCAAGAACTTAGGAAGCTTCAGGGAAAATAAGGATTCAGAATTTTTTTGCTCCCTCCATTTCAATGCATTTGCTTCCCCTACAAGATGCACTGGAACACCTTGCAAACTCAGGCTTCGGGACTCTCACTGGGCACTCAGTTGTAGGTTTTATCTCCTGAGCCAGCTGAAGAGCAAGGAGGTCTCAGAGGCACTAAGCCTCTGACAACCCTCCCTGGGCTCTCCCTAGATCTGCATGACTGAGAGAGGGAAAGAATGAATGGTGCATCCCCCCAAATGGGTGTATTGTCAGGCTCAAGTACTGCTCCTTTCTGTCTTCCCCAGTTCATCTCATCTGCTGCTACACTTCTACGTCTAAACTCAGTCTCTGTCCTGTAACTGAGGTGATCCAAGCTGTACAGGAAAGAGGGTGCTTGGTATCTAGCCCTGGACTTGCCTTACTCTATTCTTGTGCCCACTCACAGCATATAGCTTCTTCCAGTGTGTGTGTGTGTGGGGGGGGGGTTTCATCTAGCATGTGTCCTCTTCCTCTTGTATCATTCTTCAGTATACAGTTGGCACAATACTGGATATTAGACTATTAGTGCACAAGACTTAGGTGGTGGAAACTCAAATCCTCAATAAATAGGAGCATCCTTAGATGGATGAGTAATATTGAGTAATGGACTCTGATGTCAGGAAGTTAGAAAGAGCTAGGGTTTCCCAGGTGACGGTATTATGACTGTGCTGGGCCCTTAGGCATACTACTCCCATCCTTCATAAGAAAAATACTAAAAAGTATAATTTGCAACTGCTTTCAATTGTAATTCAATTTGGATTATATTCATTTTTATTCCTATTTTATGAAATTTTTAATAAGATTTATTTATTTATGCATACAGAACTGGGGTACAGGCCAGAGGTGCAGGGGCAGTGAGAGGATTCACCAGAGACAGAGTGGGGAGCAGAACAGGCAGATTAACTGAAATACACTACTGAGGGGAGCAGCGGGCAGGTCACCTCTGGGACCTGGGATGGAACTTGTGTTTAAGTGGCCTTAACTTCATAGTGCTGTGCTTTAACCCACTGCACCACCAGGGAGGGCCCGTTTCCTATTTTAAAAGAAATTAAAATATTTCCCTAGTCCCCTAAAACAACAAGGAGAGCTCTGTCCACGATGCCTACTGTGTCCATAGGATATGAAGCCTTTCCTTTCAAGAGGGATTAAGGAGATGGTTTGAAGTAGCTGTAGGGACCAAATGATTATGTCATCTCCTCCTGCCCTGAAGCAGGCCATGTATGAGGAGGTAAAAGAGCTTCAGTTTCTATTTGAAAGAGGACCTGATATCCCTAGGGAACAGATACATTACCCAGAGGTGTAGAAGTAGGGAATTGTTCAAACGTGAGGTTGAAGTTATTGTTTGATTGTAAAGGACAGTTCCAGAAAGCCCAGAGAAAGGATGGAGAGGAAAAGAGAGGAGATGGCAGTGAGTCAGATTAGGAGGGGTGTGGCCAAGTGGGAGTCAGAATCCAGGTGGTGATGGTGAACCTGGTCCTCCAGTGTTGAGGACACACAAACGTGAGGCCTGATGTGCTGGGAGGAATACTGAGTTGTTTAGAAACAGGCATCCAGTCCCCAGAGGATTCTACTCTTGGCACTATATCCAGCTCACTGGAGTAGGAACTTAAGCCTCAGAGGGACTATTCCCTCCTGCTGAGCTGATCTGCAAATGAACATCAGGGTGCAGGCTGCTTTCAAAGCACCTTTATGCCTTGTCTCATTTAATTCTCACAAGCCTGTTTTTACAGAGGTGAGATCTAAAAAACAGAGAGGTGTACTAGCCTATGGACGCTTTTCATAATGACTCTATCATGTCAGTGTGTGTGTATTTACATATATATGTATATACAGAAGTATAATTGTATATACCCACACTGATATATATATATACACACACATATATACATATAAAAAACACTGATATATATTTACATATATATAAAACACTCATATATATATATAAACATGCAATATGTCTGTGTGTATATCTTGTACACTTAAAACTACAGTAGGAATAACCGATATATACCAAGTTACATGTGTAACTTGCAAAGTGAGACCTCCAAAGTAGTGTCCTTTAGTGGACTTCGGGTCTATTAGTATATAGGACCATGTTTTTATTCTTCAGACTACATGACCTTTAGATATCTGTGCCTTCCACAGTATAATTGCTCTGGATTCTAGTTTCCTAGAGGCAGAAAGTATGTCTTAAGTAATCTCAGTACATGTAAGTGCTAATTAGCACTTGATGATTGTGAAAAGATAGATTTTCTACCTTCTTGTATTAAAAAATATAAGTAATTTGTAGTTACTTTTACCATAAAGAAGAGAGTGTTCTATTCAACAAATATGTGGCATTACTGCTCCTAGATTTGATCTCACCACCGCTAGCTGATGACTCAGATGAGTTATTCAATTCCTTTAATTCTCTGCTATTATCCATGTAAAATTCCTTGGCACAATTCTTGTGAATCAGTAGTTGTTCAATAAGTAATAATTCCTACTGTTGAATGCCAGGGTACTTGCAAGTTCTTAGGAATTCATGGATACTCTCATGGAATTCAAAATCAAGTGATGATTTGATTTGGGCAGTGAGAGGGACAGGATCGCCCTGTTATGATGGGAAAATGATATAAAGAGTTATTCCCTCCCCCGTCCACAAAGTTGTACACATTGTGATGGATAAATGCACAGTACACTTTGAAACTACAGTGAAAGTAACTACATACTAAAGCAACAAGAGAATTCTTGGCAAGATGGTAGCCTTTGGTTTGGTGTGTGTGTGAGTGTGTGCCTGTGCATGGCAGCAAGCATGCCTGCTGTGTGTGTGAGGCGAGGGGAGTATAGTTGTTCTGAGGATATTTGCTTTTCTAAATTGAGTTGCTTAAGATTCCCTGCAATCAGTGCCTGCCATTGTCCATCTTTGTCTCTGGATGAGCAAAGCAGAGCTCCAGAAGTTTCTAGTTCCTATTCTGTTTGTCCTTTATTGACTCTCTTTCCCCTGCCCTCCGTTATGTTAGTTCACATTCTGTGAGAGGGTGACACACTGCTTGGTCATGAGGACCCCAAATGACAGGTAACACAAGAAAGTGTTTTCTATATGGTTCCATTCTTCTTCTTTTTCATTTTCTCCTTCTGTTTTCCTCCCTAAGTTTATTTATTTATTTATTTAGTTTTTGCTAAATGAGCAGCTAAACCCCCAAACTTACTGTTTCTCAGAATCAACAGTAAAGAGTCCTGCACTGCTGATAATGTTTGGAGTTTTTCTCTCTCTGGGATTATAGACCTTTTCACAATGCTGATGCACGGTTTTTAGCTATGTTAGTTCTGTAATGTTAGTTCTGAATGTTTTCATTATATTCCCCTGGTAGTTAGAAGCGGGGAAAGATTTATTTTAAAGGGAAAAAAAGAGATCATTATTTCAGCCCCAGAGTCACAAGTTAAGAAAGGAAAGTTGGAATGTGTAAATGCAATATTCCCAGCTCAAACTCCAAAGCACCTCGGGTTTCACCTAGCTCCATTTATTTATCATTTCAATTACAGAAGAAATCTGTTGCTACAGAGAGTCATAGTGTGTCTATTTTCTAAAGGAAAAAGGCAATTTAATCCTTAAACTCTTTCTTGTGAATATTTTTTCTACCATTGAGTGTCTTAGGAAATAAACTTTACCTGTAAACAGTTTCTTTTCATCACTTGAACTCAATTTCTTTTTCATCTTTTGTGATATTCCTTTTACCCCCCCCCTTGTATTGAAATTTAGTTATTATACCTGCCAATGATAAACAGAATGACATTTAGAAATCATATGAATTTTATTAGCCAAATTTCTTAAAATTTTCCTCTAATTTACATGGCTGTTTTCAAACAAATTATGTTTAGCAGTGTTTTTTCCTTACATGCCATTCAGGATAAATTAATACAGTGTATATGTTTTTCTCGTGATATCATAAAAATCCAAAACTACAAAAAAAAAAAAACAAAAAAAACCCAGCCCAAACCAAACAAACATGTGTTTAGGGATATTTTAAAGGTGGTGTTTACTATCTCAGAGTAAACTGCAGCTTCCACAGTTCAGTGGGAAAATCAGGTATGTCAGATAAGAATAACTCATCACTAATTCAATGTCATTATTGAGACTATTAAAGATAGCATGAACTCTATAAAGTTTCTAATAGCAAATATATAAATATGAATCAGAGACACAAACTCTTGCTTTCCATAAAACTGTACATTTTTATATGTGTGCATACCATATTATAAGGTTCAAATAGACTCTCACTTTTACTGAACAGACCAATATACTGGTATTAACCTGAATAGCTGGAATTGCCCTTCAAAATAAAAAGTGAAAGCAAGAGATCTATTCTAAGGAAAATATTGCAATTTCATAAGGATAAATAGTTATTGAATAATTATACTTTTCTGCACAATTTACAGTAATAAAAAATGAATTTATTTCAATGTTCACTGAAAGGTGATTGCCCATATAATTTAGATTCATCTCAAATATTGCTATTAAAATTATTTTTCCTGTTCTCACAAGAAAATGGTCAGGATATAGTGCTAGATAAAAATAGGCGGTTTTAAAATTACACATACTATAAGAATCCATTTTCTGTATCTAACTAAATAAAACAAAAGCCTGGAAAAGGAATATTTCAAAATATTAAAAGTAGTAAGATTAAAGAAGTTTCAGTTTCTTCTTTAAACTTTTTATATTTTGAAGTTCTCCATAGTTATGTATTAATTTTACATTAACAAATTAAGCTTTTTAAAAATGAAAAAGATTTCAAAATCATATTTGGGGGACAATTCCAGCATTATATTAATAAGTATGTATTAATATATATCATTTAAATATAATATTTTAGTTAACTTATTTCAATAAGTTTAGTTATTTTACTAAAACACCTATTTGTGTTAGGATGAAAATAAAGGGCAGCTACACTGAATCACATGAAAACGGATGGCAGTGGGAAGAAACTTCTCTTTAAGTCATGTGGCAATGACTACAGTTTTTAGCATAGAGTATTCTTTCATTCATTAATTTCTCCTAAGTATTTTTGCCTGGAAAGATACTTTGGGCCTGGCTTCTATCTTTGAATTTGGGAAGTTTTTCAGTCATCAGATTTAAAGAACTAACCCCAATGTTTAGTTCTTTCTTTTTAGATTTATTTATTTATGCACACAAGAACAGGGGTACATGCCAGAGGTGCAGGGTGTGAGAGGATTCACCAGAGACAGAGTGGGGAGCAGAACAGGCAGATGTACCTAAACACACTGCTGACAGAAGCAGCAGGAGTGTCAGGAGAATTCTGCTGAGACATGTGGGTCACCTTCCCTGCCTCAGGGAATCAAACTTGCGCTGCAGTGGCTGCAGATTGCTTCATAGTCTGCACTTTAACTTGTTATGCCACTAGGGAGGGTCCCCAACTTTTGTTTCTAACCAAAACCGAGGTCATCTAAAAAAAAAACCCTGGACAGAACAGAGCAAAAAAGGATAAGAAGACTCTGAGAAGTAGAAGGAAGCAGATAAGTTGCCTAGGGAACTTGGGGTTCCCTGAGTTTTCCAATTATGTACAAAGTATTCCCAGCTTGAATCTATAATCAGATACCTCCAACCTGGTATCATAGACAAAAAAGCTTCCAAGAAAAACTTGTTTCCCTTACCAAAGAAAATGGAAAAATTTGGCCTAGTAGAACAATCAGCATACCCACATTAGTGGTATTAGTGCTCTTCCACAAGCAAGAGTGGGAAATGATCTTAGTAAAAACCAGAAGTTATATTTTTAAAAAAATGTAATATTTCTTTGTCCAACAAATGTTTATTGAGCATCTACTATATTCTGTTCCAGGCTCCATAATAGATTTAGGTAACATACAAAGTAGAAAGAAAAATTACTTCACTTCAAAATTTCAAAGTTCAGTGGAGACATATTAACAGTGATATAAGCATTGGGTAAGTAAGAGATGTTAGTAGAAGATGTGCCAAATGAAGTCATGGCTTACACTAATGTAGGTTTGATGTAGATGTATGTAGATATGTTTATTTGAAAATGTAAGTTTTAGGGCCCTCCCTGGTGGCACAGCGGGTTAAAGCACTGTACTAAGAAGTTGAGGCCACTTCAGCATGAGTTCGATCCCTGCCTGCCCCGGAGGTGATCCACATGGCGAGGCAGACCTCTCCTGACCGCCCGCTGCTCCCCTCAGCAGTGTACTTCACCTATCTGCCTGTTCTGCTCCCTGCTCTGTGTGTGGTGAATCCTCTCACCATCCCTGAACCTCTGGCCTGTACCCAGTTCTGTATCCATAAATAAATAAACCTTTAATATATATGTATATGTATATGTATATGTATATATATATATGTAT
>NW_004567117.1:26228629-26247609 GCF_000260355.1 Condylura cristata | reverse complement strand
AGATCAGGAAATAGTTAAGAATTGACTTTATAGAACGATTAACTTCCCAAAAGGGGATTTTGTTCAGGGTTAATATCAATCCCAGAACAGCTATACTTAAGTTCAGACTCTGGAGTCCACACACAGATGATATCCCCATCTAAAACGAAGAGCACTACAGGAAGGGAATAATGTACATAATAATGTACTCTTCTGCTAATTGTGTTGCTTCCCAGGATAGCATGAAAACTGGGGTGAAAGAAGACAACCCTTTTCATATGGAATTCAAAGCCAATGTGCCCCTGGTCAAAGAGGCTGTGAAGACACTCAATGACATTGACATGGCCAAGGTCAACATCCTGATCACACCTGGTGGAGAGAAGGTAGGTGTTTAACTGTCTCCTGACAAAGATGCTTTGGATGTGACTCACAAAATGGACATCATAAAAACTCACACCAGCTGGTTAATTACAAGTATAATATTTTTCATCATAAAAAGAAGGGAAAGGATGGGGAAACACACTGTGCCACACTTGTTCAGGTGGTCTTTGGTGTACAACATGAATCAAATAATTCAAAGCTTTATTGCTAAATATTGTTTTAAAATCAATATCTATATGAGGAAACAAAGATTCAGACTCTCTAAATTCTTTGCTGAAGGACTCCAAAATAACAGAGGTAGAATTACAACTTTTGAGTAGTTCTTCTAACAGACTATGTCACTTTCCACCTCAGCAAACTATCATTTCTTGTAGGACTAAATCAAGAGGATATAAATTCCAAATAAAAAATATATGAGGGCCCTCCCTGGTGGCGCAGCAGGTTAAAGCACAGCTCTAAGAAGCTTAAGCCACTTCCGCATGAGTTTGATTCCCACCTGCCCCGAGGAGATCCACAAGGCGTGGCAGACCTCTCCTGACCGGCCCTAACCCTAACCCTAACCCTAACCCTAACCCTAACCCTAACCTCTCCTGACCGGCCCGCTGCTCCCCTCAGCAGTGTACTTCATCTATCTGCCTGTTCTGCTCCGTGCTCTGTCTCTGGTGAATCCTCTCACCCTCCGCATCTCTGGCCTGTACCCCAGTTCCATATGAATAAATAAGTAAATCTTTAAAAAAAATATATATGAGAAAATATATTATTCATATCTTGAAAAGTGAAACAAAAGTCTTGTGACTTAAATGTGTAAAAATAGGAATGACTCCTATTATTGACCAGATAGAAGGCATTAATGTTCCACTTACTAATGTTATGAGTTCTATGTGTATTTATCTTTAAAATTTGATAAATTGTTTGATTGGCTTCATTAATTTGTTTCATAATCCTTATGCCTTTAATTGAATAAGAAATAAGATTGTCCACTCAGTATTTGAGTTCTATAATTTCAAGTGAGAGACAATCATTTTGTTGGTATGATTTACTTTAAAAAAATATATATTTTTCTCACTGCCATCCTTTGTAGCCCTTTGACCCTTTCTCCCTCCCACCTCTCTTTCAATTTTGGAGACCTCACTTCATGTATTCAGTATCTTAGTTTTTATATGTATTTTACTTTGTCGAACTTTCCACTGTGTCTTTGTCATTCTGACTTGCTTTTTACTACACATAATTTCCTTGAACTCTTTCCATTTTGTTGTAAATGGCAACATTTTGTCTTTCCTTAAGGCTGAATAGCATTCCATTGTATACATTTGCTTCTGTTTCAAAATGACAGTTAATTACTGTAGGGTATATATTTGCCTGCATGTGTTCCTTGATCTGTTATCTCTGATCTATGTTGATGTTGATCTAGTCTGCTCAGTATTACCAAAATAACATCCCTTGATAGCTTTTACTCTTTATCTTCATTGTTGCATAAAGAATCATATGTTAATTCATGTTCTCTCTGTAGTGGGGAGTAACTGGATCCAATCCAGTTCACAAGGCTGTCTACCACTTGTTGTGGTGAGCTCCCTGCATGCCTGTAGTGCTCTCCCTCCTTAATTGTAGCTAAGTGGGTCTTTTTGGGATAACTGACCTGAGCAGCACCCAGAGGTCATCTGTCCTGGATATGACATTAGGGCCACAGTGGCCCTGCCATCACATAACTCAATCTTTTTTTTTTTTTGTGCATACAAGAACTGGAGTATAGGCCAGAGATGTCGGGGCATGACAGGATTCATCAGAGATAGAGTCGGGGGAAAGAACAGGCAGATGAACTGAAATACACTGCAGGGGAGCTGCAGGGGAGACAGGAAAGGTCTGCTGTGTCATGTGGGTCAGCTCCCTGGCCAGGGATTGAATTTGTGCTGCAGTGGTTGTGGACAGCTTTATAGTGCTGGGCTTTAACCCTTGCACCACCAGGGAGGCCCCACATAGCTCAATCTTATGCTAACTTTGCTCATGTTGGAAGTCTTTTGAGTGAACTCCTTTTTCCTGCTTTGATGGATAGCTTACTGTAGACTCCTGTGAAAGAATAGGTAAGTCTCCATCTTTTCAGCCCCAAGGAGAGTCAGAGGCATTGGGATGGATACCAGGACTTTATCTTCATAAAGTGGAAGACATTCCATATTGACAGCAGAAGTGACTATTGACAGCCTTGGAGGAGAGGACAACTTGCAACATTTGAGGCAGGTATGCCTAACAGTGTAGGACAGGGAACAGGTATTCACAATGCTGTCCTCTCTAGTAGAAAAAGGAGTGCTCACCATCATCTGCTGCAGAAGTCAAGGAAACAATGGGTGGCAGAGATATTTTTATCAAGTGTGATTATGGCAAATAATGTGCAATCTGGCTGCAGCTAAACTACTGTTATTTAGCAAAATTTACCTATATGGAACAATTCCTTCCTTAATGGTAACAGGTGATGATAGCACCGCTGAATTTTGATTCCCACAAAGGGTTTTTCTCAACTATGATGAGAAACAGAATACATTTTGTTTTTTGGAGTAAAACCCTAGAGAAGAACAGAAGGAAACTCAATATTTGGTAACAGAAGTCTTAGGTTCATTATTGAATAAAACTGGAAGAAATCTCATAAAATTGTATGAACCAACCTCACGCCTTCAGATAAAAAATGTCTAACAGCATCAAAACACAAAATCAAGGCTTTGAAACATATTATCTTCTGGAGCCCCTCTATATTACTGCCTTCCCCCTATTTCCTTAGAGCTTTCTAAGGAAATTTTAATAATTCCAGTAATTATGATAATCAAAATATTCTTTGAAAAACCTAACCCCACATTTTCCCCCTTAAGGTTTTAAATAACAGCTTTATTAAGATTTAAGTCATATGCCATAACATTCTTTTTTAAAAAGTATAATTTAGTGGTTTTCAGTATATTCAGAGTTGTGCACCTATTATCACTAATATTAACCCATTTTGATCAACCCTAAAGAAACTCTCTACCCATTAGTAGTTATTCCCCATTCTCTCTTTCCCTTGTCCTCGGCAATAGGAGTCTACTTTTCCTTTCCTAATGCCTCTTCTGGACATTTCATATAAATGGAATCCTACAACATGATCATTTTACTTGGCTTCTTTCACTAGACATGATGTTTTCCAGGGTTATCTATGTTGTAGCTTGCATCAACAAGCTTCGTTCCTCTCTAAGGTCAAATAATGCTACAGTGTACAGAGAATCCATATTTTAAAAATCTATTCATCAGTTGATAGAATTTTGATTGTTTATGTTCCTTGGCTTTTAAGAGTTCTTAAATATATTGCTGCTCTCTTTGTGTAAAGGATTTGTGTGGATATATGTTTTCAATTCTTTTGGGGATATGATTAGGAGTGGAATTACTGGGTCATAGTGGATCTCTATACTTACATTTTGAGGATCTGCTGAACTGTTTTCTAAGTGCATCAATTTTCATATCCACTAGCAATGCATGAGGTTTCAGTTTCTCCACATCATTATCAGTATTTGGTATCGATCATCTTTTTGATTGTAGATATCCTAGGGAGTGTGAAGTAGAATCTTGTGGTTTTAATTTGCATTTCTCTAATGACTAATAGTGTTAAATATATTTCCTGGGTTTATTTTCCTATGGAGATATCTGTTCACATTACTTTCCCATGTAAAAAAGTAGGGTTATTTATCTTATTATTGTTGAATATTAAGAATTCTTAATATATTATTGGTCCATGTATTTTATATCCACATATTACTTCCTTTTATTCCATTCCATGGGTGTATTTTCACTTCCTTGATGATGTCTTTTAAACATGGAAGTTTTTAATTCTGATGAAATCATATCTATATTTTTCTTTTTTCTACTCTTGGTGTCCAAATATTGGCTAATTCAAAGTCACAAAGTTTCCTAAGATTTTTCTAAGTTACTTATATCTATGACATATTTTGAGTTAATTTTGGTATATAATGACTAAGATGCTGCTCCAAGTTTTCATTGTTTTGCATGTGGATATCCAGTATCCCTACTACTAGTTGTTGAAAAGAAATTTCTTTCCTTATTGACTGGTCTTGGTACCCTTGTTGAAAGTCAGTTGACCATAAATCTAAGGACTTGTTTTTGGACTCATAATTCTATTCCATTGATCTGTATGTTTAGTTTTATGCCAATACAACACTGTCTTGGCTACTTTAGTTTTCTAGTATTTCCCTTAAGTTTAAGCTGATTTCCTCTCTCTTTGCCAGAGAGAACAACTTGACTTGCCTGCCTCCAATTTTCTAAGTCCTTATCACAGAGTGATGGCGTATTTCAGCTGTAAGGGAACTTGGTGAATAACTGGTACAGTCATTTCATCTTACAGATGGTGACTGTGAGCCCAGAGATTGGTCTACATGATAGGAATAGATGGTCCTTCCTGCATACATTGTACCAAGTTTAAGAAATCTTATCCACTTGTCATATTTACTTCAGAATTTTTTTGTAAAGAAATCAAATACCATAAACTCTGTATACTCTTACCTGATTCTATTTTTCTCATTCCCATTCCAGGAAAATCTATCATCTTGAATCTAGTGTGTATCATTTTATGCCCTTGCATTTTTCCAGTGCCAAGTTATATATAAATAGATACACATACATATGCACACATATCATATTATCATTTAGCAATGTTCTTTTCTCATTTTAGCATTGTTTTAAGGTGTACTCATAGTGATGCATGTAGTATTGCTTCACTTATTTTAAATGTCCTATCATGTTCCATTTAATGAATATCACTTTGTGATAGCCACTCTCTTTGTTCAAAGATATTGGATTCATTCCTGTTTTTCTATTATACACAGTTCCTACAAATGTGTCCCCTTATTCATATATGAGTGTGTCTCTATGGGAGTAATACCACTGGAGAGCAGCAGAGGACCTGCAGCTTTTTAACTAGATTAGCAAATTCTTCTCCAAGGGCTTCTCATAGCTACTGTTTTTCACAACATTACTTGTATCTGATACTGTCACAGTTTTCATTTTTTACCACTCTGATGCGTGATAATGTCATCTTGTTATTTAATTTGCATTTCCCTGATCTCCAGTAAAATTAAACTTCTATTACAAATGTTTATTGACCTTTTTCTCCCCTTAAATTATATACTTGAAAAGTACTTTTAAAATACTGTTTTCCCCCTACATTATGAAATTGCTGCTTTATATTTAACCTAAAGGCTCATCTATGCCTCTTGCGACTGCTGCCATGGTTGTTAGCATTACCTTCATAACAACTATTTAGTGAGTGGTGCTCTTTTTCTGCAACTTTTATTATTTTAACTCTCACAAGATACTTCCTGTTGATAATTTCCATAGTTTTTCATAGTATTTAAGGACAATTTCCTATCTTGGCTGGGGCATTTCAATTTTCATTTTCTGTCTTCTAATACTTTGTGATATGCTGGAGTTTTTGCACTAAAGTCTTCTATAAAAAGTCATATACAAATTGATTGAATAGAGTGAATGCTAAAGATTTGACATTTGGGTCACCATTTGAAATTGGCAGCTGAAGAGTGAGTCATTTATCAAGTAGCTCCCATTCAAATGATGCCAATTAACAATAATGGGGATTCCATGTTTCCTGGAGTGCTCATAATATTTACAACAGCCTCTATAACTTCACTAAAAGCATGTAAAAATCATGTAATATATACCATTTGTATGTGTAATCTAAGCTTAATAGGAAGAAATTAAACCCATCTAGAATGTTACTATCTTTCAGAAATAACATTGATATTTGCATAATATTTATGCACAAAATAATTACAACTCAATTGATGACTTCTAATTTTCCATGTATGATGACAATCTGGTATAATCTGTCTTTATTCATTCATTCTAGTCAATAAGCAGATATTTAGTTTTAGTTACATGGAAGGTACATTGCTTTTCGGTGTGATTAATACTCACGTATCCCACATTTATTAAATATGTACTGTATTCTAGGCACTGGGAAAGGCACTTTAGAAAGTTCTCATTTAATATTCTCCATAGCCTTATAGGTTATTGTCCTAGTTTTTACAAATGATGAAAATGAGCCTTAAGAAGTTAAGCAACATAGCTGGTGTCACTAAACATTTAAATGGCAGACACTTGATTAGTCACACGTATTACTTTGTTGACTTTCCATTAACCAATAGCTAGGCAGGTGAAACCATTGTGTTTTATTACCTATGTCAGAGTCTCAAGAGAAGAAAATAGGACAGTAAGTGGAGGATGGAGGAGAGAAGGAAGGAAAATACTAAGGTGCAGAGTTTGGGCCCCTAGGAGGTGCCAGAGGTCCTGAGGATTCTGAGACTTGGAGTGTGGGGGAAGTCAAAGGTCAGCATCAGTAGCTGGCTTAAAAATTTGGACCTTACAGAACTTGCTGTTACTTTTAGTTGTTGGAGGTTGATGAGGCAGAGAACAAAGGACTACCTCCTGAAATGAATAATTTTGTATCCTATTTATTTAATTTTTACTATTACTTCTTCAGTGACTTTATTAATAATAATTCATCTTACAAAAAGCAGCATAATGTCCTACAGTTATTTCCAGGTTAACTAGTAGGAAGCCATCTTTTGACCTACATAGTTTTGTCAAGGGTTCAGAATGTGGTACAAAAAGATTGAATTGTTATTAACATCGTTATTTTTTATTAAAGGTGAATATGACAAAAAAGAATCATGCTTGTCCACAAGACTACTTAGCACTTCATGGTTTTCCTTTTCAAATGTGCTTTTGCAAATATTAAACAGACAAACGATTCTACTGTGATGTGAATAGAAGCCACACAGCTGTAACTCCACGGACTCTGTGAATATGTTCCCTGCAATGTCAATTAATTTTGCTTCCTGAAGCATATTCTTTCATGTATAGTTTCATCCATGCTGTGTGTTCTGCCTGCAATGATTAGAGGCCTGCTAAAGTGGATAAAAATAACAAATTAAAAGCGGAAAAAACAACAAAACATAATAGCTTTTCAGGAGTGAGGCCAGAACTCAGAGTCTGTTTCCTTTCCATTTTCTATGTTTTAATTTATAGTGTAAATTAATCGCCTTTCTCCCACCCCTTGATAAGAATGGTCTTTTGCACTCTATTAACCCCAGGTTCTAGAGAGAGGCAATTTCCTAACAGGTGAATTAACACTAGATAACATTACCTCAAATGCCAAGTCATTTAATGTGTAATTGAAAAAAAAATTTTTTTAGGAGGGAGTCAGGCAGTGTCTTCACTTTTTTTTAAAAACATTATAAAGAGTCTTTACAAACTATAGACTCCCTACCTCCCGAGAGTGATTTGCCTATTAACAAAGCACAAGAACAACTCCCACACCAGTCCGTGAAGAAACAGCCCCCAATTTCCAATTACTTTTGCCGCTGACAGTTCACTGGACTGTTAAGACGCCTTCGGTACCATTGTGCGTATGTGGCGAAGCCAGGCAGCCGTCGTGCGCAGCTCTTTTTGATTATGCAGTAATTAGACTGTTCCACTAATGGAAGGAGGGAAAAAGTTTCCAGAGAAAATGACATCCCGTGAAGCTTGCTTTGAAAAAATCAACGGCACAAAAGAATAAAGAGTAACCTTTTTGTCATGAACACTGAAAGGTTTTATTCGTTAACTAAGCTGCATTAAAAATGAAAAGTTAGAATCTCAAATTAGCTCAGGCATAATTGTATGTTTGCTTGCAAATAATAAAGCAAATAGGTGATTCCGACAAGCTCATTAGTCAATAATAAGGCCGTTCAGAGATGTACACAAGAGCCTTCTGGACGTCAAAGAGCGTCTGGGATTCAGTCTCTGCGTCTGAATTCATTGAAGATCCCTTGACAGTGTGAGGAGAGGGGGAGCTTGCCCTTTTGTCCTTGAACCAGCTTCACCTGAGAACTCTGCTCTTCCTCTGGGTGATTAATATATTAGTCACCCTATAAAAGTTCCCCTGATTTATTTTTCTGGTGGAGAATTTAATTCCTTCTCCTCTTAAAATTAAAAACTCAGTTCAGTCTCTGCTCCTTCGTCTTGCCGACACCCGGTCTTCTTTTCCCATTTTCTCCTCACTCGACTTTGTATTTTTAGTATTTTGTGTGAATGTGACATTTTCCTTTTACCTATAGAATCTCCCCATCCTCTTCCCCTAGTATGAATTGGAAACAGCATTTCTTTATTCAGTGTTCTGCAAATGACTGGCAATCTATTGCAGGTACCAGTATAAGCAAAC
The DNA here is from genome assembly GCF_000260355.1 of Condylura cristata. Lineage (NCBI taxonomy): Eukaryota > Metazoa > Chordata > Mammalia > Eulipotyphla > Talpidae > Condylura > Condylura cristata. The sequence continues at coordinate 26,239,004 of NW_004567117.1, read as the reverse complement.
GTCTCCCTTTTTGGTCTTAGAAATTCTTAGCAGCTTGGATGCCCTTTGCAGTTTCTCCTTTTTTTGTGTGTTAACAGACATAGTAAAAAGAGTTTAGAGATGGGAAATGTTAAAATTATCACTTAAATACATTTCTCTGATGAAAGAGAATTTTTATTTATCCTAGTGTTCATAGATTATTGGCTTATGCCTGAATGTCTGTGTAACAGTTCTCTGGTTCTGTTTCTCTTATATATGTAATTAATAAACAACATATTTTTAGGACGGCCATGGTGACTGTAACTTTCAAATAAAAAATTGAGAATTGAAAATGTGACACAAGTTTTCTGTGCCAATTCTGCCACTGAGAACACACTGTTAGATTTTGATTATGAGGTAGTGACAGATTTGAGTGCTAGGAACTTTCTCTGTTTATGAGATGACAGGACATTTTAAAATGGGAGAGGACATTTAAAACGTTGCTTTGCAAAGGTTTTCACCATGGGGCTGTGGTATGGACAAAATAGAAGGGCAGAGGGTTTTATGTACAAGTTTTAGCATACTAGTTACAGTTTGATCTTATCCTCTCTTAAGAGAGCAAATTTGAAAGCAAATGAGTGAGTGTGACATTATTCATGATGATTCTCAAAGATACTCTATTTTATTAAGAACATTTTCAAAAGTATTTTCTTATTAATGTCTAATCTTACATCTCACACTAAACGTGATCTTCAAATAGTTTATAGTTGTTAGGGACAAATGAGTCTTGTCCTGACACTTTAGTTGAAAACTGGTGATTTCAGATATGGTCCCCTGTGTCAAGAAATATAATGTAGTTTGAAATTATTTGTGATTCTCCATCTACCGTTGCTGATGGAGAAAGGTTAAAAAAAAAAAAAAAAAGGAAAGAAATGACAATTTAAAAGAGCCCATTTCAAAAATAAGACTTTTCATTTTACCAGTCTCGACGCCTCTGCCATTGACATTATTACGGGCATTACCATCATTAGAGTGGTCCTGCTCATCAGCAGAGCCATGAATCTAGGGAGAGCTGTAGAAGAAGGACCCAGTCTTTGCTCCTGAGGGCCTTTGTTCTCCCCCATTAAAACAAATACTCAGAGAATGTATTTTTAAATTGGTTCAATTACTCTTAAATGTTCTAAACGTATCACTATGATTTTATCTTGTGTATCTCACTCATTTGAAGATGGGTGATATGTATACTAAATAAAAAAACAAACAAGCAGATTCTGCAACTAAAGCTGCTCTTCTTTATTAAATATTGGTGTGAATAATTTTTTTTATAAACATGAGAATATTTGAAATAGGGTTTAACTGAACTGGACTGCTTATTTTTCATTAGCTTTGTAGCAAGTTATCTCTTTACATAATTGCTTTCTGACATTTTTAATATGTGTTTTGGGATTTTTAAACTATATTTCTTGTATTGGATTGTCTTAAAATTTGACATCACCTAATGTGTAATCTTCCTGCTTTATTATATAAACAGGGTCTATGTAACAAAATCTGTTTTAAAGGGTTATGAGTTCCATTCTCAAAACTACCGAGGGTGTTTGTAACATTTGTGATCCAGTATATAGGTATGGAGTTATGTATGTATTTGGGGTCACTGATGCTGACTATTGATTTTTTTTATACTTTTTAATTTACAACATACCATTAGTTCCTGGTAGAATGCATTCCGGCTCTCCCTGGTGGCACAACAAGTTAAAGTGCAGCACTCTGAAGCCACTGTAGTGCGAGTTCAATCTCTGCCCAGGGAGATGACCCATATGGTATAACAGACCTCTCCTGACCTGCCATCTGTCCCCTCAGCAGTTTATTTCAGGCTATCTGCCTGTTCTGCTTTCCACTCTATCTCTGGTGAATCATCTCACCACCTTCCCACCCCCCACACACCTCTGGCCTGTGACCTAGTTCTTGTATGCATAAATAAATAAATCTTAAAAAAAAAAATGCATTCATCATTGTATCCTGCTCCCATAGTTGTTTCCTATTTCTACAATCATTTTATTCTCCTTAGCAATACCTTTTCATGTGTATGTGTTTTTATAAGTTGCATATCTTGTTTGTATGTTTAATGTATATATAACATTTTGTCTTTGTGCATTTTTACTAAGCATTACCTCTTAAAGATTCACTCATTTTTCTGTAAGCACAGATGGTTGTTCAAAAGCTAAGAAACAGCTAACAAACAAGCAATCTTAACCTTACTGGAGAGTAAGAGAAGTCCCAGGAATAGACAAAAGGTGTGGATCAGTAACCCCTCACGCTGATACACCCCAAAGTATCATTTTGAATATTATTAAGTACCAAAATATGAAGGACAAAATAATATTTGTTAAAACTTCAGAGAAGGAAGTCAGTAAAGGGTGGAGAAATAAAGAGAACTAGAAACCCACAGGAGAAATGCAGGTGGAGAAAGAAGACTGTTCCTCTAAAGGAGGAAGAAACTAGAAAAAAGCAGATTTGGTACTAGCATCGTTATAACTTCCAAGAAGCAGGTAGCCCAGGAAATGTCCATTCTAGTTAGTAGAAATTTTACTACATTTGGTACAGTTTTTAATTTGTAAGCATTTGAGTAAGATCTGGATCAAAATCCAATAAATTCTAGAGTGGGGAAGTGAAATGATGAAGTCATAGAGATACATTTGAATGGTTACATTTTATATTTGAACAAAATTTCCTTCTATTCTTTTAATTTTCTTTGCTGTGGTACCATGACAGTTCTTAAGGGTAAAATTCAGAAAATATATATGCCAAAATTTTCATTATTAAAATAAAAAAGGCACAAATTTAGATATCTTGAGCTCACACCCACGCATAACTCACATACATTCTCAGACACAATCTTATTACATTTACTGATATTTCTTTAACTCCAGGCCCCTCCCACCTGCCTTACACATATGATCGCATTTAACCTTCAAGGAATGGCTCCATGACACAGGCTCTGTTGTTATTCACACTTGAGAAAGTCACAGAGAGGTAAAATAACTTGCTCAAGTTCATATAAGTAATATTTCACATCGTTTATTTGTGATTGTTAATGCTAGACAATCTGTGTCAATTTAAACCTCATCTTTACTCCACTGGAATTCACAAGATTCCTTAATTTAGTTTTTGGCTGTTTGTTAGACTAAATAGACACATATAGTTCTAAACCAACATATATTTAATTGCCAATAGATGACCAACTCCAATTCTTCCTATATACATAAAGCCCAAAGTAAACATGTGGGATAATGTCAGATGTTAAATAGCCTGATGTTTACAGCGCATTGTCAGTATACCATTCTGTGATTTAAACACCTCTGCATTTTTCATATTTTATTCTGAATATAATTGCTCTTGAGTTATAATATAAAACACCAGCACTTAGCAGCTGGAAAATAACATTTTGATGGTAGCTGAGACTTGGGGAACAACTCTACAACAGATCCTGTCAATATTCAGCTGACAGAGGCTACTTCTGCTTGTTTCAGGGGAAGATTTTCAATCTGTCTGCAACTAGCTGCCAAAACTTTTGGATGAATAGGGAAGAATACAGTCAATCACCCAGATGTTCCACCTGCAGGAGGCCAAGCACCCAGCTATTTGGAAACAATCAGGTGTCCAGAACACAAAGACAACACATCTGGAAGGTGTGTGCATGTGTGTGTGTGTGTGAGCTTATTAAGAAGATGTATTATTTCATGTTGAAATAATTCTTAACCCCTCTTGTACCTAACTCTGAAAAAAGAATAAGTTTAGAAAAATGTTTAAGTATAGTCCATGTAAGTTGAATCTGCTGACAAACTGTGGATAATTTTCTCAACATATGCATGAATGTGTGCTATCCAATGCCCAGTCTTTTTTGGGCATTGATTATTGAGCTCTATATTCCTGTAATGATACGTTAAATGATGTATCAACTCTAGTTTTTCTTGGCTCCCTACTATCTCCATGTAAATTCTAACACTTTGTCAAGGTTATCTAGTCCTAAGTGAATTCAAATATACAATAAGAACTGAAAACATAATTTCCCTAGAAACTCATATTCAAATTACAAGATATACTGCAGGGATTTTAAGTAGGTGGGGGATATGGTTAGAAATATTTTTAGAGGCTTAGTTCAAGATATACATAATACAGATCTCAGATTTTGAGAAACAGGATCAAAATATAGTGATTTAGTATGTGGAAATATCACAATATTCTGAAATGGTGAAAAAGTAAAACTTGATATCGTAGTGCCATTTTAGATGCATTGGGGTATTAGAGTGCCAATATTAGATGGTTAGAGGTAATGGGAAGATTGTGAAGACAGGATCAGGAAACAAGAATGTTACATTGCTATTAAGCTGGGGAATAAAAGGAAACATAACTTGAGCCAGCCAGATATGCTCTAGATAAGATTATAAGGAGTAGAGAACTGTGAGCTGAAATGTAGTCTACCTTATAGGTCTGGAGCTGTTCTCTCTTCTTGCTAAAATAATCAATTATTTTTCTCTTTTAAGAAATAGATTTAATGCAACAGCTGAACACTGTGATAAATTGTCTGAAACTAGTGCAGACCATCTGGCTGTCATGAATAGTCTTAAATAAATTGAACCAAAAGTTAGAAATCTAAGGAGACAGTAGCTTCCATCTTAAAAGAAGGTGCAAGTGTTGGAAAACATGCTCTGATTTTCAGATTCTTATTCATTGCAACATGGAACATTGGCTCACTATAGAGGTGATCATGATACCATAACTAGTTCCAGACAAGGAAAGCATAAACAGATTTATAAAAGGAGCTACAGATCTCAGAATACCAGAGAGACTCCAGATAACCAATGAAGCTTACTCTAAATTTGTGCTCATGGATTCAGTCTTTAGTTGACATTCATGGAAACATAGTAATGTTAGAATCAATTGTCTTGATGATTTCTTTCTCTTATAATCCAAATAAAAAATATTCATTTATTCGTGCATTCAATTGGGAACATTTATTGAATAGTCACAATATGTAGCCACTGTGACACAAATAAACAAAATGTGGTCCCTATCCTTTGGAGCACATCATCGAATGCAAGAATAGGAGGCAAACAATTTTAATGGTATTATACATCATGACGCCTGGGTAAGGTTTCAGTGACAGTGTGCAAAGAGATGCACTGAGTTTGCCTGAGAAAGATGGAAGGGACTTCAAAGAGAACGTTAATTATATAAAAGCACTATGTGACCAAAATCAGGGACTGAGAGAAAACAAAATAGATTTCTTGGGCTAAAATGAAGCATAGACCTATAGAAGGCCTAATTTTATTGGTGGGTATCATATTTCTCTTCAAGATACCACAGGGACAAAAAAAAAAATGTTGTTGAAGACACAGATCTTCATCATTACACCTACCATCAATATGTTAGGTATTATTAGCTATTGCAAGCTGAACTGTTGTGAAAATAGACCCTAAATTCTTAAAGACAAAACATTTTATTTCTGGCACATGAAATTTTAGGTCAGGTATTCCAGAGATTTAGAGAATCAGGCTTCTTCTGCCTATGACCCTATCATATTCGAGGATTTTTGGCCAACAGCATAATAAAGGAGAGCTTTATCTGGGGCCAAGAGAAAAAGATTGAAAGAAGGTGAAGAGGCCTGCTTCTGCCTTAAGATGCCTTAAAGCAGTACACACCCTTTTAACTCACATATAGTTTGTCAAAAAGCAGTCTCAGAGCTGCATCTAAGGATAGAAGGGGCTGGGAAATTTAATCCAGTCATGTCTCCTGAAAGGAGAGATAAGGTTTTGGTGTCTAGGAAGTATTTTCTGCTACAAATATGAAATTAAACTGATAAAAGTGTAAAAGGTTCTAAATCATTCTCAATGAATGCAAACCAATGAAGTAAAACTTCTCAGTATATTATGCAAAAAAATTTATATCAGCTTAAAAATTAATTGTGCACAAACAGAATAAGAAAGTCATATTAACAACATTCTTGCAGTAAAAAATTCCTGGAGATTTTTGTGGAAGATGATTCAATATGGATCAGCAGTTTGATATGATTCCTAACAAACTGACACATGCAGTTGTAGACTGCATCAATACAAGTGTGCAGGGAGGAATCAATTTTGATCTAGAAATATTTCATTCAAAAGCTTTTGCTAGAGTTCTGGTGATATTTTAAGAGGTATGCAAGTGAACAGGAGAAGTCTATGATGGTAAAAATTACAAGAATCTGAAACTTTGTTATTCGAGGACAAGTAATATAAAAACCAGGTTGTGCCCTATAAAATAGTGTTTCTTCTATATTTGGGAAGTTGTCTGTGTGAGTGTGTGTGTGAAATGGGGAAAGATACGGATTAAAGTGGTCTTTAAAATTCAAAGATATGTAAAGTTTAAGTGCTTGGAGTTTAGTCACATGGAAGAGAGAGTAGATTCATTCTCTTCTGCATCATGAAACCAAGGAAGGCACATTTTGGCTTAATATGATGAAGATCTGAATAATAATTGAAGCTATACAAGAATGGTGGACTAGGATGCTTAGAGAACTATTGGGACTCACATCACTGGAAGTGCTTGAACAGAAGCTGAATGACCTTGTGTTGACCTTGCTGTTCAAAAAATTTTCTCTTAAAATGGACTAGCAGATCTCTAAAATATTTTCTGGTTCTAGGAGTGACTAAATTTGGCAATATTACTATTACTCTCTGGATGATACAGGCTTGATAGAATTCCAAGTGAGACACAACTGAAGGTGACCTGCGTTAACCTGGGGAAGAGGCACAAACTGTGTGGCCAATATCACTGACTGCCCTAGCAAAGCACTTTTTAAATCATTGTGACTGGCAGCTATTTTTCATGAGACACTATGTTGCTTGAAATCAAACATGGACAGACAAATTATGGTTATTCTGATAGAAGAATTTGGCAGATATTTTTGAAAATGAACATTGTTACTTTAAGACAATACACATTATTATTCCCAGTGAAAACATTTAAAATGTTAGGCCAAAATTGGAAGAATGGGTGTTTTACATTTTCTATTGTTCCCTGATACTTTTAAGAATTTTCTAATGAGGTCAGCGGTGATATTATTAACCAAATTTGATTTTATTTTATGTTGAATGATGAAATGAAAGATATGTTTAACTCAATGAGTTGTACTTTCTAAATGACCAGTAAATAATGTCATAAAATCATGCATGGGAAAAAAGTTCCACTTGAAGTTCACAATAAAAGCAGTGGATTTTTATGTGTCAGAGTACAAAAATTAGTGCTATGGTTTCGGATTCTATATTGTGACTAATATGGTTACATGTGTTGAGTTTTGGTGTAGTATCAAAGAAGAACAGCTGAAGTATCTGAAATTGCTACTAAATCATTATCCTCTCCTTGAACTACATAACTGATTGCGACCAGATTTTCTTCACATACTTAACCAAAACCACACATGGCAATACTGAACGTCAAAACAAATGCAAGAATTTAGGTTTCTTCTATTAGAGTGAACATTAAAAAGATTTGTAAAAATGCAAAGCAATGTCACTTGTTTACCTAAGTTATTTTGCTTTGACAAATAATTACCTTTTAAATAGATGTGATTTGTGTAAAAATGTAATTGTGTTTATTATTATTACTATAAATGAATTAATACTTTAAGACTTATTTTATCTTCTACTAAGGATATAGCTAAAATATTTCTTTCATTCATTTGTACTATCTCCTTGAAACTTTCAATAACCATGAATACAGGTATTATTATATTTTGCTTTTTACAAATGATAGAAAATAGTGAGCCAGAGAAGTTATGGAAGTTGTGAAGTTATAATTCGAATTTAGATTATTTAGCTCTTGTTGTACTTTTTGCTTTCATTTTAGAAAAGACCAAATCACCCCCGAGAAGGAAAAAGGACAGAGACTGCAGAGACCCCTTGGGCAGCCATAGTAAGGAGGAAACTTAGGGAAATCACGACATTGGGTTTGCAGCACTGAAGGGATGTTTAGAAATAACTGGATTATCTTCACAGTCCACAGTTCACAAAGTACAGAGCTAAGATTTGTCTTTACCTTTGAGTGAAAACTGAGGCAAGGTCTGTGACTCTTGGAAAAACTGACGCTATAAAAGTAAGTCTAAATCCTGCAACGAGTATGTCTCATGTAGCAATCCATAAAGTAAAATTTCTCTTGAAATTACAACTTCTCAGCCTCCCCAGCCAGGATTAGGTCTTAAAAAGGTGAAGGAGATGTGGATCCTTTCGCCTAACCTATTGCCAGGGCACCTTGTTCATCTTCCTTAGTATGAATTATAGTGGAGGGCTGGCTTTGGGGAGGGGATGGAGACTCAGCGGCAATAGGAAAGCTCGTATTTGATTGGTGTCACTGTGATCTGAATTTTCTATACTGGAAACTGATTCTTTCTATCATGAGGGTATTTCTGTGGTCTTTGAGTACAACTTTTTCCCACCCCAAACCTTAACATCTCTGGGTAATTATGAGTAATTGTATTTCTTCTTCAACTGGCCACTTGACTTCCAGACATGAGCTCTAAAGTAAACCTTTTGCTTCTTTTCTGAATCCTCAGACCTGAGTTTTTCCTTGTCCCTCAGATAGTGATCCAAGAAGAGCTCATTTCAGCTGTCTAAAACTCTTGGTTCTCACCTATTCTTTAAGAAACCTGGCATCTGTGACCCGTTGTTGATGAGAATGTAATGATTTGATCAATTGTAGTTCTTTATCTAGCTTCTCTGGATTTGTGTTGATCCAAGTAGAGTCAGACATCCTCCAGATTTTTGTAGACATTGCTCATACTCTCTAGGAGGGCTCATAGAAGTACAATTTTCTAGACTTCATTTTCAGGCTATTATGCATTCCACACTCTTCATCTGGGTGTGTGTGTAGGAGGGAGTGTTGTCAGAGTCAAAGCACTGCCTATATGACCCACCGCTGAATAAGCCTAGTTGAGACTGAACTAACTGGATAACGCACTCATTTGTGAACAACAATTAATGGTTATAACTTAAAGCCACTAAATTTGGGGGTGATTTTTTATGTAGTGATATATGATTGTTACAGGTCTCAATGACAAAACAGTTCCATTTTGATATCCTCTTATAGTAATAAATAACTTGAAGCTATCTATAATAATATATAACTTGAAGGAGTTGAGAAAGTTGGGAGGGGAGGGGAAGAATATCACAGACTAGAAAGAGACCAAAACAAGAAAATGAAAAGAGGCTGAAATTAGTATTTATTCAGGAGCCAAGGGGTAGGCTAAGTGGAAATCAAACTTTATGCTACAGCACCAACATGAAAGAGGCCAGACGTGTGAGTTTGAGTTAAACTATGGAGATTTTGATCTGGAGGTGGGAAGTTTGCTTGTCTTTCTCTACGTAATGGAGAACCACCTGGAGGTGACAGTCATGGTTTTCTCCATTTCCATCATGAATTTTTGGCTTTCATTTCTGTCACCACCCAACCATAAAGCACTTGCTAAATTAGAGTATGAAGTCAATAGAAGCACCTTGATTTTATTCTACAAAATAGTGATTGGTAATAAAGGGGACATTCTCATTGTTTTTCCCTGTGAATAAACACCAGCTTATATTTCATGGTTAGAAGAACACTTTGACAGAAGATGAGTCATGATACTTCTATCCCAACCAAAAATAAACAGATGGGAGAAATAATCTCTCCTAAAAAAGGAAACACACACTGAAAACTGATCATGTTTAAATAAAGAGGATAAAAACACATTTGGTTATTTATGAAAGGCTTGAAGTCGCTTTCTTAAAGAGCCATGTTAATTTATTAGTGACCACTAGATGGCACTTGTGTACAGCATTTGAACTTGATGCCTATGGCAACAAGCGACCCATCGCTGTGGTCAGAATAGAATCTGAGACTTTGTGCTTGTGCTGTCTGCTTCCTCCCCCACCCTGTTTCAAGAGGGGGTGTAAAAGCGAAGGCCTAAATTTCCTTGGTGCTTTTTTGACTTACAGAGAAAAATGAACATGGCAGAAGTGTCCTGATTAGATTGGGAGAAAAAGGATGATGCATTCTTGCTGGATGAATCAAGAGAGACGATGTTCTGTCATTCTTTAGCTGTAGACCTGAAATACTAAGTTTAAATTTATGATTGCTGGCATGAGCCATGCTTCTCTGTTTACCCAGTCAGTGCATTTGGGTGAAGCATGAATAGTGCGTTTTCCGATTGGTTACTTTATCACACTGACGATTTCAGAAGATAAAATAATTCTTACCCTTTGGGGTGAAAAAGTGGATCTTACAAGTCTTATCAGATTACCGTGGATTGATTCATCTTTAGGAACGTTTGCTGCCTGGTTGTTTATTGCTGCCTCCAATTCATCTAGACATTTTCAGATGACACAAAGGATGATAGCATCTCTGAACA
>NW_004567117.1:26035650-26227424 GCF_000260355.1 Condylura cristata | reverse complement strand
TAACCCGCTGCGCCACCGGGGAGGGCCACCTGCTACTATTGTTAGGGAGAAATGAAGAGAATGAAGAGATGATGCGATTCCTAAGGAGGGCAAAGTGGACTTTGGTCCTCTATGAGAAATGGTCTCATATAGGCGCCAGTGATTTCCTGAACTGGACACTTCTTTATTTTGCTTAGCATACTTTCCTCTTTCTTTTGGTATGAATAAACATATCCTTTTTGAGCAACTGACTTTATTCTATTCCATGTGGTTCTTTTGTATCTTCCAAACACAGTATCTCAATCCTCTGGTGTTTGATTAAGCATGTTATCGGCCTCATCAATCATAGTATCTGGTATATAATTGGCTAAAGAGCCCAAACCAGCCCATCATACTTCTTCCCTAGGTTTTATATAGAAAATGCTATCTCTTTCTCTTGACCAGCAGGCTGGGATAATGCAAACTTGGAACTCTTGGTGGGTTCCCTCTCCTATTCCTTGATACATGGAGTACAACTGTCTGAAGTTATAGTGAAAGAGGCCAATAAGCAGAGAGAATTTTATGCATAGTCCTAGAGGCAAACAATGTGTCCACAAGAGCTTTCTCTTTCTTATACCCATCTTTTCCATCCTGTCTTATGCGTGGCTTAGCATTAATGCAAGGATATTGAATTGTCTAGATAGGATAGAATCAAATTCTCTATATCTCATCTCTCAAATTAGCATGTGAACATTTTTTTGTTTGTTTGTTTAAGATTTATTTATTTATGCATGCAGAACAGAACAGGCCAGAGGTGCAGGGGCAGTGAGAGGACTCACCAGAGACAGGGTGGGCAGCAGAACAGGCACATTGACGAAGTACGCTGCTGAGGGGAGCAGCGGGCAATACAGAGAGGTCTGCTGCACCATGTGGGTCACCTCCCAGGCGGGGATCAAGCTTGTACCAAGCAGCAGTTGCCAGCTTTTCAATGTTGCAGCTTAATCCACTGCACCACCAGGGAGGGCCCTTATATGTGAACATCTTGAGGGAAGAGTCCATATCTTATTTTTCCCTGTATGCTTTCAGTAACTCATAGGAAAAAATGTACAAAGAATATACTTGCTAAGTGTTTGTTAGTTTGTGAAACCCCACTTTTGGTAAGGCAGATATTTTATTCCCCTGGAGCATGGCATAGGTGAAAGGAGATAGTGATCCAACTCTTCCTAGCTGCTTGCCAAATAGGCTTTGTCACCACCACCTGTCTCTGGGTAGCATAGTTAATTTTTTAAAGCCAGAATTTTAAAACAAGAATTTTTCTTTTAAAATCTTGAAGAACCTTTCAAGAGGCATAAAGGTTTGCAGGTAAGATTATATTGAGGTGGTGTCTGTTGATTCCTCTATTGAGAAGTTTTCTAAATTTCCTGTCCTATAAAATTAGATTTGTGTAGACCATAGATAATAGGAAAGAACATGGATTTTACTTGAGTAAGACCTGGATTCTAATACTGGCTTTGCTGGCTGCTAATCATATAGTTTGATTCAATTCTTTAACTACAATTTTCACATCTATACATTGGGGGGGGGAGGTCATGATATTTTTCTTTTTGTAAAGATTTAGTTATGTATACAAGAACTGGGGTGTAGGCCAGTAGGTGAGTGGGTTTACCAGAGACAGAGTGGGAAGCAGTATACGTGGAGCTAGTGAACCACACCGCCAAGAGGAGCAATGGGTGAGACAGGAAATCATCTGCCCATGTGGGTTATCTCCTTGGTTGGGGATCGAACTCATGCCACAGTGGCTGCTGATAGCTTGATACCACTGTGTCTTTAACCCCTGTGCTACCAGGGAGTCTCCATAATATTTTTATAACTGTGATGACAAAAAAACGATCAGTAAAAAACCCTTTGCCGATATAAGAATTCAGACCACAAATACAGATAAATAGAGTGGCTATTCTTTATCTCTTGGTAAAAGTGGTGCAATTAGCAAATAGTAAGTTGGGGTTACAAAGTAGGTTTTTCTAATCTCTGATGATGGCGTATTATTTTCTTTCTTATGACTTCCCATGTGGCCTCAGACAATAATACAGCTGCAAGATAAATGACCATTAATCTGGAGGATATTCTCTTGAAGCAAGTCTCAGGGCTCTGTCCAGGACTTTGCCCAGCTACTTATTAAAGACCTGCATGAGGACAGAGAGAGAATGCTGATCAAATTTGTAAGTGGCACAAAGCTAGGCTGAATATCTAATATGTCAGAGGTCAGAATCAAGGCTCACAGAGGTCTTTATATGCCGGTGTAATGGCCCAAATCCAATAAGACAAAATTTACAGAGAATAATGTGAGGTCTTGCACTTCAGCCTGAAAACTCAATTGGGGGAGATGTAGCTTAACAATGGATCTGTGAAAAAAAATATCTCAGGGGGTTCATGGCTGACTGTAAACTTGATATGAATCCATAGTACTAGAATTGTTTAAAAGGAGAAGTCAGTCTTAAAATATATCCATGGATGTTTAACATTCTGGGTGAGAATCATGGTCAATCTAGTTTTCATGATTGCGGTCAATACCTGGAATTTTACATTCTACTTTGTGTGTCACACATGAAGAAGGACAGAAACAAATGAGGGTAAGTCCATCAAAGGGCAAAAGTATTTGAGATCATTCATTTATTTGCTTTACTCATTTGGGAGATTTTTCTTGCGTAGTGTGTTCCAGGTCCTTTCCTTTACACTTGACATACAACAGTGACTAAGGAGAGGGACCCCCAAAATTAAGCCTATAACAGAGAAAACTTAGCCGATATTTGAAGGACATACACCCTCTGGAAGATAATAAATCAGTGCTGAGAACTATTTGCTGAAATAGACTAGTGTTTGGACAATGAATTTCCACCAATTAGAAACATGCACTGATGAAATGAATGGGTTACATTGCAACTGGGATACACAGCATGAGATGATTGATCTCTTATAGAAAATAAGAAGGAATCAAATATATTAAATTCCTGTGATAATGAACCCCATGATTATTGGGATTCTATGATACACTTGATAAGTGACCCTTTTCTCCATTCTATTGTTCAAAAGTACTATTAGATTTTTGTCTTCTTAGGGGTAGGAAGAATGAAGAGCTCACTGGGATGTGAACAGGGAGTTGAGGGTAATTAGGGAAACAGAGGCAGCTCCTCTTTGAGCTGTAGGTCCATATTCGCCTCTCTCAATCTCTTCTAACCAGGCCTATCGAATAGGTGCCATGCCATAAGTGATTTCTGGAATTGCTACAATGATCTTAGATGTCCCAGTCAGCCAAGGTCCAAAGTGGTTCTCACTTCTAGAAACCTAAAATATCATCAACAGGTGATGATAAAACACAACTGTATTTTGGATAGATTCTGTTTACTCCACCAGATGAAATGCCACACATGTCATTTCATTATCTTCACAATAAGTCTAGGCAGTTGATGTGACTGAAATCTTTTTTAGCTCACTTTTCAAATTATGTGGGGAATCTGTTATAACCAAAAGCAATGTTGGATAACATTACCACTCAATTTCTATTCAGTTCTCTGTTTATTAAATTATCCTAACTCCGTGCTGATCCACTCATCCTTTCTGATCCATTTGGAATATTATGTTGTAATCTATGCTCTGATTCTTCTAGTCAAAAATAATTATTTGTATTTCTATAGAATTTTTCATTTTTATGCTAAAAATTTATTAAACTGCTTTATAATTCCTCAACTCCAATAATATCCATTAGTAAGTATTTGCCAAATATCTGTTCTTGCCTAAGTACAAGAAGAAGGAATTGTATTTGATCTAAAGAGGCTTTCAGGACCATTGGGCAGATCTGATCAACCCATGCTGGGTGGGATTATTGGGTGCAGAGCTGAGAGAAGCACTAATCAAAGATGGGGGGGGGTTGTGGGAACAGGGACAGAGAAACTGCAGAAGGAGACAGGATTCCTCACAGCTCAGGCTATGCTGCTGGGGACCCCTGGTTCTTTCAAAGCATTGCACTGTCACATGATCTGACTTCCTCCATATTTATAGTGCTCTGAATTGGGGTACAACATGGCAAATCTCTCTCTCCCATCTCTGTCTATCTCAACAGACTATGGGGGTAGGTTTTCAAGCATTTTCATGAAGTTATCAAATATTTAGCTTCACTAAAAATTAAAAGTTGCTTAGTCTAAAAGTATTATTACCTTGATAGACAAAAGTAACAGAAAATCATTGTCAGTGAGGCTACCTTTAGAGATAAATTTGAAACAGGATCTTTCTCTCAAATACTGCTTGCTTTTTTTGAATTCAACACTATCTTTTTATGTTAATTTATTACCTATACAGCCATTTTTGTCTGAGTGTTAGAATTATCAAATGTAAAAATATTACCTTAACTTTCAAGGCTATCAAGAGAATCAAACTCAATTATGGAGTAAAATTACAGAATAAATACTTTCTGTGGGTTTTTTTCTACAACAAACAATTACTGCCTCAGTTCCCCACTTTTAGTGCTTATTTCCTTGATTTCTGCCATCCATTGACTTTGCTGATGAAGTTTAATTGCTGTTTTCACAATCAATTGCTGTTGGCAAATCTCTCCCACTACCTCATGTTTTTTTCCATCAATAAATAAGGGATTAAAATTATTTCATTGAGTGCAGAGCGGTGTATTGGTCTTGGGGAGGGTTTAGATGATCTAAAGCAGACTCGGTGCTTGCCTTCTGGAAGTCAATAGTCTTAAGGATGTATTAGCCAAGACATTTTTCTTTTACTATAAATACATATATTATGCTTTGTGTTCCATCTACCTAGAGTTTACTCTAGCAAGACACAAAAGGGGAGGTTGGACCTTCTCCTTGGAGTTAAGAAATTAACAACCTTTTCCAAATACTCATATTCTTCTCAAGAACATGTTTAGATCTGTTATCTATGATTTTCTATCAATCATTTTTGAGCCATTTCAAAATTTTTAGCTGATATAGCAACTTGTAATATACCAATGGCAATTATTAAAACGCATTAATTATCTATTACATTTTAGATACAATGTGCTTCATATATATTGTCTCATTTTATCCTTGAGAGGGATGATACTCCAGTACCTCCCATTTTACAGGTGATCACATTGAGAACTTTTGCGAGGTTATTTGCCTTAGAATAGACATAGAGTAACTGAAATAACTAGAAGATAACTCAGAATTTTTTTGCATTTGTCTGTATGACAGGTTTGCTAAGCTATCTTAGTAACAACTTTATTCATCTTAAATTTGCTTCTTTCAATTTTCAAATGTCTCTCTATGTCACTTTCCCAGGGATGATATTTTATAATTGTATAAGTCATCCTAAACCTTTGTCATCTTAAACCTTTCACAAAAAAGGATTTTTAGTGACATGGAACGTACTGGTTTAAGAACTAGAAGCTCCTCTAATTTTGATTCCATCAACATTTCTCTGGATAAATAAAGGAAAGTCACTTAACTTCTCTGATTTTGTTTCTACACTGAGAAATAGAGAGAAATGGTGGCTTTTGTGTAGGTTGTAAAAAGCACTAACTTAACATACACAAATCTATATGGTAAACAGTAACATAACACATAATAAAAGTCATAATTGGCTTCAATGATATCTTGTCAGTTTTTTGCCTTTCCTTTGGACCTTTGTAATTTGACATTACAGTGGAACTCTCCATTGCTTGAAGAACTTAAATTTCTTTTCTGAGTCTTTCAGAACAACATAAAGAGTTTCAGAAATAAAGCTATCAAGGAAAATATATTCTTATTATTTTTATTTTTTGTTTGTAAAATACTCTTCTTGATTCCTCCAGAAGATTCTGAGATGGCCTGAATAAAGTCTAAGTCATTTGTATAGTGGTGAAAGATGGAGGTCATTTGGCTCAGATGGGTTTGTAAGTGGTTGTGGAGAGCTTCATTGACAGGGCCGGAAGCAAGGATGAAATGGTTCTTTGCAATGATGGTCCAATATAATCATCTCCTCCTTTCGTGTGTGAAATGATTGTGTTAGCTAGGGGAAACTCCAGCGGGCCCTGTGGTTGGACAATATGGTCCCCTGCTTTGCCCAGATGTTTAGGGATACTTTTGGATGAAGAATGAGTGGCTCCTCTAGAAAAGGTGCCATTCATAGTTTAGCACATGAACAGGAATTCTCAAAGTAAGCAAGTTAAAGTGGCTATTTCTATGTGGGGAGGTAGGATACACTTAATTCATCTAGGTGAGGATGATCATACAGCTTGGTGGCCAAGGATGTCTTGAATGTTGTATTCTCTGGTATTTGTGCACATTTCTGTTTCCCCAATAATCTTAGTTCTGCAAGTCATTCTTTACTGATGTAGGACCTATGAAATCACCCATGAAGGGAGAGGGAAGGATCCGGAAGTGAAAGGTAGGCAGTGTTTTATAATCTTTTTGTTGACAAGGGTTCTAAATCAGAGGTTTTAGAACTGTATTTTTCATGGCTTTATGAGTTCTGGAGAATTTAGATTTTATGTTCTTGAGTTCTTTGTTTTGATTATGTGATGATTTGTAATGGCATTATTGTTCCCCACCACCACCACCAAGTACACATTCACTATATTAAGTAAAACTTAATTTTGAGAGAGTATCAGAACATTGTTTATGAGAGTGAATTACTATGCATGAAAATTATAAAAGTAGTACCATTATTTGTATTTGTCAGAATATAAGGTCAATATACCAGCATAATATAAAGCATAAGTTTTTCTGTAAACTGCTGGAAATGATGATAGAGGAGAAGATTAGTAAAAATGTTAAGAGTAAGTTGAGGGCTCAGTAGTACCCAGAGAAAGCCAATTCTTAATACTAAGGAGACATTTATCCAGGTAGAGGACCACCTTATAAATATGAGTGGGGAGGCTGACTGAAAGGGGGGAAAAGTCGCCACTCTGTTGCTGTCACTATGAGGCAAGCACTACACTTCTGGTAATTACTGTTTATAATATATGTAATGAAAAGGTGGGAATGTGAAATGAACTCCTAGAAATGGAAGCATTTTCCATCTCTTACTTCTGAAAGGAGCACCCTGCTGTTTGATCAATTGCCCAAGAGTCCAAGCAGCCTTTACTGCTCTCCCTCTGGCAGTGAGATGGTACTTTATTTCATACACAGAAAGTAGTCAAGAGCTGGAACTCTATATCATCACACCAACCTTCTCCTTGTAGTCCTCTTCTTTTTCTGGTTGAGAGCAAAACCTTTATAAAATTAATGGGCCTTATATAAAGCTTTGAAATTGTGTCCCAAAATACAATGTATGTTCCTAGTTCTGTACAATGTGAACAAAGGAATTAGCTTAGAAAGTTGGGATGTAGACAGGGCATTCTTTAGAGTTGAGGATCATCTGTGTTCATTGAAATCACAGTAATGCTTAAAATTAGCTGTGATGAGAGTATTTATACCAGGGACATCCACAAACACTAATTTACTGTTTTGTTTGCTAGATTCCAAGCATGACAGAGAAGATGATAGAGATGATAGTAAAGATGATAGAGAAGATGTTAGTAATGCAAATTAAACCTAAAAGAGTGTTGTCTTTGCAGTGTTCCATTTTGGAATTGGATAAAATTTGAGGAAACCATCTTCTAATATTTAATAGCTACTGAAGATTGAGCAAGTATATCTCTAATATCAGAGACTAACAAGTGAATTTCCAACCTCTTTATTGTTTTATTGATGAGTCATGTTTGTACTTTGGGCATAGCTCATTGGAGGTAACAAAGGTGACCCTTGAACACATGACATAGTAGGTTTAGTAAGGAAGATAGAAAGTTCAAGAGAAGTCACTAAAAAGAACAATCATTGATGACTGGAGCAAGTGGCATTATGAATTAGGAAACATTTTGTTAACACAGAAAAAAGAGAAAGCCACAGGTCTTTGAATAGAGCTGTTAAAAAAAGACACTAGATGGAAAGAATAGTGATAGCCAAAGAATTTGAGTGGGAGAATGTGGGATGATTTTTGATGTAGTTAGGGGTCAAATGGTTTGGAAAATAGTGTGTGTGTGTGTGTGTGTGTGTGTGTATGAGTACAATTTAAGTGATTTTATTAGAAAGGTAGATTTAGGTTATGTTGGAATGTTGGAGAGACCTTTGAGAGTCAATATGAGGAGCTTACTGAAAAAACATGGGATGAGTTAAAATATAAGTAAGATATTTTTCTATGTAATGGAGCATATGTAGTTCCAGGCAACTTGAACAGATTTCTAAATTAATAGTCTCATAGTTGGAAATAATACCATGCACTCAGCTCTGTTCCCTAATTATTTATATGAGAAATGAAAATATAGACAGACTTTTAAAGAAAGAACCAAATTTAGAACTTCGACCCCTGTTTGCCACACTAGGCTGCTCCTTCAACTGAAGTTGGAAGTTTCTGAACTCAAGTTTTTCTGGACATTATGATTATTAAGTGTTTATATGAGATGTCTGCAATCTTACTGGCTCTAGCACAGAACCTGGTATAAATAAATATGTGCATGTCTATTCTGGAAAAGACTGATCACACATTCCCTGGAGCGCCAGGGATATAACCAAAAACAAAACTCACAAGAAATGACAAGAACAAATCAAAATCTTATTCCTTTAAACTGATAATTGATTGAAAGTGAAGAGGTACATGAAAAAAATTCCAGAGAGAACAAATGATCTTGCCAGCAATAAGAACTCTTCCTGAAAACCAGGAAGAGTTGCTAGAATAAAGAAATTATACATATATACATACACACTGGCCCGACACAAAGTTATTGTTAGTGAGGTAAGATTGCATTAGTAGAAAGACCTCTGAGAAGTGAAGGAATGTTCCAGAAAGGTTTGAGGGGTGGGAGTTTGTGCACAGCCCTGACATGGTGGATTGCCCCAGCCCCTCACACTGGAGGCTCTGAGACAAGGCCAGTGAACACGAGACACAGCAGCCTGACTCAAGTGGCAACCAGAGGCCTCTTCATGAATTTAGTTCAGGGCATATGCAGAAATGATTAGTGTCAAGTGCCCTGTAAAGGGTTTTTCAAATGGAGATTAGAATTTCCTGTAGATTACTAGAAGGATTTGATAAAATTACTTGGCTTATAATGACAAAGGAACTGGATCAGAGATGAGATCCCACTGTGGTCATACTTTTTTGCTGTGGCTGAATTTCCTCTTGTTGAGGCAAGAATAGGAATCGAGGGACAGAACTCCTTTGAAGGGATTTTTTTTTTTTACCTGTTATGATTCTGCACATTGGTCAGGAGGTATTTTGATATGCTTCAATTATGTTTCATCCCAAGTTCTCATTCTCCATCTGATAGCAAACTGGCTGTCCGTGTTATTACCCCTTTCCCAGTACATTCCAAACTGCTTTTTGTGTGTCAGATGTTATGTCAGGTGCAGGAGAATCATATGTTAATACTAGTTTCTTTATGTTGGCTGAAATATTTTTTTTTTCCTTTTAATTTGTCATGTTAGACAGTAGAAGGCAGGACATGGGAATCAGGCATAGGACCCAAACCTCAGCTTGACTGAATTTCCTCAGGGGAAGTCATCCAATCTCTTCCAGGTGATATCTCTCTTATTGTGCGTCACTCTCCCCTTGCCCCCACCTTGCCTTCCCTTGCTGGTGGCACAGGTGCTTCACTTCCGTACCTGGGCTCACACTGCTTTTCTACCCTGAAATCACTTCCTTTCCAGACTTTCCAGTAAATTTTGTAATTTCATTCTTCTCCCTGAATTTCCAGGACATGGAAACTCCCCTTTGGCACTAAAGTTTCTCTATATGAAGTTCCATTTGTTTATATATCTATTAACTGATATAATAGGCAGTTGTTTTAGGGAGGGGCTCTGGTCAGATCATACACTTGCCTTCCTCATGGAGGGTTTGAGATATGTTAATAAATTATCATTCTCTTGGATAATATTGTATCCCTATTCTGTTTGTTCTATACTGCTTCTTCCCATGTCTAGGCACTCATCTGACCTAACATTTCAAGATACAGGACAGACAAATAACAGTGAGTAGTTACTGAGCACTTGACATGTCTAATGTTCTTCTTTCATGTCACCCTCAAAACAGCCTGTGAAGTGTGTGCTATTTTTGTCTTCATTTTACACTTTACAGTACTGATCTGAGTCATAAGGATGCAAGTCTCCTTCATCTTCTGCCACTTTTGACACATTGATTTTGAGAATAAAACAAGCATCTTCTCCCCTCTATCCTGCATTTCTTCTTTTTATAATCACATAGTACATGTAATCTGCTTCCCCAGTTGGTTCTTTAGTCAATAGTTCCTGCTTCAAGTGCTTTGTGGAATGTCTTGATCTTTTGTCTTTGTGTGCATTTTAAAATCCTAAGTCCGGTGATTAGTATCATTGTTGCTTTCTCTGGTTGGTGAGTCAATCAATCACTAGGTATTTATGGACTGATACATACTGTTTACCTTTGTTCTCAGCTGGAGATAGCTTAGATTTTATTTTGTTCTTGCTTGTTTTGGAGACAAAATTACCTTTATTTTCCAAGAGATCATGGGAGTTGTATTATTCAAGAATTTTCAAAGGAAAAACATAACATCAAAATGTGGAGATAGATAGATATTTAATACATGGAATTGGCTTAATTGGCTCATACATTTAAGGAGACTGGGAAATTCCAGGGTAGGCTGGGAAACTGGAGATCCAGGGAGGAAGATGTTTTAGTTTGAACACTAAATTATTTGCTACAGAAATAGAAAGAACCAAGGTTACAGATGACATTCAAAGGCAGTCTGCTGGAAAATTCTCTGTTGCTTGGGGGAGCTTGGTTTTTAGTTTATTCAAGACCTTAATTGATTGGATGAAATAAATCACATTATGGAGGGCATTCTACTTTATTTAAAGCCTGCTGATTGAAAAGTTAACCTCCTCCTAAAACCCCATCACAGAAAATCTCAGAGTACTGTTTGTCCAAATAGTAGGTCCCTGTAGCCCAATCAAGTTTGATACATAAACTTAATCATCACAGGAGTGTTTGTAGTAGTTTGAACTCATGTTTGTAGGGTTTTGAGAACTCCCAGAATGAGGAAAGAGGGAGACCATCCCAGTAGATGTGGGGAGGAAGTTGCTCATGGTATCTGCAGTATCCACCAACTCACTGGGAGGAGTCAACATAGAAAATACCAGACACAAAAGGCAGAGTTAATTCAAGTTCAAACCAAGCTGATGTCAATGCACAAAATAGGTTATTGAATCTACCAGCTTTGAAAAATGTCATTATTTCTTTGTGTACTTGTTCACCGTCTATCTTGTCCATTCTGCTTATTAAAATGTGCCTGTATGAATATCAGTTTCCTCAGTGATGGGCACACAGTCATGTTCAGTATATTTTTTTATTGTAGTTGAAGAATGGGGGGGGGGTGTATGGAAAATAAGGGCTCCTCTGTCATAGCAGATTGCGATGTCTGGCTCAGAGCTTTAATTCAGAAGACAGTCCAAGCTGGGACAAGGCCAAGTCCAGCCACTGAGGAAAGAGGCAACCGGGACTCTAGCTGACTGTTGGGAGTTTATAATAAGATGCCATTCTTGGTCAAGGCAAGGACACAAGCAAGAAACCAGACCAGAAGGCCAATCAAGTGATTGCTCACATATAGTGGATATTAACTAGGGAAACCTATAGTGTGATCCTCAATCACAGCACTGCTAGCTCCTTATCATTCGGAGCCTGGACCTAGGGCAGCAGTCTGTGTTCCAGCTTTCTAACTGGCCTTGTTTGCCTATTGAACACTAGGCAACTTCTCAAAACTTGGAATCAGTTTGGATACCTGCACCTTTATCGCCTGGCCCACATTGATTTTCACGGAGTATTGACTATTTTACTACAGCAATCGCTGATTACAGCCTCCTACAGATATGTCACTGAAGAAGATGTTGTATGAGCTAATGTTGCAACTTTAATGTTGGGTGGGGAGTGTTGTTATTGTCCTTAAAAATTAAATCTATCCCATGGCCCTCCCTGGTGGCGCAGCGGGTTAAAGCACAGCACTAAGAAGCTTAAGCCATTTCAGCATGAGTTCGATTCCTACCTGTCTGGGAGGAGATCCACATGGCAGACCTCTCCTGACCCGCCCGCTGCTCCCCTCAGCAGTGTACTTTGTCAATCTGCTGTTCTGCTCCCCGTTCTGTCTCTGGTGAATCCTCTCACCCTCCGCATCTCTGGCCTGTACCTCAGTTCTATATGAATAAATAAATAAATCTTAAAAAAAATTAAATCTATCCCAATTGCTTTTGTGAGTTGTTAATTTAGTAGATTTTGAGAATTTTGAATTGCAGAGTTTTTAGCAGGACATTCACATGACTAGCCTGTGTTCTAAAGTAATCACTCTGATGTGTGGATTAGTTGGAATCAACAGTGGAATTGGGGAAGATGCATTCAGAAGTTGGTACAGTAAAAAAAGTTAAAATGATGGTGGAGTATTTATCCGAGTATCACAAGAATTGAAGAGGGAGGTGTGTGTTAATATTATTTAAGAGAAAAGTAACCAAAGCACCAGGTTTGGAACTAGAGAAAAAGTGGGAAATATGAAGGATTTAAATCAGGAATTACTTATTTAGGGCATAATATTTTTAATATATATTATGCTATAATGAACTCTGCTTGATTCAGTGTGGGATTAAACTCCTTACTGTCTCACATTTAGACAAATAAATTGCTACTGTTTTGTGTAAAAAACTATTAATCCTTGTTTTCCCTAGACTCCTCTCATAGGATAAATAAAAATTCATGGGGTGTGCAGAGAGTTCTCTGGGTTCTCTCTGGGCATATGAATGTGGCCCTATGTCACAGCAATGGGTACACTTTCCTTTTTATCTTTCTCACTAGCATCAGAAATAATTCAATGAATGTTATAGAACAGACTAGAGCATCTCAAGTCTGCAGGTCTCCCTCATCCCAACTACCTACTCGTGTTGCCGAATCTCAGACCTGTGCGGACACCCTCCTTATTTCTGTGCTGAGTAAGAGCTTTTGCAAACTCTCATTTGCAGTGCTTTACCTCACTCTCTGTTGCAGGGAAGGCTGCCACTCTGCCTTTGAGTGTGACAGTTCTTTTAGCCAGCAGTGGTCAACAAGATTCTAACTCTTGTTCTTTTCATTCTTGAAAGTTGGTTTTTGTCTTCAGGATTAAGGCTGATTCTATCAAGTCACCTAGGAAGAGGGACATACTTTCTGGGAACCACTTTGTGTCCTGTGTAGTACAGAGAAATGTCACTCAAGAATCTTGACAAGACATGGTCCTAGACAGGGCCACCGTCTGTAACATCTTCCTTTCTCAGGCCACGTGTCACATTCCTGGGCCTTCATGTTGGTGGTTGGGGACATTTATCTCTTTCCCTTTTTGGTGAAAATACCTTCAAGTCCTGTGGTCTAGTGATCTATTCTGAGCCACCACTCCTCTCCCCCAGTCCTCTTCATGTCTTTCTCCAGAGAGTTTGAGGACCTGACTTAGTGTCTTCCATGCTCTAACAGGAGAATGGGGATTCTGTTATTTCAACAGGAGCCTTCTGGAAAGTTTAAGGAAAGTACAAGTTAATTTCACCTCTCTTTGCAGGCAGATTTTCCAAGCCCTGTGCCAAAAACATTCCCCATTGTATCTAGCTCTCTCTTTATTCATGCTTAGGGATTTATTTCTCTTGGATGTTTGGGGTGAGGAGTTGGAACATCACAAACACAGTTATCTTCTAAATGGAATGAAGCATTTAGGGATTGATAGTGCCTCTCCCCAAATGCCAAATTGTCCTTAAAGAGAAAAAGTCCTAAGTGTATCCTAAATCCATAGTGCTAACACAAGCTGGACTTGAACCCCAATTTATGAGGATATGTTTATCCTAGGAAGTAATAAACAAACTTGCTGCGCAAGTGACAACTTTGCTGCCAAAGTATGGCAAGTGTGCCCTTTTAACTGTTGATATCTTTTCTTGCTTTCATTCAGCATCAGAATAGGATAACAACCTAATTGTGTGGTATATAGCTTTACAAAAGTCCACCGGTGGTCAGGCACAGCCCATTTGAGAGATTATGATCCAAAGCATAAGGAATTGGAATGGTATTTGCAAGATGGGAACAACCAAGAGATCAGCATTTGTGAGTTGTAGGCAAGATGACTTCAAGCTGCAAAGTTGGGCCTTGACAGACGGATTTAGCACCATTAGCAGTGGCTTGTTGAAAAACAAAAATGACTTCAAAACTCTTCCCTCTGAACCAGAATGTTACATTCATCTCTTCGTTAAAACATCCGTTATTTGCTGACTTGTTTTCTGTCGCCCCCCAACCCCCAGCCTCTCACTCTTTTGTGTCGGAGCTAATGTTCCCAGCGTCTACACTGCGTAGGCCCTGATTATTTGTGAGACAGAGTGAGTTAATGCAGATTTGCAAGCTGTTCCCATTTGTTAAATGTCAGAAAAACACATGCAAGTCACTGGCTTTAGCACTTAGCTGCCAGCTGGCTCTTCTGGAGGCAGGGGACAAATGACAGTCTATCACACAGCATGCTTTCAAAGAAAGAGGGGACCTATTCCAGAACCGCAGCATCGGAGTGGCTTTTAACAACATAAGCAAAATAAGAAGCCAACATCGTTTTTTTCCCCCCTTATTTCTCCCCCTGTTGTTGACGGAATGGCAGCACAACATTTGGGAGCTTTTTAAAGCCTTGGGAATATCGATTCCACTGCCCACCATCTGAGAGAGTGATGGGATAATGGGGGCTTGCCAGAAGTGCTGCACACTCTCTGGTGACTGATGAGGGAGATATACCCTTCACACCTTGGGAGACAAGGCGTGCCCCTCCTCACTCCTGTCCTTCAGGTGTTGTAGCCCCCACCTTTCCCCTCTTTATAGGTATCTGGATTAAAATTGAATTTCTGCTTCCCTCTCCCAATCAGAATCTTGCTGCTGTCTTTGTCTGGGTCCTGGATTCTCTCTACTACTCAAAGCATGGTGTCCCACTCTTATAAAAAAGGTAAAACTGGCTCTCTCTGGTGGTGCAATGGGTCAAAGCACCACTTTATGAAGCTCTCCAAAGACACTGCAGCAAGAGTTCGATTTCCGACTAAGGAGCTGACCCACACGGCACGGCAGACCTCTTCTCTGACCCACCCACTGCTACCCTCAGGAGTGTATTTCAGCAGATCTGCCTATTCTGCAGCCCACTCTGTCTCTGGTGAGTAGTCTCACCCACCACACCTCTGGCCTGTATCTCAGTTCTGTAAGCATAAATAAATAATTTTTTTTAAAGATTTATTTATTCATACAGAACTGGGGTACAGGCCAGAGGCTCAGGGGCAGTGAGAGGCTTCACCAAAGACAGAGTGGGGAGCAGAACAGGCAGATCGACGAAGTACACTGCTGAGGGAAGCAGCGGGCGGGTCAGGAGAGGTCTGGCTCGCCATGTGGTCTCCTCCGGGGCAGGCGGCAGGCGGGAATCGAACTCATGCGGAAGTGGCTTCAGATTCTCAGTGCTGTGCTTTAACCCGCTGCGCCACCAGGGAGGGTCCAAATAATTTTTTTTTAAAAGATAAAATTACTAGGTGGAAGCAATGCAGGGATTTTTCCTTCTTTCATTCACTCATCTCTCTTTTTGGCTATTTACTTCGTATCTAGTCTATGCTGACTATAGTGAGGGAATAAAAGAAGCTGGAAACATGGGTAGCTTTTTACTTACAGGGTCCTAATATCATTGATGGTGATTAAAGAAATTCACACCTGAAAGTACAAATGAGTGCTATGATTATCAAAGAGGATGGAGTCATAATTTTCTGGTATCAAAGGAAGACTTCTTGAAGTGAGCAGGTAATGAAATGGACTGGAAAGGACATGAAGGAGTTTAATAACAAGAACAAAACAAAGAGGGTTCCAGAGGTGAAGATGATACTCGAAAGGGAAGCAATTCTGAAAAGTGAGAATACTTGTTGACTGTTAATACAACAGTCAGGTAGTGCCAAGAGCTAGGGGTGTGGTAGAAAGAAATGGAAACTAGTTTGAAGCTAGGTTAAGTAAGGGGTATTGTTCAATGGAAATCTATGGAAGACTTTGAATGAGAGAGTACTGTCTATGGTGATTCCTGCCCACTCAGCTGTGTGAGGTCAGATTCAGAGATCTGATATACTTAAGGGATTTTATGCACAAAAACAAAGTAAAAACAAAACAAAACAAAAACAAAAAACAAAAAACTATGGTGAAACCAGAGAGATCATATTTTAGAAAACAATTCCTTAGTTGGGTAGTTGGGTTAGGGCACTTTTTTTTCTCTGAGAACAAACACTCTTCCTAATGGAAATCTGACTTCCTGCTAAAGTTACCATCGCCCATACACTAATGGGAGTGTTTTTCTTCTGACATTTATTTTGTCAGCATCTAGTTAATTCCCCACTGCTGTTTCCAGATCATTACTCTTACACTATTATGGGGAACAGAGCACTCTATTGTTTTAGGTTTATACAACTGACCATACGCTATATCACCCTTTTTCATTTAAGACTTTTTTCCTGCCTTACCTTATTGCTCTTCTCACTGAAGTCCTAGGTGACTTCAATATTCATGTAGACAGCCTAGCAAGAGGTGACAAAACTTGCCATATGTTCTAATTTTACTCCCTGAAGGCAGATATTACTCATTGACTATGACACTCTTTTCTATTAAGCCTAAATGAATCCCTAGAATCCTTGTCAACTGAGTGTTTCATGAGACAAAGCATATTTGACCTTCTTGCTCTAGTCTTAAAGCTTAAAACAATATTTATCCCTTCTACTTCAGACTCATATTCCCAAGATCATCTCTTGGGAATTTGTTTCTTTTAATCAACTAGCACTTTAAACTGACTCTGGACTCCTGACACTTCATCCTATCCTTCTTCATGTGAGGGCCTGCCAGATTCCTGCTTTTTTGTTTTCCAGACTGCTCTCTGGCATAATTTCATCTCTTACCCAGTCAGCCTAACTTCATGGCAAGGGCTAGCATCTCTTCAGAGCATCTCTCCCCCTGGCATTCTCAAGACTCTAATATCCTGTGAAAGGTTACTTCATCATGTCCCCAAAGTCCCCCAAATTTGCACTTTTTCCTTTTGAGAAATTCAGACCTTCCTCTCCTTTCCTCAGGTACCTCTCTAGGGTTATCCATCTTTCCCCAGACACAGCCTTTTTCTGATACCCCCTCCTCCTTTTCAAGTTTTCTCTTTTGTTGGCTCTATTCCTTTATTCCTACAAATATACTCAAGCCACATTTATCTTAGAGAACAAAAATATTCTCCAAACAATCTATTAATTATCCATGCCCTCTGCTAAAAAATTATTTCTCTACTTTCTTTGGGTCAGAATCCAACTTCTTGACCTACACTGAGCCTTCTGCTCACCACTTTCTTCTAGCCATCCTTGAGCTTCTCAGTATTCCTGGCAGAAAAGAATCTATGTTGATTCTCAAAGATGAGTACCTGAAGCTTATATAATTTTATAACACAATATTATTATAAGAAAAAAAAGAAAAACAAAAATAAATAGGAAATAATCTAGGGCTTTAATCAATCAATCAAGCTCCAAAACATCCCTAACAAAGAACATGAGGAATGGCAAAGACTCAGTCTGGTAGGTTTTCAGGCTGGTTCTTGGTCTCTCACAAACATTTAACCTTATTGAATATAACTGAGGACAAATGACCAGGCTTCATCAACTTCTTTATAGTGATGGTGATTATTTTTTTTGGCTATTCTGGTCATAGGGTGTAAAACTGTTTCAATATAATGACAGGCTAAGTTCATATAATTATTTTAAAAAGCCTACTCTTTAGACTAGTCTTGAAATTTAATATTACTGAATACTTAGAAGCCAGTATAAGAATTTTATAGAATAGGTCACATGGTAGCTACTCAATACATTTAGGCTGAATAAATAATGTCAGTAGAGAATCCAAATAATGGATAAACTCATCAGACTCCTGCTTTCATGATCTATCACTTCTGGAACTGGGTGTGAAGAAATGGATATGGCATATGGTACCACTAGATAAGAACATCAGACTGTGACCCAGACTGCAGCTGAGTCTTGCTGAACAAGTAGAAGTCACTCAGGAAAAAGGGGTTATGAGGGTATCCCATAGAGGAAAAATGTGCCAGGCAGAATGTGCCCCATATGTGAGGCCATTGTTTCCCGGTTCCCTTCTTATCTTTTCCTTCTCCATCATGTTTCGTCATCATGTTCCAGATCTTTAAATGTTGTAACAATAAAGATAGGTAACTCTGATAAAACACTTACTCTTTTAATGATCAAACCATTCATCTGTTGAACAAATATTGAACATCTACCACATATTTAACATTGCTTTTGGTTCTAAAATATAAAAATACAAAGATACAGGCTAGATCATTCAATAAATCATGATATAAAACTCAGGCACATAAATATAATATAAACATTATATTCATATATTATAAGTATATAAATAAGTGATATAAATAAGTTGATGCCTAGAATGTAGTTTCCACTCAATCTATGTCTATTAACTAAATTATTAATGTAATTCAACCATGGCTTCCCTCTGTCATTCAATGCCTTTCCTCACTGTGGTTTTACTTCTTTCTGGTTATTATATATGTGTATATAAGCCTGACTACCACATGAGTAGATGAAAATGACACCTTTGGAAAGAAGTTTTGCCTCAGCATTTCCTCATATTCAGATATAACTGAAATGTTGCTCTCCCCCAGAGAGCATTTAAGAAGTAATTGAAATGATTCTACCTTTTATTAAAAATTGTTGTCCAATGTAAAGAAATGTACTATCTCAAAGAGTGAGCACATTCTAATGCAAGATACAGATTATTTAACAACACTTTGAAAAATAAATAGAATGTTATGAGTAGAAGTTATTGGGAAAGGGGAGATCAGAACAAGAGAGTTTAAGTGCTTTTGGAAATCTCAGATTATAAACAAAGGTAATCTCATTCTCATTTTACATTTGCACCTGTATCTATTCTATATCCACATCTCTTTTTAATCCATATAATCTATATATCTAAATGTATCTCCCAATACCATGTCAAAAGTCATCTAAATATATATTCTCATTAAGTTTGCAATATGGCAAACTTCTCCCCTTTACTCCTAAAGAATCAGGATGCTGATTGGACATGCTTTCTATACTTTATATAATTACAAAAGGACTTTTCAGATGCAGTGGAAGAAAATAGAAGCTGTTCTCTGTATCGTGTATGCAATAGCACACCAGGCCAAGACAAAGTTAGGGTATGGAATGTAAGCAATAGACAAACAAAAGCTCTGGATGGTATGAAAGAGGATAAAGAGTATGTAATTGAATTATTTTCCAGAGATAAGAGAGCAGGAGAGGAGAAAAATTGCAATCTATACATAGAGTCGATTCTATTGGTCTTTGTAAAAGGATTATGCCATCATGACAAATGCTGGGTGGATGGCTGTGGAAGCTCACATCTGTGAATGAGTCAGATGCATGGCGATGCTGCTGTCTCTGTGCTGTGTTCATGATCCTTGCCAGGAGAGAGCATCCCAGACGAGGCTTTGATGAGTGGCGATAATTTGTGATGCCATGTAGTAATGATAATATTGATATTTGACCAGCATTTTATTCTTTTCAAAACGTATTCAAAATGATGTCTCTCAGACTATTCATTATATTTTA
Organism: Condylura cristata; assembly: GCF_000260355.1. Lineage (NCBI taxonomy): Eukaryota > Metazoa > Chordata > Mammalia > Eulipotyphla > Talpidae > Condylura > Condylura cristata. The sequence goes on along the minus strand of NW_004567117.1, from coordinate 26,207,784 downwards.
TATCTATTAAGCATATTTCCATTTTTGTACCTTACCACTGTCTTCTTACTCTATAGCTTGTGTTAACCCTACATTGATTTTCCCTGACCCTTGAAACTGGCTTGTCCTTGTTACCCTTTTTGCACACCATTGTGCTTACAATGTGTCTTTTCTCCTTTCCATCTTCTTAAATTCTTAAAGGCACACCTCAAGCTCCATCTTTCCTGGATGTCTCCCCTTGAACTTACAGCCTAAATGCCCATAACTCTCATTATATGTCTCTCTCACTTGGCAGATGTTTCTGTATTAGCTAGCTCTCTTTAGGTTATAAATTGTAGAATCCCCAAATCAAACCATCTTACCGAGAAAAGGAGATATTTTGGGATGGTCACAGAACAGAGAAGTTAAAAATTTGGATATATCTTCAGGAAAAACTGAATTTAGTGATTCAATGTTATTGTTAGGATTCTCTGCTATTTCTCTCACTCTTGTTTCTTTCTCAGACAGCCTCTTTCCACGTGTTGGATGTATCGCCACTCCACTGGCAGATTCAGATCTGCTTTTCTCCCAATGTAGGAAGTTTAATTCTTCCTGGATATAGACCAGGGTTTTCTTAGAGACCACTAGCAAAAAATTCCTGGGGAGGGTCCCCATTCCAAACCTGATCATTGATGATTTCTGTACAATTGCTGTGGCCACAGGTATGAATTCCTGTGGGGTTAGTTTCACCTGAACCGCAGAGAATAATAAAAGAATGAAGAAAGGCAGGCAGATACAAAGAACAATCACAATATTTAGGAGTATAAGCTCTCATGCATTTAATGGCTTCCCTGCCACATTTTAAGATGTACCCTTCTATCTTTAAGGTTTCAGACTGTCTCAAATTCCTTTGTTTCTCAGTATGCACATGCTTGGTGTTCAAAGAAATGAGGGAGTAAACATGTAGTAAGCATTGGTTTGCTTAGGGTATGGTTTAAAAGAGAACAAATTGTTGCTGATAGCTCACACAAAGGACACTTAGCTGTACATTCTTTCAGGGTCATGTTGTACTCCTGAGACCTCAAACAGCTGTCTTGCAAATTCAGCCATTGGGTTGGGCTGAGGGTGGTGGCACAGATGAGAGCCTGGAAATGGAGCACTGCAAAGCTAACCCCTTTGTTGGGAAAGCAATTCCATGGGCACTTGTTGATGGTGTATTATCTTCACAAGAAAAAAGCATGATTAATAGTGGAACATAATAGATGACATTAGGGTGCTGGGGAAGAACAGTCAATTTTCTGTTCAGCATTTGGACCTCCTTGAAAGTAAGTTGTATTGTAAATTCAAAAGAGTCTTGTATAAATCTAGTAAAATTTCTATTGGAATAGATGACCTATTTAGTCTATTACATCCCTCCTTTCTACGATTCTGAGATTCCTTGGGGCGCGTGCAGAATGGAGCAATCGAAGAACAGCAAATTTCACAGTATGGTCCACCATCTGTATAGGAACAGCGAGAAAACTGATGGGATTTCTCTCCCTGGCAGATATTTATTTCTCAAGTGCCTTTAAAACAGGAGGTCTGCACAATTCTTCACAAGCGGTTAAAGCATGAAGATTGATTTACAAATGTATATTTGCTGGGAAGAAATATTTCACAATGTGCCTAAAATTTCCATTAAAAAAGTCTAACCAAATATTTCCAGCTTCTCCCCAGACTCTTTAGCTCCTACAATTTTAATAAATCAACGAACATTTGTAAGTGCTAAATGTTAAATGGTTATTCACAGTTAATTTTTAATCAACTAACAACAGTTATGTGTTAATTGAATGCCATTAACAAACCATAACTTGATGCATTAGCTCTTTTGTTATGCAAAGAAACTTTTCCCTACAGCCTTTATATATTGTCTGATTTCCTTCTAAATAGAACATCGATATCTACAGACTGAGTTTAACAAACACATTTGTTGACAGGTGTGTGTAAGTGTATGTGTGTCTCTGTGACCATTTAAAACAAATCAGAGTGTGCTGAAAACAAAAGAGAAATCCAAATTTAGTCCCATGAAAGGAGTTAGATAAGCAGCCATCAAAATAGAAGCCAATTTGAAATGTTCGAATTTTAGCCTTAGTTCATTGGTTTTGCTTTGAATTTCTGAGTAAGTTGTTTAATATTTTTTGACTTTTATTTTCAAGAACTTCCTTTGAAAATGTGGCTAGACTTACTTTGATAGAGGCTATTTCTTCATCTCAGATTGAAACAGAATTTTGGCACCTTATTTTCATCTCAATGCTAATATATATCTCCACCTTAATATATTTCTGAAAACGTTGTATAGTTTTGTCATCAAAGAAGATATAACCTGGATAATAACGTGGTAAGTTATCATAGCTCTAATGAAGGAAGCTGGAGATATAGCAGGACCTAAAGAACAAAGTCTAGTGGGAGAGGAAAAATTAGTACATTCAAGGTCAAGTTAGCTGCCCAAGCATCCTTTTTAAAGACTGTTCTGCTATTCAGCAATCAAAGAAGACAAACTAAAGTCATTCTCAGTAACATGGATGGAGCTTGAAGGGATTATGCTCAGTGAAATAAGTCAGAAGGAAAAAGAAAAATACCAGGTGGTTTCACTTATATGAGGAATATTGGGACTTAAGGAAAATAACATTAATAACAACAACAAAAAAATCACAACAGAATAAAGCAAAAATAAACAGACAACTGTAAATCAGAAACATTCTTCAGGGGAGGGAAAGGGATGAAAATGAGGGTGGGAAGATCACAAGGGTCTGTGGTGATGGTGTACAGGTGAAGTGGTGGTAGAAGTTCTGTGAGGACTATACTTAAGGAACAAAAGCAAACACTTGAAGAAAATAAATAAAGTGTATTCAAATAAAAAAGGACTATCCTGCAAATTAATTCAGTCATTGACAAACTCAGGCCAAGAATACCTGTTCAAGGATACAAAATTGTGATGATTCTTCTTTTCCTCTGTAATTGTCCTCCCTTCACACATATGATCCATATCCCCATCAGACTTCCCTTATAAAATGCCGATTCATAGACAAGATTATTGAGAATGATAAGAAGAATGTGATAAATTAAGTGTGGGGACTTTTTGAATGTGGGCTCTGTGGGGTTGCCACAATGTCATATTGGAACCCTGCCTTTCCCTGGTTCAGAAGCTGTATGGGAAATCTGCAGATAGTCACTTGTATTAGGACAACTTGGAATGGGGCTAATTAAAGCAACAGGAGGCATTTCCATCAAAACTGAACACAATCCTTTAGCATAGACATACAAAAAGCTCGAACTTTCCAGTTATTACTAGTCAAAATATTTTTGCTTCAAAATGATCATTGACTGGCCTTCAGATTCCTTAAGACTCTTCAGAGCTGCATTTGAGCTCCTTGAAGCCTGTGTAAAGGAAAATATAATTCATAGTGCATTTTATTTATGGTCTAATTAGTAACACATTGGTTCTATAATCCTATTAGCATTATGTAAGGGAGTGCTAAGCTATCAGTAGTTTAGAAAAATATTTCTTGGTTGTACTTTCTGAAAACATTTGAAACATTTTGTCCATCTAAACATTTCGTCCATCTAAACATTTCTGTAGGGTATGGGGTGACTCCACTCTTCTCTCACCTCAGGCACTAACTTTTCCTCATTGCTTGAAAAGTATAAACAGTGAGGGTATCTGTTAAAGGCCAGATGCATTTCACATCTGTACAAGCTCTTGGCTTCCAATTTTAAGTAGATATTTACTTTACCAGAATATAAGATCTTTTCAGGACTCATTTCATTGTGTGTCCTGCCCTGCTGCTTGAAGACTTCAGCCAGGCTTGTTGCTGTCCCTTCCCTAGTAATGGCTGCGATGATGTTGCATAGCTTTCTGTGTCTAGAACTTTCACAAAACTTATCACCCTGACAAGCCACTATTGAAAGTTTCCCCATTTTACAGATGACAACACAGACAAAGGGAGATTTCATGATTTGTCAAATCACTCATATGTTAAATGATAAAGTCAGTCTTGAAGCTGGGTCTATCTTCATTGCTACTTTAAAGAAATAAGTTGAAGATTCAAGATTTCCTTCTATTAACTGATGCCTAAAAAGTGGGAAAAGGAGAAATTTACCAGAGCTGTGTTTTTACCCCTTAAACTCTATTTTTCTTCATCCCAGTCAACAGCAATGCTCACAATCCTGCAGGATTACAATATTTCCTCTGCTTTGCGACATTCTAGTCTTTGTCTATTGAGTTCTGTCTTTCTGTCAAGTTGAGGTTCAGGTTTAGTGGGACACCCACAATGGAGACTTTCTGCAGGAGAACTAATGTCTCTCTCTCCCTCCTACACACACACACACGCACACACACACACACACACACACAGAGAGAGAGAGAGAGAGAGAGAGAGAGAGTGGCTTATAGCTCTTGCCTGGACTTCATTTCCCATGCTTTGAGGACTGTTTGTATAAGCCATCTTTTCTTTTAGACTGGAGTTGGCTGAGGAGGGAATAACACAACTTCCCACAGGCCTAATACAGTCTTGGTCATGTGGGGTCGCACATATATTGTTTGTCTACACTTCCAAACCATAGCAACTGTTTCTTCTGTTAGGGTTCTCTCAAACTTGTCTCTACTCATTTGCTATCTATTTAAGGAAGGAGATACATACCTTATTGTTCTCTTCTGTGTCCCTAACAGAATTTAACAGAGTAGGTCTGCAATCAACACTTGCTGAATGATTTATTAAGTTTGTGTTAGCCTATGCTTTTCTTGGGGACCTCCCAACGTCAACTTATAGCTCAAATCATGAAGTAAGTGGCATACTTTTTTTTTCCTTGATAACTCAGATATTAATTCTATTCAGATAGTCATCTGGTTTTATGAAAACTCCATTTATGCCATCTTTATGTTTGCCCTCCATAGGCAACACCTATGTTTTCAGATACCAGGTGTGAGCTCTACATCACTTTCATTCAGGATCCTGATATGCCCAAGCTCTAATGCCCTTGTTCATGTGTTGCTTTTCCTAGAAGCTGTAGCCTGGGACTGGCATTCTCTGACAACAATTGTAGCATTTTAAATTTTGATCTTTTGGGAACAAGCTTTTAATGGCAATAAATTTAGACAAATGACAGGGAAGTTTCAAGCCACAATAGAAACTAATTTTTTTCAGTTCTTGTAAATTGCACATCACAGGCACATGCAAAGAGCACAAATGTGGTTATGTCATTAAATCTGCCTTAAAAAAAAAAAAGGGTTAGAAGAAGAAAGTCTATGTAACCAATTTTACCATGGCGGATAGTGTTATTTACCCTGGCAAATGCTGTTGTTTATTTCCCTTTGACACCCTTTATGAGTAGGGGTTGTTTTTATCTAAGTTCCTTGGAACTTGGGGACAGACTTTCTCTGGAGTTAGTAGGGAGGAGTAGGAGACAAATCTGGCAGAGTGACCCTGAGTCGTTGTTCTATCCATGCTTTCTCAGTGGTGCAATTTATCTTCAGCATTTCTAGGAATCGGTGCCAACGACACTTTCCCTAATGAGTATAACACAGGAAATGGTGGTCATAGATGGTTATGGGTTTTGGCAAATCTCAGAAACCTCAGCTTTGCCATAAGAGCAGACTGGATTGCTGATCTACAAGGTCTCTTTCATAAATAAACTTGTATTTGCTTGCAGTCTGTTATTAATTGCCCTTCAGCTTTCCTTGGCTTTATCCTTTGGGGAATAATTATATAGATAACCTCCCTTACCCTGCACTCCTTTGTTTCTTTCTTTGAAATATTTATGAAAATCTTTCTAATCGGGTACTTTTCAAGCTGCTAATTACTAAACTAATGATGAAATATTTAGGATGCTCAAACTTGACGATGTCTCTTTAAATTGCTTTATTTTCTCGCACAGCTAGATCCACATCTGTAAATGTCTAAATCCTGTTGCCAGCCAGTCTTGCCTACAGCTACTTGATTCTGGGAGAGACTTCCATAAAAATGATTATAACATTTCCTGCCACCCAGTGAAAAACAAAGCAGTGTGATATGACAAAGCATGGACTGAAGAAGGAATATGAAAGGGTCTGTCATCAGATTGGAGGGGGCAAAAACTGTGGCTTTATTCTTTCTCTGGGGTGAGGTAGAGATGACAATTTCCTAGATATTCATTGACATAAGCTCCTGGATGTTCTTGAGAAATCACTTTGTTATCAGAGCTTTGCTGCCTTTAAACTACCAGTGAAAACAGTCAGGCTATTCAGTGTGTGTGTGTGTGTGTGGGGGGGGAGGTAATAGGAAAGACTGAAGAAATAAAAAAAGAATTAGAATTTGCTAAGTATTATCCACTGATTTAATTCTACATGTTTATTTTGAGCCTAGTATCTTGCTAGGTGCCTGGCAACTTAGTAGTTGCTCACTTAAACTGCGGACAGAATGGTAAGTAGTGAATGACACAATCTCTGCTATGAAGTGAATTTAAAGTTTAAAAGACAAGTTTAGTAAACTGAGGACCCAAGCCTGGGAGCAGTCAACAGATTTTTCTGAGTGACCGACCTACCTTCACAGAGCTTGTCCCTGTTTATACAGGTAAATTATAAGTAGAGAAAGATTATGTAACTCTTCTTTACAAAACAAGATAGCTATTTAATTTAAATATTTTTTCATTAACTAAAAGTGGTTGGTCTTTAACAGTTTTAGTTAATGATAAAAGGGGAGTACTATTAATAACTTCAAAGTGGTTCCCTAATTTTACAAAGTCAATTCAGCCTGGGCTATCTGAATGCGGGAACATGTAAGGAACAAAGGTTAATTGAACCGCTTATCCCCAAAGTTCCCCCTGTAGACTAAGAATGAGGATTAAGTCTTCATCTTCTAGCAGTTCATAAGCATGATAGGGAGAATCTGACTCTGGACTTTCATACATTTTCTTTGTTTTTCACCACAGGGTTCTTCACAGGAAGCAAAGTCATTGCTGACTTCAGCCTCTAAAAGAGTCTCTGTCAAGGTAGAGGAGACATTTCCAGCAGAGCAAAATGCAGACTTTTCTTGTCCACAAGCGTTTCTAGTCCAATGAAACACGATTTAGTGTTTGATTCTGGAGTAATATGACCGTGCAGTTACTAGGATTACAATTTTTTTGGGTAGAAGAAGCAAGAGGTCTGGCCACTCTCCTCAGGGAGAAAATTATCCCATTAAATAAAGGGACTTACAGAAGGTGTGATATCAATATGAGGATATAATTAAAGTGACAGTGAGAAGGCTGTTTTAGATCATAAGTAATAAATGTTGATTTAGTGAGTGTGCCACTAAGGCAAGAATTCAGCGTAGGGAGTTCTTTGAGGGGAAGGAGCACAGAGCACACAAAGGTGCATATATTTAAAATCTTTTATTGAGTAACTATTATGCCAAATCACTTTGTTAGATTCTGGTTATTGAAAAATTAGATTTAGTCATGGAACAACAAAATATAAATTAATGGTTCTCAGTTTTTTTTTTTAAATATAAATTAATGGTTCTCATTTATTTATTCATGCAGAATTGGGGTACAGGCCAGAGGTGCAGGGTGGTGAGAGGATTCACCACCAGAGACTAGTGGGGAGCAGAACAGGCAGATCGACAAAGTACACTGCGGAGGGGAGCAGTGAGTGAGACAGGAAAGGTCTGCTGTGCCAGGTGGATCACCTCCGGGGTGGGGATCGAAAATGTTACACTACCAGGGTGGGCGGTTCTCAGATTTTTATGCGTTTACAATCATCTGGGATACATGTGACAATGTAGATACCCAGGACCCATCCAAAGAGAATCATATGCATAAATCTAGAGAGGAATTCAAGAAGCTGCCTTTTGACCTTTGCCTAAGATTGTGGGTCTGCGAGACTTAAATGGCCTCCTCAGTAACCACCCTGGTTGTGTGCAGTTCTGCATTTAAATACAAGGTGGTCTAGACCAGTCATAGTTATAAGGCTCCTTTCAAATGTAACAAGAGCAGATGCTCAACCTCCTGGAACAATGGGTATGCTTCCTGATGACCCCTGGGGCCATTGATTGCTGCATGGCCCTACCCATCCATGTTTAGAATCATGAATAGGCCTCCATCTCAATACCCAGTCATCATACAGGTGCCAGCAGATTAAACCATCCCTCCCCATACCTTAGGTACATAAGCACGTTTGTTCAGTTTCACTTATCCTTTCTCCTTGTTCTATCCTGCAAGGCTAATGCTGTATTATTATTCTATCAATGAAAGCCCAGTAGCTTGCTCTTTCAGCAGCATCCTGTATTCGGTAGCCTGCTCCATGAGTCCCATTGCTCAGTGCAGTATTGTCAATGCAAATAAGATGATTGCGTATAGATCATCTGGGGACTGTGTTTGGAGAATACTGATATAAAGCAATACTCAAATCTTGATAACTAGACCAGCATCATCACCTAGGAATTTATGAGAAAGGTAAATTCTCAAAACACATCTTAGGCCTCATTGAATCAATGAGATGGGCCCAGCAGTTTGTGACCTGAAGCTCACTAAAGTATGAGAATTGGTTCTAGGGATATAGTAGAACTGGAGATAAATTTTGCCCTCTTCTCTGGGTACCTCAATGAATTATATTTATCCTTTGAATACATGTTTTTATTATTTAGTCCAGTCCAAAGATACAAGGTAGTTCTGGAATGCAACAATAAGTTTTTAGGTGTGATGAAAATACAGGGAACTGACCTAGATATAAGGGAACAGGCTTAATTGGAATGAACTTCCTAACACCAAGCCTGTGTTTATCTCTTGGTACGTAGCATATCAGATGTTGATTCAAGCTGAGAACAGCTCAGTCAGCAAGGACAGTCATTTTCCCTTCAATTATCTTCTATATTTGTACATTTCCCCATTTTTGTGCATTTTTCCTCTTCCTCAGGGGGACAGGGTGACAGGGCGACATGGCAAGAGCATCAGGTTTTGTGTGACAATGCTTGGAGTCTTTGGTCTTTACTAGTTCAGTCACCACTGCCACTAACATAATTACTCTCAGCCCAATTTTCTCTTTAGTGTAGAAATAATGTACATGTGATCTACCTTGCAGGATGAATATAAAGATGATAACATTTACTGAGGGCTTACTCTGTGCCAGACACTGTGCTAAGTGCTTTAATATGAATTATCTCTTTTAATCTTCTCAACTACCCTATTATCATTGTTGTACAAATGAGGAAATTGAGGCTTGGCGAGATTAAGCAAATTGCCCTAGGTCACACAGCTGGAAAGTGGTAGAGCCAGGTTTTAAATTTTGTCTGTCTGACTCAGAGCTCAGGCAGAGAGCTGCTATGCTGCATTGTAAAGTTTGAAGTGAAATAAGGTCTAAAGTGCATTTCTCATTGACAAGTGTCGAGATGCTTTCCATTGTTCATTCATGGCATATCTAATATATTGTGCATGTACATAGGACCTCGATAAAAACCTATTAAAAGAGGCCTATTGTGTTTTCTTTTCCTTCTTTTTAACCAATTGGTCTTGTCTAATTATTTTTTTTCAATGTTATATAACAGGCCTTGTCTGGAGTGAAACTGAGAAGTCTTAGAATATTTGCTAAGATGACAGAGGTGTTGAGAATGTTATCTGAAGTTTGTGCCCAGTTCATGGGTTCTACCATCTTCTCTACATATTTTCGGCCAATGTGACATGTATGTGTGCTTCTGTTAGAATTCTGTGGATTCATCCTTAACATCTAGACTTTCCTATCTACTAAAAAATCATCAATAAATTAGGCAACAAACAAGCCCTATGGGACATATGAACATTTGTTATCATGGGACTAGGAAGTTACCCAAGAATTTTATAATCTACTTGGTAGATGAGGTATAAGACATGCAAAATTGAATAGTAATTCATAATATGGTCTATTATATATGTTCCTAAATGACAAAGAGTTAGGGAAACATAATTACCCAAAACACTGTAAAATGATCCAGAAAAAAACCGATATACCAAGAGCTTAATAAATGTACAATTAATGGACAGATAGTTAAGAATTGGAACTTTGACCTTTAGTTGTGATCATTATTACTATTAGTAAGACTTAGGAAAAAAAATTACTTAATTTTTTAAGTTCTCAGTTTTTTTTCATTTGCCAAATGGTAAAGCAGGGCCAATTCTAGTCCCTTTCCAAAGTGTAGAATGATAATTAAAGAGTAGAATGGAGGCAAAAGTACTTTGTAACTTGAGAATGAAATACAGTTTTGTTAGTTTCTTTTGGAAAGTTGATAACATTCAGAAAGTTTTAAATGACTGTTTTACAATATGCTATATGTTCAAAAAGGTAGATAAAAATTACTTTAAAAGGGACTTGAACCCTGCAGCTGAATTCCAGCAAAAGTCATCTTGGCTCTGAGTGAACATGAAGAAGGGGCCATAGTTGTTTCATAGATTTTCATTCCTGCTGCCTTTTGTGCTGACTCAGAGAACACAGATTATATTTTTGTGCCTATTGAAATTAAGGTGGAATTTGGGTAATGATCCTGGTGTCAGGAGCCGGTCTCTTTTGTCTAAGCGAAGTTCTTGAAATACCACCTTCAGAAGCAAAGTCCACAAAACTACAAGCCACCCAAAGTCAACGCCTCATTTTAATTTTGGGAATCGAAAATACTACAAGAAGCTACATTGATTTCTTTATTCTGATAAATAATAACGCAAGTAAACTATGAATCTTAATTCTTTTCCAGCAACCAAAAACTTAGAATGATAAGGTGAAGCCTATTGTCTTCTTTGTCCACCACTTTCAGTTCTGACCCATCCTTTGTCCTCCTCACTACGCTGATTCATTATTGTAAGTTTGATATCTCTACCCAATTCATTTTCAAAAAGAACTTGTTTTGTATGTTTTTCACATCCACACAAATGGTAAACAGCACATAATGTTCTATAATTTGTTTTCATTCGCTGATTTGTTTACGATTTCTAGTCAGTGGAAATAAAAAATATTTCACTAATTTGCCCTAACTAGACAATGACCTATTAAAAAAGACATTTTAAAACCAGGTCCAACTTTATCCCCCCAGCAGGCTCATTGTATTTAAGAAAAGAACACATTTAGTACAGTCCTAGCACACATCACATCCCATTTCCGATAGGACAGGCAGAGCCTGACCAAAAAGGTGGAGAACTACTAAGGATGATCCGTAATCAATATCATGAAACGCAATTCAAACAATGGCTTGCTTCTGAGAGCCACTGTTCAGTTGACCTGAAAATAATCTCTGTGCTGCTCTCCGCCCCTGCTCTGCTCTCCGCCCTTCTTCCCCTCCCCTGAGTCTTTGTGTGTTGAATCCAAATGAGTGGAATTTGAGCTTTTGCTGCCCTCCCAAGAGTATGATTATTTTTTTCCTCTTTTAAACTCAGGGTGCTAATTAATGTAGGAAAAGTTATATGCCAAGTTTGCTTTGCCTGTGGTTTTCTTAGATTAAAGGCTACTGGCAACTCCAGCTCTGTCTGAAGGGTTGGAGCTGTGTTCTTATCCCCCGAAGGAGGCTTCAGCTCTGCTGACTCAAGAAGACTTCAGCTTTTGATTTGGAGTTATTGGATATTGACCCATCACTCACAGCAGAGTTATGGGCCTGCTGCCCTGGATCCAGGGAACGGGACTCTGGTTTTGCCTACAGCATCCTCCACCCCTCCCTTTTCAGTTTCTGTTGAACCTAAGCCTGCAAATGTCAATTTCATTTTGTAAAGGCCAGGCAATTGTCAGTTCTTCCAGGGGATTCTGGGAGAAGGAACTCAGGATGGTGCCCTCAGCAACATCCTGCAGTGTGATTCTTAGTCCTCCAACTTGAGCCTCCCCTGTCTCCCCTACCCCCCCTGTACCCCGAGCCTCACCCAACCTGCCACCATCTTTCCTCTCCTTAGAAACTATCATTGAACAGTATTTCATTTGATCTGACTGCAAACGAAACTGGTTTCAAACTATTATTATGTCTTTTAGGTTGATTGCAATATAATTTCAGTGCAAAGAGATTGTTTTAATAAAAAAAAAATAAGTTGTTTAGAAATAACTTCTATTTGGAAAAGGCATCTCTTGATTAAAAAAAAAAAAAAAGTCCGCCAGATCAGGAGATTCACAAAGAGTGCATTGAGGAAATTCCACAGTTATGTCTTTTAATTCTGATTGCTGCAAGATCCCTGCTGAAGGTGAGATTTGTACATGTCTATCTTTACAGAATATCTGGACTTGAGGACACACCAGAAGAAATTTCAAACTAAGTTGATTCTTGGAGTGTTAAGGGGTGAGGAAGCAGACATGATAATCTTGATCCATTGATGAAACCTTGCAACTGGATTGGGGACTACACAGACCGAAGGTAGATGAAGGTGTTATATACACACCTCTGTACCACAGCCCCACATACAACCTCGATTTAAAGTCCACATACTGACTTTGACACAGAATGGAAATGAAATCCAGAAGCCTTCCCCTTCCAATCCCCTAACCCTAGCATCACCAAGTACCTTAGCTCTTTAAATAGTCCACTATATCCTTAAATGTCACTGGTGGGAAGTATAGGCTATGAAGTGCCTCCCTGGAGTGTCTCTGGAGAAAATGACCTCTGCACAAAGATAGTACCTTTTGGAAGTACTTTGGAGATGTGGCCACAGAGCTCAACAAAGATGAAAACTGTAGCATGAGTGAGGGAACTCAGAAGAAGCTTTCTCAGATCTAATGGGCATGGCAGAAGCCAGTGAAGGGGCATTGTCTTCCAGTGGGCATAAGGAAGACACTGCAGAAGAATCAGCAAGGTCCAGGGTAGATGGATACCAAATAATGAACCAAATAGTGGACAGCATACACAGAAGTCCATTATGATCTATAAGGCCACAGAAAGAGGTTATGCCTATGGCAAGGTCTGATGATGATTTGCAGGTGGAAAACATCAGATAAGGTGGTTGGAGCAGGAGTGAAAACCAGTGCTAGAGACCATCTCACCATATACACCAGAAACCCTCGGGGTATCCTGTTCAAAATGCCCTACGATTCCCTAAATTTAATCAAGAATGTGTCATCTCTCTCTTGCTATTTGATCAGTGTTGAGCATGAGACTTAGACTGAGCTGAGTATTTCTATGTAGATGAATTTCCAATCGAGTCCCAAAGAGTGACTTGTTCTTTCCTGGTAGCTGGTTCTATGGCTTGCCCTCTCTGAAGCTGTTGGTGGTCACAGGGGCTGAGAAGCCAGAGAATCCCACTGCACAGAGAGTAGCCAATGAGGCGGAGGCACAGAGCAGAGGCCAGCACAATCCAAGTCTCGGGTTCTGGGAAGCACCCTGTATTCTCCTAGGGACTCTAATTTTTATTTTACACTGTAGACTGAACTGGTTTTTGTTATTTGTAACCTGAAGAGTCTTAAGTTCTGGCATATTTGAAGTAAGTGGAGTGTAGTGAAGAGTCTTAGGGTGGGACTAAAAAGCTTTGGACTCAAGAACAAGACAGAACCCCCTAGGACAAAGATATGAACAGAACCTTAGTTAGCAGACTGGGAACTTTGGAACTTAGTTCCAGAGAATAGTAGCAGTAAGGATTACTTTAAGTCCTTACTTTTGACTCAAAGTATTGAGTGTGGAGCTAGAGATGTTTTTCAAATCTTGATAGCCCTGGGAATGGGGGGTGGGAGGCTTGTATGGGAGAAGATGGGAGACCCAGAAGGGGTGAGGTCAGTAGTCATGTTTAACAGGCAGGTGATGAGCACTTGAAATCTGACAAGTAGCAAGCATTTGTTTTGCGGTTCACATGTTTGCACATGAGACTTTCACCTAATTATGATACGCACTTATTTACAAATACGTATTCACAAATGCTTATTCTTTTCATGTATAGACCAAGTGTAAGGTAAGTGAAGCTGGTCAGGCTTTTACGTGGCTGGCTTCTATGGCTATCACTTGTGGTCTTGAATGCAGGAGGTGCCTGGGTGTGTGGGCCACACATGCTGATTGTGGACTCCCGGGGTATATTGTGAACACGTATTAAGTGTGCACACCTGAGCCTGGAGGCTGAAGCTAAAGAGCAACATCACTCAGAGACAGGAGCGAGGTCAGCAAGGTACGAGAGGAAGAGGCCATGAGAGAACGCCAATGAAAGCCCAGAGAATAGTGATTTGCAGGGGGCTCAAGTTGCTGTCTTCTTGCTGGCTTATTTTCCCTGCTTATCATCAAACCTTCTGAAAATGATGCCCAGGGCTCCAGGATTCTTCTTTAAACTTCTAGAGCCAGTGATGAACTTACCTGGCCACCTGGGATGTTCACAAACCACCAAGACACTAGGAATCTTTTGTTCCAGTTCTGAGAGCAAACCCATCCTCCAGACACAAAGGTATTCAGCTTTTTCACCATCAAAGCCTGTGTATGGGGTTAAACAGTATCATTGTAGTTTTAGATGGGGCAAGTTAATTGTGTATAATATTTTTTAAAACACAGTTTCTAGTATTAAAAGAATAGAAAGCATCAGCATAGTAATAACTCCTATTTCTTGGTAACACTTTTTTTTGCATTGTAAAATTTTCTGTTTTAATGAATATTTCATTTAATCCTTATAATAATCCTGCAGGGAAGGCAGGATAGAGGTTTCTCTTTTCCTCATTTTGAGGATGAACTCACAGAGAATTTGAATGACTTACCACAAGTTCCTTAACAAGTTGGTGTTAGAACCAGCACAGGTTGAAATCTCCTGAGAGAAGAGAGACCTGATTTGACTTCTGTCCTCCTTGGAGGGCACATTTGACATGTGACTTTGCACCTGCAACAGGGCTGCCAGGTGAGATTTATTTTTCCTTTTTATAAATGAGAAAACGGACTGTCTATGAGATAAAGCATTTTATGATTACCCGAGTATTTCAGGTGCAAAGATGAGTCGAGACTGGATCAATCTTTCTAGCTTGAATGTTATACCTTCTCCCATCCTAGCCTCCCTCCAGTGCTGAGTGAGGAAGCACTTCTGCATTATAACTCATACACTGCAGAGAATTCTCTTAAAGGGTCGGAGACATTATTGACACAGAACTGGAGTTCAGTGGAGCAGTGGTGTCTAAGAAGTACCATTAGGTTTAAGTTTGTAGGGGAAGATGGTGCGTGAGGGGGTGCAAAACATGGTTCGTGAACAAATTCAGGAGCTGAGGGGGTGTGGGAGCACCCCTAAAATAGTGACCTCAGGCCATGGCTGGATGGAGAAAAAAGGTTGTGAGCACTAAGCACCTACCCAGATGTGCAATTTGGCATCCGGGAAAGTTCCCTCCTGATCTAGGATCAGCTGAAGCCTCAAAGCATGAAATGTGAATACCTTTTGCTCAGCATCCATTAAATAAATGTTATTCTTTTCTCTGGCAGAAAACACACATTTCTCTGCTCAGAGTCATGGTGTAGCAGAAGCAATAGAATTTACAATATCCCTCTTTACGATAATGGTTCTCACCTTCCAAGAAAATGAGCTTGGAGGAAAGGAGCAGCATTGAGTGCCCCGTGACATGTCGGTGAGGCTTGCTGCTGCCGCTAATTATCTGGCAAGGAGGAAAGGCTGTGTCCCTGGAAGAAGGAAGAGGGTTTGTGAACTTCGAGAACGGGCAAGGCGCTTTGGTGTCTGTGTCATGCAAACTGGTGAACGGCTCCACCGGGTCATGTCTGACCTTTACCTCTTCTTCACTACTGAGCAGACATTTTTGCCAATTACGATCCCAGACACGCTGAAAAGTACCCTCGGCCACTGACAGTTTGCAGAGAAGCAATGCCTCTGGAATAATACCATGCCCAGGACAAAGAAGAAGGGTAAACAAAGCATTACTTTGTGTTGCAAATAGATGGCTTTGTTAAATACTGGAGAAATCCCTTCAGTGTCCACCTTACGTGGCTCTGCTAAAAATGCATTTGCTATACGTTCAGTGTCAAGAAATCACATCTTACGGGGCCAAGGATGTTAAGAGCATCTCCCCAAATACAGAATGATACTCATTAAAATTGTCTTTCTTGCAAGAGAAGGCCCAGTTTGCTATCCTTTCTGCACCCTCCTCTTTCTTCCTTTAAACTAATGTATTACAGAAATGGAGACACAATCAAAATAGTGTCATTCACATTTGTATTAAAAATAATAAGCTTGGTAACAATGGGGAAAATAAATGGTAAACAGCATCAGAAAATACAGCAGAGGCTGAAACTAACTTAACAGAACATACTTGACCGGCAGGTAACACATTAAAATGCTACTTTGGCAGACAGAATGGATAGCAGACTTGCTGAAAGGAAATCTGCTTGGAAAAGTTGACAAATACATCCTAATCCCCTTTTCTTCCTGCCACATGCTGCAGATGACTGAAACCTGGGGGTGGGGGAGTGGGGGTGGAGGCAGTGTTGTTAGAGCGAATAGGTGTGAGTCCAGAGGAAAAATTAAGTCAAGTTGACAATTTACAAATTTCCTTTCAAGCATGAAAGGGCCTGGAAACCAGGTCATTTATTTTTTTTAATCCCAAGTCTGGTGTTTGTCCCTGTTAATATGGCTGACTGCGAATAGGAGTATAGGAAAAGAAAAGGCTCATTACCAACCCCAGAATACATCTCTTGGAAATAAAGCCAGGATGAAAGAACTTGTCAGACGCATGATATTAAAAAAGCTAATATCAGGAAGCGACATCTTTCCGGCTGCCCGGTGGGCATGGGCAGACGAGCAGACACCGCTGATGAGAAGCAGAGGGCAAAGCACAGAGGTCCTGGACAGTTAACTATTGGATTGTTGGGGTCGCAGGACAACCGCAAGATCATTTGTCTCCAATTGGGGTGTTTCTAAGAATCTCAGTGCAGTCTCTGATATTTACCTGGGCTGCTGTTGATCTTGTCTGGTATTTGTCTCTGCTCATCCAAAGGAAAGACACCTTTATTGTGTCAGTGAGTTCTGAGTAAATGGAGTGTCATGGATGTCGTGGAAGAGACTGAGTCCCAACGCAGGTCAACTAGAATATGGAGACAGCATATAGAGGAGAAGGATATGTTCGTAGGTTGTTTCTGAGAAATAGGAGTGAATATGGACCGAAAGTGAAGTGAATTTGAAGCACAAATGTTGTGACTTAGGTTGATTATAGAGGAATCTGGAGTCTGAAATTCTAGCCATGGTCTTTGATATTTCTAGTCCCTCCCTTTTTTGCTTTTAGTTTTCTTTGTGATGTTGACAAATCCTTTGAGTAGGTTGAATATAAAATCCCATCTGCCCTGCAGAATTTTGGTTAAGTAACACTAAGTCCCCTTCTTTTTCCAAATTATACTGTTTGGGATGAAAAATTTGTGATCACTATGTAAGCTCTCTGGATCTCACTGACTATATTTGAAAATAAAAATTATTCTAGAAGATCCAGCCCCAACACGTGCTGACATTCACTGTGTTCCACTATGTTAAATGAGTTGTTTTATAAAAAAATGATTTATTTATGCATACCAGAGCTGGGGTGTAGGCCAGTGTGTGGAAGGGTGAGCAAACTCACCAGAAACAGAGTGGGGAGCAGGAAAGGCAGATTGATTGAAATCCACTAATGGGGAGAGCAGCAGATGAGACAGGAGAGGTTTCCTTTGCATATGGGTCAGTTGCCTGACTGGGGATTGAACTCCTGCTGCAGTGGCTGCTAGCTTCATTGTGTTGAGACTGGGCCCCTTGTGCCATCAGGGAGGCCTATAAATATGTTCTTTATTCAGCACTGTTGATGAGGATCAATGAATTAGCTATGGTGCATTAGGATGTTGTCTCTTCATGTATGTTTACATTTTAAAAGGATACTTATGAATATATGGGTGTAAAAATCAAAATAGTAACTCTTTCATGTTGAAATCATGAACAACCTCATTGTATATCAGCTGTTTTGTCTTGTTGAGAATCACTAAATGTCAAAGTGGTAATGTTCAGGAGATCTGAAAGCCCAAGGAACATGGGAAATTAATACAAACGCATGTCCTTGGGCTTAACTCTCAAGATTTTAGTGAACTTTGTAATTTAGATTTAAAGAAACAAAAACAGTAACTCCCCCAGTGTTTCTGACATACAGCTTGCTTTGGGGATACTATTCTATCTCTATCTTCATTTTACAGATGAAAGGGTTGAGGCCCAGAAGGCAACAAGGATACTATTTATTTGCTTTTTATTGTTTTGCAAGTGCCTTCATGGGCAGTATTTCCTTTAATCTTCATCAGAGTCCCATGGGATTTAAAATATTAGCCCCATTTAGTAGGAGATAATATGAGACAAAAGAAAGAAACATACCCAAAGTCATATAGCAGAATCAGAGTTCATATTCCTGTCTCCCAACTCCTGCATCTATTTCTGTTACCACAAAAAGACTCAGTTTCTTTGGGAAAAGCTTGCATTTCCTTGACTAAAGTATTCAGCTCACTTGGTGTCTTTTCTAGAAAGACATGCATTTAGGAGGTGGTTGGTTTTTTTCCCCTAGCCTTGCTTTTTTTGTTATATTTTTTATGAACATTTACTTCTGTGCTTGCCCCTCCCTGCCTGTGTGTAGTGGGCTGCCTGGCAGAGATGACAGGAGATGTTTTCATGTGCAATCAAGGACAGAGATGCATTGGCTGCCAGCCTCAGGCAGGGACACAGACTTGTCTCCCACCAGCAGAGCGATGATGCGTTTCCCCAAAATGTTCCAAGAACGGCCTGGAATGTGACTAGACAAGGTCCATGCGGCCCCATGAATGACTTCACACTGCACAGACTAGAAAACAAACACAACAGTAATTCTTGGATTAGCATGAAAACACTACCAAAGGGGGCTCAAAGACAATCTTTTGTCCCTTTCATAAAGGAGAAGAGATGAGGTGTGACAAATGGCCTGTTGGAAGACTTTCTGTGCCAGGCAGAGGTCATGTTGGAAGGGCACCACATATAATCAGTTTAATAGAGAAGAAACAAACTCGAAGCTAAAGGACAAAGAACATTTCAGAAGAGATGAAGTGGTCTCAAAAAAAGATGATTTAAATAAAATAGGGAGAGAGATAGCATGACCTATACTTCTCTATTATATTTTTAACACACTGTCATTTGCATTGAGACACAATGTGTATAGTGCCAGCAACGTGAGAGTTTGTTCTCAGGAGACATAGGGATTCAACCCTTAGCTAAGCTACTCTGAAGATCTGGGCTCCAGATTTCATATAAATAAAATAGAGCTGATAATGCTGGCTTTGCCTAGATCCTATGACGATTAAATGAAACTCAAGGTAAGAAGTCAGGAGTATGTGGATTGATGAATGGAGCATGGATTTTGACACATACAATGTGGGCTGAGAGCCTTGACTCACAGTGACTCAGTCATATGGGCCATAACACTTTTGCCTGAATGACCCTCAAAGTTTACCAACCATTTTCAATGTATCTTTCTGGGCAGAAGTTAACAAATCAATTCCTTTTATTCCATTTAACACACACACAAAGGTGTACTGCAGCAAAACATTATCTAACTTTCAGTTTGCTTCATAAGAAAAATCAACATGTATATATTCTACACTAAACTCACCACAAACATAGAAAAATGTTATCTTATACTTCTGAATCATTTACACCATTGTAAACCAGTTAAATTAGAAGCTCACCACTAACAGTACAGGTCTATCCTTCACCACATAATTGACCAATCCCACTTCCCCTTCTGGTGACCACCAATAAATCTTACAGTCTGAAAGTTTGTATTTGCTTAGTTTATTTTCTTGCTTGTTTTCTCTGTATACCACACAGGACTGAAATCATACAGTATTTGTCTTTTTATATCTGGTTTATCTTACTATACTCTCTAAGTTCATTCATGTTGTTGCAAGTGGCAGACTTTCACCTTTTTTTTCTAGCATTCCATTATGTACCTGTAGCATAACTTTATCCAATCTGCTAGTGAATATTGTCTGATGTATTTTTCTTCATCCATTGAGGTGATCATAGGATTGTTGCCATTTTATTGATGTGGTATATCACATTTAGTGTTTTCTTTTTATAAAGATTTATTTATTTGTGTATACAGAACTGGGGTACAGACCAGAGAAGCAGGGGTGGTGAGAATATTCACCAAGACGGAGTGGGGAGCAGAACAGGCTGACTGACGAAGTACACTGCTGAGGGGAGCAGTGGGCAGGTCAGGAGAGGTCTGCCGTGCCATGTGGATCACCTCTGGGGCAGGCAGGGATCAAACTCATGCGGAAGTGGCTTTAGCTTCATAGTGCTGTGCTTTAACCCACTGCGCCACATGGGAGGGCCACATTTAGTGTTTTTTATATGTGGAGTTTTCCTTGCATCTCTGGAAAAGTTTCATTTATTTATGGTGTGTGACATTTTTATTGGATTATTGGATTGGTTAGTTGTTTTTTTTTTTTTTTTGGTACTTGGTTAGGATTTTTTAAATCTTTTTTCATCTGAGTTAATGATCTATAGTTTTCTTTATTTGTGATGTACTTCCCTGACTTTGGAATCAGGGTAATGTTCACTTTATGGAATGTTTGGGAGGTCTTCCTTTTCTCAGAAGATTTTGAGAAAGATAAGTATGACTTCTTTGAAAGTTTAGTAGCATTCACAGGTGACACCATTTGTTTTGGGCTTTTGCTTTTGGGAGACTTGATTCCTCTTTCAATTTCCTTACTTATAATAGGTCTGTTCAGATTTTCTATTCCTGATTCAGTCTTAGGATGTTATATGTTTTTAACAATTTATCCATTTTTTCCTAGATTGTCTAATTTGTTATATAGTTATTCATAATATTCTCATATGATGCTTTTTATTTCTGTAATAAATATTGTAACTTTTGCAGCTTCTTTTATGATTTTGTTTTCTCTGTGAGTCGAGCTAAAGATTTGCTTTGCCATGTTTTCTTTTTCTTTTTTTAAAGATTTATTTATGTATGCATATGTAACTGGGGTACAGGCCGGAGAAGGGGTGTGTGAGAGGATTCACCAGAGACAGAATGGGGAGCAGAACAGGCAGATCTATTGAAATACACTGTTGAGGAGAGCAATGGACGGGTCAGGAGAGATTTTCCATGCCACGTGGGTCAGCTACCTGGCCGGGGGTCAAACTGTTGCTGCAGTGGCTGTGGATTGCTTCATAGTGCTGAGCTTTAACTCATTGTGCCACCAGGTAGGGCCCAGCTTTGTCAATTTTTCTTAAGCAAAATCTTTATACATGAAATAAACAGATGTGAACAGCACTGTCTGAAGCAGGGGTGGTTTGGGAGAAGAGGTGTCTAGGCTTCTCTAAACTCCTTCCTTCTTTCTCACATGATGCTTCCATTGTCATGCTCTAATACTTGGTTGTTACTTGGTTCTCTTTCTTTCTCATTTTTTTTTCAGCTTGAATTGGGAAATTATTCTTTCAGAACCTCTTATTAAATCTTCTGAAATTTTAATAGAGTGTTGAAATTTCCTTACCTTTGATGACAGTATGAACAAAGAGAAAATAGTAGATACAGTTAAATGCATATCTGAATGACAGAGCTAAACTCCTATGAATGACTTAATGCTCTTGCCTAAAGCATGGAGATTTAAAAAGTACTGCTATGTTTGTAGATACAAGATCACTGTCATTTCCCAAAACAAAATGCCTGCCTGACTGCTGACTGCCCTTAATCCCTCCACCCCTCCATCCCTTACACTTTTAGTAGAAAGAGGACAAAGAATCTGAGTGTAAGTTGCATAGCTAAGGAATTACTTTAAATTTCTGGTGACCTAAGTGGATGTATCAATGACAAATCCCAGGCAAAGTCAATAGTGTCACATAGGAAAAAAATGCGATTTCCTGGCTTTGTGCCCATTCCGTGACCCATCACGCACTGCCCCTCTGTTTCATGCACTGGTCTGCACACGCGTGCACCACATAGCAGGGCCTTTATTGGCAACCAAGTCAGCATCTCATGAAAGCTGAATGAACCTGTCAGAAGTTCTCGCATGTAACTTCAAAAGCATTTCCTCTGTGCTTTAGGATCTATCTATGTCTTAATTTAGATCTGATAAACCTTAAAGCTTTGAAGACAAACAAGGAGAATTATTTATTTGGTATCATTCCAAGAAAAATAAACAGGGGTCTCTATCCTTTGCATAAACTCAAAGTTTCATAATAAACCTGTGCTGTGAATCTGGTTCTATCAATCTTTTACTGTGTAAATTTGGGTCACCACTTTAAGTTAGTTGTCCTTCTTGGCCAAATGGTGATAAATAATGTCTATGAGAATCAAACAAGACAATATATGTTGGATTTGAAAGCATATAAATATGTGAGTCAAATGTGATTCTAATAGTTAAGCAATAAACTCTATTATTTAGGTAATAATTTTAAAAATAAAGATATAAAATAAGACTGTTCTTTGTTTTGGTAATTACCTAAGTGTATAATTCATAACTGGTAATAAATTAGAGATGTTGATCAGCTTAGAGCACTGACCTTAAGTGATTGGAATATAAGCATAATGCTTTACTAACCACTGGAATCTTGAGACAGTGCTTGCTAATTCCTGAATCAGGAAGGTTCTGAAGTGTAAGTTGGAGTTGCTTTCTGCAGCTGTTGCCCTGTGACACCTGGTTGAAGTCTTAAGCTCTCCCAAGCCTCTTGGGGGCTATCAGAATGGAAACAAAAAAAATGGTGTATCCTTGTGACCCCCTACTTCGAACCTACCTTCAATTTCCCTGCCTTCCCATTGCTCTTAGCTCTCTTTACATAGGTGAAAACAATCTGATAAATTAATTTATCTTGTGTGGTCTGTAACAAATTGTGAATCAGGAAGGAGGGTGCATAGATATTGGTGAGGCCAAATCTACCCAAGTCACATGACTAGGAAGAATGGGGGACCAATTAGGGTCACAAAAGGAAATCAAGGTGCTGTTAGGAAAGGGATAGCTATGGGGAACCTCCAAAATGCAAATACTCTAAAATTGATTATAGGAATTCCTCTCATTCTTTTTCTTGGGTGGGGGGGGGCGGCGGGGAGACATTACTTTTGTTTCTGGTGCCAATTTGAACTGGGTTTCCTGTTGCAGTCCCTGAGAAACAGCTTTGCTGTCATAGAGGAAACACTTGACCTTCAGGCCATAGTGATTGTGGTTCTCACAGGTCACTGATAAACTGAATGACCTTGAACAGTGTCATTTTTACCTCTCTGCTTCTGGCTTTTGCTTTTTATAAAATGAGTTTGGATGTAGAAATATTTCAAGGTGCCTTCCAGCTTTAAATACTGTAATTATTTTCTATCTGGTGAGTTCTGTAGATGGTGTATCTCTTAATTGTGATATGTAGGTTACCTCTCACAATAATGGAAGTTGAAAAACACTGCAATGAAAGTTGACCACTGTGTGTGCGTCCTTCATCTGGTTTCTTTTCACTCCCAACATGGGAGGGCAAGAGTGATGAATCCTCTGTATGCTGCACAGATGAATACCTGGCATCTGATTCTTGATCATTATAAGTGATGTTTGGATCAGGATAGCTAAGGTGAGTGTAGAATATAATGGGAGAGGGATATTACTGCTCTAGCAAGCCCCTTCATTCTTGTAATTATTCAGAAATAAAATAATGACTATTCTGGAATGGAAATGGAGAGAGTTGACTGCTTTCCCTCTTGAATGACTTAGATTGCACCTTCAACTGGAGGCAAAAGGATGGAAGAGTTGACCTCTGGGAGTCCTGACTGAGCCTCTCTGTTCTCCAAAATGCTGGCCCTGGAGGAAAAGGGTTACACATCTTCTCAAATGCCCTGTCTCACACTGAGTAATGTTGCCCCGGTGCCCCCAGTGGAGCGCTTTAATGATAACGGCTGTCTTCAGGGACAGATTGTGACTTGTCTTTTAAAGGAAGATGAAATCTATTAAGACAGTGAGACAGAAAAGAAAAGCTATGTCCCTGAGAGAGTTCTAGAGGAGAGCACTGGTGATTCCTTTCTTGCCCTCAGACCCTTCCATCTCTTCTCTTGTTAGAAGCATGCACCCTTCAACTGCTCTGTTTTGTGTTTGGATTATTGTGTTTGTTGGTGTATAAAATTACTGTTGGTGTGTATAATTTATAAGCTCTAAAAATTGATAAATAGTCTCAAGTAAGAAGAGTGATTTGTGTTTAAGTCCTCAGGGTACTTTTGTAAAGGAATTTAATTTCTTGGGGGAAATTGTCTATATAACTTCCTGTGGAATGTTATTTAACTGCTTCATAGCTGGGATTTATTGCTTGTCCTTTTTTTTTTATTCTTTCCATTATTGGCATGGATAGGTTTACCTGGGCAATTGAGGTTATATAGCAAGTCTTGATGAACTGGTAAGTTAAGGGAAACAGAGAAATTAGTTAATTTATTTTTGTTTTATTTCAGACGGATTATTGAAATCCTTTAAAATTTACCTTGTGCTGTAGCCCAGTGGTTCTCCATTGGGGGTAACATTACATCTAGGGGACATTTGGCAACATCTGGAGATGCTTTTGTTTATCACAACTGAGGGATTGATGGTAGCAACTAGTAGGTAGAGCCAGGGATGCTGTTATAAGTTCCCTGGTGCCCACAACACCCTCTCCACTGCCCCCACCCCCCAAAACAAACAAACAATTACTGGGTTGAAAATACTAGTAGTATGAGGTTTAGAAACCCTGATGTAACCAATAGACACTAGGGAACATAGCTCACTATTTCTAGGAATTTCTACTTCTATTCTTTTTCTCAGCTCTACTCACCAAAGTTGAAGCCAGGGAATAAGAAGTTGCTAGAGTTGTGTTAAGTGTAAATAGGTCTGATTTCACATTCAGAGTGCAGCGGTGCTGTTTTTTTTTTTTTTTCTTTTCTTTAAGAAATATGTAACTATACATGTTTTACTCTGGAGTACTTCAATTGTTTGTTTGCCTTAAAAACAATTTTGCGGCCCTCCCTGGTGGCGCAGTGGGTTAAAGCACAGCACTGAGAATCTAAAGCCGCTTCCGCATGAGTTCGATTCCCGCCTGCCCCGGAGGTGACCACATGGTGTGGCAGACCTCTCCTGAACCACCCGCTGCTCCCCTCAGCAGTGTACTTCGTCGATCTGCCTGTTCTGTTCCCCTCTCTGTCTCTGGTGAAGCCTCTCACCGCCCCTGAGCCTCTGGCCTGTACCCCAGTTCTGTATGCACAAATAAATAAATCTTTAAAAAAAAAAAATAAAATAAAAAATTTTGCTCAATTGAGGTAGCCAGTGAAATGTACTTTAGTTATTTGAGTTATGGCCATCATAGTTGTCTTAAAATATTCCTTCATAAAGAATGGTCAGCCACTAAAAGTTGTTATGTTAACCTTGCATTGTATATTTGCAGTCATAGAGATTCAGGTCAAAGTTCAGACAAAGAGAGTTTTAATTGTGGGAGTAAAAGCCTGGAATAAAAGTGATATTGCCTAAGGCCTTTTATTTTGCTCAGCACTGAGTCTGGTAGTTTAGTTGAGATTAATGGATTGACCAAAAGAAGTAAGCACCTCCAAATGTTAATATTCAACTAGACAAATATGAATAAACTTTCTTTAACTAAGACTGCTATTGAAGACTCTCTACCATCTTGATCTTATATTTTCCTAACTTTCCTAGTTGAGTCATCTGCTCTATACAAATTTTTGTGCCAAATGCCACTGCAACTCATCTTGAATATTCATAAACAGTCATCTACCTACATTGCTACCTCTGATAATTCCTCCTCCTATTGGCTATTAACTTTTCAGGTATCCGTCCATGGAGAGATAAAATGTTATTTCCTTTATGACCCAACCAGGCAGAAATATTATTCCTGCTCCTTCCATCGTTCCTTCCCTGATAAAAGGTAACATTTATTAATTGTGGGTGGCTAGCACATAGGTTTTTTTCTTTGTGCATTTTTCTGTATTTAAATAAAAAAAATATACAATAAGTAGGGGATCCTCAGTTTCAGACTGACACTGACAATACTTATTGTGTAACTCAGAACAAGTCACTTAACCTCTCTGACCTCCAGTTTTTTAATTCACAAAATAGGCAGAATATTTATTTTACTTCTGTCTCAAGGCAGTTTTAGATCAAATGAGATAATGAACACAAAGAGCCTTTTTGAAAAACATGAAGAACTACACAAATGTAAGGCATTATTATTGTCATCAATTTACAAAACTACCGTGAATCCCACAAAGTGCTAATGCTGTATATATTTTGCAAAGCACTTAACTGTAGTTTGCACTTAATAAATGAGAGCCCACACAAGCAAATTGTTTCCACAGTTAAGACAGACTGGCAGGAATAGCAGTTAGAGATGAGTGCTTGGGTAAGAGGTTACTACCTGTATTGATAGAGAAGCTATTAAAAGCAGAATGTGATTTTTAACATCCCCAGGACCATGATAGAAATGAATAAAATTTTGTGCGCTTTATCATTTGTGACCCAGAAAAGAGAACCCTGAGGCATGAAAAGTCTTAAAATAAATTATTTGTGTGGAAAAGGAAGCAACATATTCCACTGATTTGACAATTTCAGATTCTCCATGAAGGATATGTATAGGAGATGGGGTCAGTTAAGCAAAATGATCCCTGATTCATTAAACCCTTTCTTGACTACAAATTAATAAATCTGAAATTTGCTTTTTTTTTTTTTTTTTGTGCCTTCTAAGTGGCTCATGTCCAAACTTCTCCTCTTGATTGGTGGGAGGAGGGTTGAATTTGACTGATCTAGTCTGGGAGTGTGTTCTGGGGATTGGGAAGAGCTGAACTTCCATTGCTCAACACAGAGCCCCACCAACAACAGAGAGTATGGAAACTCTAGAAAAAATGTAGAAGAGACTGAAGTGGAAGGGCGAGAATAGAATCTAGTGAGAGGCAGTGAGCAATCTAGTAGGTAACAGCTCTTAGATATTCCCTGAAGCAAAGTGGGAGGGGCATTTATCATCTTCATCTTCTCCTTCCTGGACAGTTGGATGGGAACTTTAAGGACTTCTAGCTAGGAGGACATTAGATGGTCAATAGATTAATCTGTTGCCTTAGAATTAAGTGTAGTTATATTTCTACTATGTTAATATAGCATAAGAAGGGACAGGATAGCTTGTGTGACAAATTATGTTCTACATTTGACCAATTTTCAATTTCTGCTTCAGTAATTCCTGGTTGAAATAGTTGAGTTGATATTGAGCAAGTTAATCAGCCTGTCAAGTCTCAGTTTTCTCATCTGTAAAATAAAAACACTAGTTCCTTCTTCACAGTGAAACTGTAAAGATCAAATAAATGCAACTCATATTTCATTGTGCCTGACAAGTGGACTGTCCTCAGGAATCGCTAACTTTGTTACTTAATGCTTAGCAAATAGAAGCAGGAAAAGGCTTTTCTCATATTTTCCCTCCTGTGTATCCCCAATCATTTAGTGGAATACTTAAAAGTGAAGCTTTGTAAGGAATTGTTTTCTAACTTTATTGAGATATAATTGACATATAACATTGGGTTTTGAAAATGTACAATGTGATGATTTGAGTTGTAAAACAATTGTTACAGTAATGTTAGTAACATATTCTTTACTTTCAGTAACTACCATTTTGTTGCTGTTGTTTTTATTTTGATGTTGTTGTTATGGTGAAGACATTAAAACACTACTGTTGAGCCTCCTAAGAGATTATTAGACATAGAAAATTTCAGTCTCCTGTCACACCTACATCACACACATCAGAAGCAAGGCCCTGATGACTCCTGTATGTAATGCCTTTATTCTAGATTGGCCTTTATTTCTATCTGTTCCTTATCCTATAGAAAACCCATGTCCCCTCCCCCACTCCATACTCCCAAATGTTTGCGACTTTAATTGTGAGTTATACTACTAGGTCAGGGTTTGGTGCAACATCTTTCTCTAAATTCCAGATTTTCTTTCTTGTGTTTTCATCCTAGTTATTCCCACTGTGGCTTTTCTCCACACTTGACCATTAGCAAGTTTCTGTCACTTTCACAAAAAGTATCATATTCTAGGTAGAATAGATGGGTACCAGCCATGATTCCTTTTGAAAAACAGTTTTAAAAATGTTTATTGAAAGCAAATGGTATACTTGAAACCACGTGAAACTTTTGCCCTCTCCTTCACTTTTAAAAACACAAATTTATGCAAATATTATAAAAACTGGAAACATGTAGATTGGGGGGAGCCTTCACTGTTAATAGCAATATTGCTGTTGTTAAGACTTACTACATTTCACTTATGTGGTGTACTGGGAGGGATACATTTTTAGTTTCTGACCATTGGAGAGGTTCTATCATTAGTTTGCTCTTTAGACCATCTTCTCAAGCCTCCCTTTACTAATGATCTGTGTTTCCAGGACAAAACTGTGCTCTGATGCAGTGGGTATTGCTCCATACACAAAATGGTATTTGGTCTGTTGTGACTCGTGTGGGCTTTTATGTGGGTGGGACCTGGTTGTTGCATGCTATGCTACTCACAAAGAAAAATATTGGGCTCAAGAGAAGTTGTTTTTTCAGGTCCAGCAAAGCATAGTTACAGGCATGCCTCTGTTGATGCCTTTATTATGAGCTACTATGATCTAGAATGAAGGAAGTAATTTTTTTTTTAAGATTCATTTATTTATGCATACAGAGCTGGGGTATAGGCAAGAGGTGCAGGGGCAGTGAGAGGATTCACCAGAGACAGAGTGGGGAGAAGAACAGGCTGATTGATGAAGTACACTGCTGAGGGGAGCAGCGGGCGGATCAGGAGAGTTCTGCCTCGCCTTGTGGATCATCTCCGGGCATGGGATTCAACTCACAATGAAGCGGCTGCAGGCTTGCTTGCAGAACTGAGTCCTAACCTGTGACACCACCAGGGAGGGTCCAGGAAGTGATTCTTTTAATGAAGAAGAAAAGCATAGTTCTGTGAAGGAAGATGAAATGTCATTTGGAACTTACAACAGTGGACCATTCAGTTGAACACTTTTTATTACATTGTTTGTTGTCTGTCCAAAGATTTAGGTAGTTATTGCAAAGCCCATCCTGAACTTGGGAGATTAGCCATAGGAAAAGAAAGTTAAAGAAAACAGAATCGGCCCTTCCTGGTGGCGCAGAGGGTTAAAGCATGGTACTAAGAAGCTAAAGCCACTTCAGCATGAGTTTGATTCCCGCCCCTGCCCCCAAACACATACCAGGAGCTGATATGGCAAGGCAGACCTCTCCTGACCTGCCTGCTGCTCCCCTCAGCAGTGTACTTTGTTGATCTGCCTGTTCTGGTCCCCATTCTGTCTCTGGTGAACCCTTTCACCTACCCCTTCACTTCTGGCCTGTACCCCAGTTCTGTATGCATAAATAAATAAATCTTAAAAAAAAAAAGAACCAAAATCAACTTTAAGAGACAATTTTTATCTAGAAGACTGCTTTCAAGAATGGTCAAATAGGTTACAAAGTTGGTAGGGAAACAAAGTGATAACTTAGGCTTAAGAATGAGACAAAGAAGAAATGATTGAGGCAGGACTCAAAGCAATAAAGCTGGCATTCAATCTTTAGCACCATAAAGCTCTTTCTAATTTCCTTCCAGCGATTTGTTACTTCCTAGCTGGGAAGCTTTGGATGATCACATCCCTTGTAGACATTCTAGAAACTATGGCTAAAATAATTATAGCTTTTCTTATTTTTCTTGTATTTTTCTTAAATCACAAGAATTGGGTTTATAGACTGTAAGTGAATTGGGCTCACTAGGTGCTAAGCTTTTTGAGGTTATGGACCTAGGTTTTATTTTTCAGAATACCCTCCCACACCTTGCACAGTGACAGACACCAGATAGGAAAAAATAAATATTTTGTGTATGTTTTCTTTTGTTGTTGTTAAAGAGGATTGACTGTCAGTTTGAGTCTGAGTGACATGGATTGAGAGCTATGGAAAAGACAGACGATTCACAGCTACTGAGATTATTTAGGTGGGGGCAGCATGAAGACGGCAGAGAGAGCCAAAAGACCGCTTACTCTCTCTTCTCATCTAGAATCTACTATTCAATCTAAATACTTATGATAAACTGTATAATAGGAGGAAACAATCATAAAGTGACCCTTTTCCAATTGCTTCAGAGACAAGCAAATTAACACTTTGTCACAGACTCATTTATTTTAATTGTTCTCTCCTAGGTAATATCAAAAAGTCAACCTGGGTAGAGGAAACAGAAAAAACAAAAAAAAAAACCAAACAAAAAAAACAATTTGTTCCTCATTAAATGTTAGAAAAGTCCAAGATAAACCTATTTAAAATTGATCTGATAAGCCTGGAGAACCGTGATGCACTGATGTGTTTTCCTGGGCTAATGGTCTTCAGCTAATATTTATCCATTGCTTTGAGTAACCATTAATCTTTTGTGTTGAGAAACTCCACAAATGCAATTTCTAGGGCATTTAACCTTTCCACAGTTGCCGTCTCTTGAGTTTGGGTGACACGATTATGGTGTAGACTCAATTTCATTTAGTTTTCTTGGTCCCAATTGCCAAAATAATAGCACTAAGTCCATTTAAAATTAGTCTTTCTCCTTCCACAACATAGTAATATGTTTCTGAGGTGTAATGAAGTTAAATTCATGTGCCTTCCCACACTTACACTTCTGCCATTACTAACTTCTCTTCCTTGCAACACATTTCCTACTATTTTTCTCCCTTGTAATTTGACATCAAGAACAGTCATCCAGGAACCAACTAGTAGAGTAAATGACTTTCTAATGATCTCAAAGCTTCACTTTGAGAAGTGGAATAATATTACTGTCCGTGGATAAATCTTTAGCGGTTTTTAAAATTTTATTGTCATTGAGACATTCCCCTAAGCTTAAAAACACAGCTGATTCAAGTTCACTTTTTAACCTAAGGGCATCAGACTCCCCTGCCTCTCCTCCTCCTTCCCTTTTCTCTCTCCCTTTTACCCCAGTTTGGGCCTGACAACTAAAGCTTTTGAAAAAAAATGACTACAGTTTTGAACAAAGCCTGTTGTTACAGGTAATTGTTAAAATATCAAGGGTATTGCGTCCTCCATTACTTAAGCTCTCATTTGTGGTTTTCATGGTTTTGAGGAATGTTTATGGCTGACAGTCCTTTCTTTACGGCTCTATCCTTCAAGCTCCGGCTGATACTGCTGAGAATGACCGCTTGAGTGACTGATAAAATGTCAAGATGCCATTATTTCCAAGAGAGTGTTTGGGAGCAATAAGATCTGTTTCAATTTATCTCTTCTACCTGAATTTAAGTCTTCACATTTAACATTGTTGGCTGCTACAACCAAATTGTCTCTGCATTTGAAAGAACAGTCATCATGCAAAGCAGAAAGGGTTATAGTGATAGCCACCCCATGACATTTGTGTTGTATTTCACTGTGCACATTGGTGCAATATTTTGGATTTAATTAATACTCTCCAGGAACTTCAGTTTATGGATGGCAATAACCATATTTTAGATCATGTGAAATACCGCAACAAAAATTCAATTCATAAGGCAGATGGCAAAGCCGAGTTTGAAGAACAACAAAACAGGAAGATTTACAGTGAGTTTCAGAACTCTTCAACTGGAATCCAGTCTCTGCCAAAGCTCTGTTATTTCACTGGAGGGTAACAATCTGTGAGGGTCATTAGTGTCCTCATAAAAACTGAGATTAAAATGTAGTCAAATGAAATGAATAAATAGTCGAGGCATTATCAGTGCAACAGAAGAGGAGTTATTTAAAAAGCAAGGTTTCAAAATGTTTTTTAACAACTCTCTAGCCATTTGTTTTCAATCTGGGATTAACTAAGTTAGTGTTTTTTAATAGAATGAGAAAGACACATATATTCTTAAGCACACAGGATGAAGAAATCATTTTATAGACAGGCATCTCTCTGTTCGCTCAGCAAAGTTTTCAGTGTGAAGCAGTTTTGATAGATAAGAAAGCTAATGAGCAGTGTTAATAACATGAATGCCCAGTTGCCTTGGCATTCCTGATTTCTGGCACTACCACAAGTACCATGTAAAAATGAAGTATGGTCCACATAGGTTTTAATCTGACAGCATAAAGTTCATAAGTAGTTTTGACACCTTTCAGGTTTTCTGAGACTAGCAAGGCTTGTGAGGCAGTGACCTTACCACCCATGAGCACCTTGTGTCTGACAAAGTATCAAAGAAAATGGTATAGTGAAATACAATGAAAAACAATTATAATGCAAAGAGACTTGCAACATGGTAAGATTTTATTGATTTCAGGATAGAATGTTATGAGTGCTTGGGTATATTTTTATGTGTGTGATATAATTTGTAGTAGCTACGCGTGTTAATTTTTTTTTTCTGTTCTGAATATCAAAGTTCTATTCAGTTACTGTGGAATTTAGTGCATGCGAAGGAAAGAGTAGGGTAGAGCAATGATTTAGGTTTGTCATTTTCTAAGGCTAGAGAGCTTGGAAAAGTTTGAAACTGGAGCTACTGAGCAGTTTTACTGGACATCTTAGGAAACAAACCTGTCGGGGACCGAGACCAGGACTTTGCCTCCTATGCACAAAACAACACTTGATTGGAACTTAGGGTAAATATCCCGGTTGAGAAAACAGCACACCTGAATCCCTTCCCCCACTCCTTTTCCCTTCGAGCTCAGCAAATTCCAGCGCCTGAGATAGGTTTTATCTCTGGCTCTCGAGATGAGATAAGTGTCGACTCCCTTAAGATGACGACGGCCCTCTCCCCTCAAACCCATTGGCCTTTAAGACATTAGACCACCAGACCACCCCCCGCCCGTACCTTCTGTGCCACCCTCAAGTATATATACATGGCTGTTGTAAAAATAAAGAACTCTCTCTCTCTCTCTCTCTCTCTCTCTCTCTCTCTCTCTCTCTCTCGCACTTGTCTCCATCTTTGCCTTCTTCCTTTCGTCGACCCTGGGACCCCAATCCTCGGCCTTGCTGGTCAAGGCCTCACACACAAACCACCATTTGAATCTCACAAGTACGATGAATTTTATTTCATCCTCCTCTTCACCACTGCCCCTGAACAATTGACCCTACTTCCATGTACCTATGGAGAGTCAGGAATTGAAGTGTTACTCCTATAAATCTGTTCTATGAATATGTGTGCTCTACACCAGAATATCTCCTTGATGTGACTTCAGTAACAGGGGAGTATTGAAAATAGACTATACATATATAGGATATAGATAGCCATCCTCATAAACTTCTTGGTGGACAAGCAGGAGGAATGAGAGCAGCCAGTGACCCCAGATATTCACCATTAGCCTCAAGCAGCCTTTGCAGATAATCTCATAGTGCCATAAAAACATGTCTACTTTCAATGCTGGGATGACATGAACATGGTTGGAAAGTATTTCTCTACTCTGAGTTTCCTATGAAATAAAGGGGATCGAACAAATTAATTCCCAAGGCTATTCCATCCCTATAATTCTATGAGTATGTATCAGTCTATCGTTAAAGCATCCAGAACTCCCTGTTCTTTTGCCATAGTTCCCTCAGCCACAGAGGTGCATAAAAATTGAATTAAAAAACATGGAAAAATGTAGTAGAGTGTATTTCATGTGCTGGAAATCTACTACCTGATTTTTATTGGACTCTGTGCACAAGAGGCAATCCTTGTTTTTGTGTTTACAAAGAGGCCCAAGGAACTATAACATGATCTATTATTTAAAAATATTGTTACAATAAAAGACCTGTGACATGTCTCTGTTATCCATCCAGTCCTCTACTTCTTCTGTCAGAGTTGTTATTTTTGACTACCCCCAGTGGTTAACTAGATAAGTCCCCAAATTCTATGCAGAGAGGACTCTGGAAAGAGAAAAATAATTACTTGCCCATTTCATTAGTCACCAGGTAGGAATGTTCAAAGAGAAAGACAATGGAATGGCCTAGGCATTACATATTTAATAATATTCTCCTTCTAAAAAAATCAAACTCCATTATTTGTTGAAAAGGATACAATAATTTTCCCTAGATTAGAGCAGTAGTAATGAGAAAAAAATCTTTTCTCTTTTACTTTTAGTTGCCTTTCTGAATTCCATGTCAGGTTTGAAATCATCTTCTGACACCTAGAAGATCCTACTTATTCCCTTGGAGAGATACTGTTCTTTATAGATTACAGAGACAAAGTAAAATGATACCATTTTCATTCTATGAAGCTTCACTGTAGCACATAATTTCTTCTGAAAACTTTATTGACCGGTTAGAATAAAGTCAGTAATTCACTCCAGAATATATAGCTTCAAAATTTGTCAATTGTTGAAATGTTGCTTCGTGTATCTTTTTCTAAGGCAAATGAGATAATGGTTATGAAAAGGCTTTCAAGCCATATGATACTTTATAAACATAAGGCATTATGGTTAATTAGATTTAAATATAATATAATACTATATAAATTTGTTCAACATTTTTCCACATTTTACTATCATGCCTATTGATTTTAAATGTCATTGTGAAATTATTTCATGTATCTTCTTTACAAATACTTCGAAGGCAAGTACTAGCTCAAGCTCTTTCTTATAAACTTTCTGATAAAGTATTTAATCTGTGTCTGGTGTTTGGACTGTGTGCAAGGAGAAAGAGCAGGAAGTATGTTTACTATCCTTACTTACAATGATAGCATTTCACTGAGGAAACAAGATCAATATCCATAAAGCCATCATAGAAAAAGATGGAAAATAATTAATAAACTTATAAAATACCCAAGAAATTTGGTGTCATGGAGCTGAAAAGACATGAAGTCTTTTCTCACAGATGACTTTCACCCAGGGGATGAGGATGAGGGGAGCATTGTGAGTTGGTACCCAGCTGGTCTTCAGCAGAAGTTGAGTATTCATGTTTACAGGTGGGGGAAAGATGAAGGAGTAAAAACTTCTCTTAAAAATACCATGGGACATTATTTACCAAAATATCTACTTTTTCATCAGAATAATGTCTTTTAAAATTGCTATACATTAATAATTTTTTTTGGTAAGAATATTTATAACAGTATTGTGGTATACATGATTATACAACAGTTATTAGAATGTGAGATAAATATGAATTGAAAACAACAAAGACATTCAAGATCCCACTATTTAAAGTAGTACACTATGTTGCATTTTATGAGAAATACAGGTATAAGTAATACTTAAGCAGTTTATTAAAGAATGAATAAACTAGGGAATTGGAAATATTTTAATGTAACAGGAATAAGTTGTGAGGAATCAGTTAACCCAAATTTTATTTCAAATTTTGTCTTGATTCGTTGACAGAACATGAGGGAAAAAAACCTCTTATCTTCCTGAGATTTTATCTTTTCCTTTATATTTCCCATCACAATGTCCTTATGCCATTGGGCAGTTTCTTGTCATAGAAATGTAATTGATCTCCCTCTTCTCTCAGTGTTGCCCTCCTCATCTTCACCCTCTTAGAGATGTTAAAAAAACAAAAAACAAACAAACAAACAAAAAAAACAACAACCTACATTTCAAATTTGACCACCATATGATTCTCTTCTTTCCCTAAAAACTCCCCTTAGGATCTCTGTGGGAGGCACACTCCACTTTTAAGAAGCTATATGACTGTCTAAAACCTATGCCTGTCCTCTCCAGTCTTCCAAGTACTCCACGATTCCTGGCTTATATCTGGGTTATACTGAAATACATATAATTTCCCAGAAGTACCATGTTGCCTCTACCTTCGGGAAATTTGCATTAACATGTGTTCCTTTTATAGATGACAATCTTCCTTTTCTCATGATGCTAGACCACATGTCTCCTGGAGGTTTTTCCAGTTCGTTTCTTTCTACTATGTCGTCTCACTATTTCTGAGACTCTATATGTACCACAAATTTCCAGTTGTCTTCATCTGTCACACCTGCCAGTCAGTCATTTCTTTAAGTTAATATGCTATATAATAATCATTTTTGCTTAGAATATAGAAGTAAGTAATTACTGTTTTGGAATGAATACATCCATGAATGAAGAGTGTGTTCTGTATCTTGAGGTAATGGAAACTCATAGAAAAAATATATATATAGACAAATATTATACACCTAGAAAGGAGAGAGATGTTAGTTTTGGCTAGAATAATTGAGTTAGTTGAATTTTGATGACTAAGTTTTAAAAAAAGATGGAATAAAGAGGAATACAATTGCAAGCAGTTGATATGTAAATGAGGAAAAAAGATAGAGTCAGGGAATTTGAATTGATTCAAATCATTCTCAAACTTTGTAGTGTAAAAAATAATATTACCCATTGTGATTCTATGGGCTGATAAGGCTAATGAGATTTGTTAAGAAGGTTTATTTTAGGGGGGGTTGTAAGCAGCTGGACTTGGAGAATAGCCGGGCTGTATCATCTAAAGAGTCAATTGAACTGTATGTCCAACATGACCACATTTCACTCATGTGTCTAGAGTTTCAGGCTCTCTAAGTGTCATCTATCAGAGCAGCATGGGCTTTTTTCAGGAGGGAAAATTGGAAGGTGCTAGCCCAATTAAGGATCATGCCAGAAAGGAGCACAGCATCACTCTGCCCTAGCCTATCAATCAAAGATGCCATGGGGCCCATCCACAGTCAAGGAGGTGGAGAAATGGACACCATCTCTGCAAGATCACACTGTAGAACACAGGAAAGAGCAGACATTGCTGCAGCCTTCTTGGAAATTACACTCTAGGACCAGCTCTTTTTCAGGGTATAGAGTAAGGAGTGTAACTTGTTTGTAAAAAGAGAGAATATGGGCTCTAGTTCTCTGAAAGAGAGCTATCCTAAAGCTTCTTAAGAAGAATTTGCCTCAGTCCAGAGACCTTTGAGGACACACTCTGTTTGGAATTTTAATAAAAGTTATGCCAGTAGATCACTAAACAGATACAGGTATTTTTAATTCCACTGGAATAACTACTCTTTTCCACAGCCCTTTTTTGTTGTTGTTGATATGTCAATTGTTTACATGTCTTTATAACTGGGGCTATATATTTACTCCTCCAGGTAAGCACTTGCTTCATCACCCTCCACCAGGCCTTAACACTGTTGAAACTTTTTGTTTTAGTATAGTTTTGTTCTACATTGACCTATTTTGATGAAATTGTGTACCTTATGATAGGATATCAAGATGTCTCTTCACTTTTTACATAGTCATTCATCTTGAGACAAAATGGAAGCTGAGCAAACATATCAAATAGTTATATCTTCTGTAATATTTGATAGATTTCTGTGAAATTTAGTACACATGTAGGGGTTATAGAAATAACAGATTGCCTTGAGCGATGGCTACAGTTTACTGAACTGCTAGGGTAGCTGTCTCTGAATACCTTCCAAAAAGTGGCTTGCAGTAATTTGATGCCCTGGGAGAAGCTAATGTATTGGCAGAGGGGAAAGAAATTTAAGAAAACTATGTAGTGATTTGGTAGATGATATAGGCAGACTAGATAAATTTAGACACAACTGCCATTTTAGCAAATGCAGTTCCCTCCCTTGCCCCCCGCCAAAGTTTCTAAATAATTATATCTCTACTTCAGGACACTTATATAGGTACAGCGTCTGGGTCCAAGAAATCTTAGGATGATTTTCAAAAAACCAGAGCATTGTAAGTAACAGCCCATCTGTCCCTACATTTTAAGGTTTTTTTTTTTTTTTTTTGTAAATCTCTTCCATTTTTATGCCTACTCTCAGTTGAGATGCAAATAATGTATCCAGTTACCCTGATAGATGAATGACAAACATTACTTGCTAATTTCCTTACTTATTTTTGCAAGTAAAGGCAGTACCATAGAAAATTCTATTACTCTCTTGAATTCTGGAGCTATGGAATGGTTGCACTGATTTTCCAAAAAATTATTACAAAGACATTTATTAATGTTTACAAATGAATATATATGTGTGTGTGTGTGTGTGTGTGTATGTTTAGAAGGTGTGTGCCCGTGTGTGTGTATTTAAAGATGTTTACTATATGAGAGTATTTTTCCTAGAGGCCTCTGCTCTTTGTGCCAAGAAATTCAATTGCCTTGGTACCTGGCTTGTGTTTTATCTTCCAAATACCAAGCAATGTGGCTGGTAAATTCTCTTTTTTATTGTTGTTCTCTCAGAACCTTGAAGAAAATTTGTGTTCCACTTCAGGTAAATGCATTGTATGACACTATATATACTTTTGAATTTTACTTAAAATCCTCCTAAGGAAAACTGGTACAAAACATATAATTAATCACTTGCTGAATTAATCTCACATTGATTTAAGATTCATTTGCTGTAGTAGTTGCTTAACCTGATGCATGGATGTCAACTTCATAGAAAACTGGAGAATTATGAAGTTGCAATCCACCTCCTTGATACATACAAGTTCATTAATCTTTAAGCTTGAGCTAAAACACATGTTTGATTAGCTTGTACCCTAAATAATGTGTGGTTATGCTGATGGGTTAGGAAATAGCTAATGGAAAAATTGTGTGGTCATGTGGTCAGGGCCTCTGCCTTTTACATGGGGGGATGTTCCTTCCAAATTGACTTCAGTTGGTAAATATTACAGAAAGCTGTGTTCTGGCAGGGACTCTGAATTACTTTTCTGTTCATTGACAGAATATCTACACGAACCCCACATTTTTTATGGATTGTCTCACATATCTTCCTTGCTGAGGTTGTCAGGGAGTCTGTAAGATGTGAGGCCAGGAGCATGTCCCTTGCTCTTGGGGGCGTGGGGCGATTTTTGATGGCACCTATATTTTTTTGCCCCATTGATTGATGTAAGTAAGGAAATGTTTAGATTCAAGAAAGCCATTCCTTGGAATGAAATAACCTAACTTGGAGACCAAAACGTAGTACTCATTCCAGAGTGCTCACATCTTTACTCATAAAATATATAAAGCGCTCCTGTTGTTTAGCCTATGGTTTATGCACATTGTAAAAACAACAAACAATAATTTATGGTGGAAATAAACCATATTTGCGGTTGACTACCACCCAAAGTGTGATGACACTGACTCTCAATCTCTTTGACTTTGAATTCAAAACAGTGACAAATGCTACCCTGCTGTCTGTCAGAAATAAATTTCTGGATTAAATCAATGGGGCTTCAACTCCATAGAGATAAAATTGTGGCAATGTTGACAGCATAAAGGTGTGACACTCAAGAACTCGCCTGAAAAGCATCCACACCAGAGACTTATGCAGCAACAACTCAGGGAACCAAGGCAGTGCTGCTGGTTTGGATTAGTTTGCCAAATAAGCAAGTGGGCACAACCTCTACCCCACGCCCTTGTTCCACATCAGGGAACTTGCATTATTTCTCTGTAGAAATCCCACATGTCAGGCCCAAGGGGGATTCTGAATCAATCAAATACCCACTTGTTGACTAAGTTGTGAGTGCCTACCATGGCAAAATATCTCAGTGGCAGATACCGATAAGATACTACTTTTCCTTTTGACCAGCTTAGCATCTATTTGGAAAGAGAGTTATGACATTAAACAGGAGCAACTTACAGTTGGTATTGGAAGTCTCAAGGACGTTTTAAAAGAGAAGAGGAAAACCTGAAGGCAATTTCAGTTATGCCTCATAGAGGAGAAAGCAGATTTTTCTACATGCTGTCATTTCTCCTTTGGCTCACTGATACCAAGGATCTATTTATTTCTGAAATTCTTATGGAATAAGCAACAAATGGTACCCTTAATATTTGAACTACTTTTAGTTGGGCATTCTGTTATTTGCAAATGAAACAATCATGCCATGGAAATCAGTTGTTCTAGATTTAATCTCATAGAGTTTTGATGTGCTCTGAGTCGTATAGAACCTAAAAAACATCCCTTTGTATTTTGACTTGTGTAGAATCATCTAAAACATTCCCTTGGGAGATAATTTTTCAAACACTTGTAGTTTGAGCCAGTTGGAACCCAACATTTACTAATTCATAAAATACAGTTTTATTAAGTTACCTTCTGTAAGATAGGCCTCTTGCCAAGCACCAGAAATTTGAAGATTAAAAAGATGTCTTTCCATTCACAGAACTTACAATATATTGTATGGGGATGAGAGAAGACTCGCAAACTACTAATTTTAATGAATTGTGCTAAGTTAAGGTAAAAATATAAGTAAGGTTCTTTGGGGTAACAAAAAATACTTGGCTAATAGTGGGGAAAGTTTCACTAAAGAAAATTTCTCCAGGATATTTTAGGGAGTCCCTTTATTGCTGGGAGACAAGGACAATCGAGAAGAATAAAGTCATCATTTGACAGTTTCTTTTTGTCTTATCTAGAAATTATGCTTTGTGCAGGGCACATGGAAATATTTTCTGTTCAACAAAAAGAGAGTCTCTCCCAAGAAATGAAGAATGCTTGAGTCAAAGCTATAAGCTCTGGCACCTGGTTGTTCACTTATTCTATAAGCATACAGGTCACTTCTACTCCTGGGCTCTTCCTTTCACTGCTGTAGGGAAGATCATCAGGGCTGCTTTTGGGTGTGAGAGGCTGACCTGGAGAAAAGGTAGGATGCTAGAAAGGATATTATTTATGCCAGAAGGAGGAAAATAGGTGGGGGGACTGAAATAGGTTCAGAATAACTGTAGGAAAGGATGGGGGGAAGCTAAGTCAACTAAATGATAGAACAAGCCAGCAAAGTTACGTGCCAGGCATTACCCAAGTCATTTACAATGTTTATAATACCTTCTACAATGAAGTCCTCATTTTTATTTTGTAAATTATTTGAAATACAAGGTTAACTAACCACACAGAAGTGTAATGTGTGTAGGCTGATGGAAATAATTTGGCTACAAGAAGGAAGGAAAGATTGCCTTTTGAGTCTCATCTCATTCTACTATATCTTCTTTTTTTTTTTTTTAAGAGTTATTTATTTATGCATACAGAACCAGAATATAGACCAGAGGTGCAGGGTGAGTAAGAGAATTTACCAGAGACAGAGTGGGATGCAGGACAGACGGATTGATGAAGCATACTACTGAGGGGAGCAGCAGGCAAGACAGGAGATGTCTGCTGTGCCATGTGGGTGACCTCCAGGGCCAGGGATTGAACTCACATTGAAGCTGCTGTGGCTAGCTTGCAGTGCTGCACACTAACCCACTGAGCCACCAGGGAGGACCCTCATTCTGCTATATCTTCTAAGGTAGGGATGGAATGGAGGACATAGTTTTGGTGAACAAAGGTGGCTATTTGAATTAAGTTATCGATATTGGAGATAGAGTAGCGAATTATGGAGGAAGAGTAATGAGTTATGAACTAGATTTGATGACTGGTTGTCTGGGAGGAGGGTAAAAGGAGCAGGAGGGAAAAAATGGGTCTGATTGCCAATTTTTGTTGTAGATAAATGTGGACTTGGCCTAACATTCATGGAGAAGAAAAATATAAGAGAGTCAGATATTTGGGGGATGTGGAATGATTTCATCTTCTGACATGTTGAATTTGAGTTTCCTTTAGGATATTCAATTGGAGATGTTTAGTATGTGGTATATCAATTATGTATCTCGAGAGAAAGGGTATTGTGAAAAATCATCAACACTTAAGAAATACTGAAGTCATGGAATGATGAATTCACTGAGAAAGATAATATGAGAAGGGGAAATAAAACTAAGCAGACATTTTTAAGTTATGGCAACAGAAGATAAGTCATTCACATCTATGACTAGTGGCTGAAAACCAAAAAAAATAGGTTTTCAAGAAGCCAAGGAAAGAGCAGATGTGCTTCAATGAAGAAATAGGAAGAGAGGAAGAGTGTCCACAGCTGAGGAGATGTAAGGTCATATCTGCTGAGAAAACCCACTGATTTTGGTGCAAAGTGGTGGTCTGGGTAGTCAGGTAAGGAGTAACTGAAAGCTAGAAATGAAGATATTGATTATGTACAACATTTTCAAGTTACTAAGTTTGCAAGAATAGACTGTTTCTAATCAAAATAGAGTTGGGCATATTTAATATTAATTAGAAGAGCCAGTAACAAGGGAACTTTCCAAGATAAGAAAAATATGGGAGTATTCTGAATAATAGTAATAAAACAGATGCAAACTAACACTAGCCAATAAAAAAAAATTGTTTTTCCATATGCCTCTGTATTGGACCCCAGTAGGAATTCCTATCTGGTACTATTTCCCTGGGTGCTCCAAATGGACTTATAGAAATGGTATGTTAATGTGCACTAAGGAACACGATTCCTTTCTCGAAAAAGGATCAGAGAACCACTACAGACCGCAGAATACTCACAGACTTCTCTGTGGAAGTGGAGAGGTTGGTAGAGAATCTCCCAGAATACTCTTAAAGATTCAAGCATATTACAAATAAATCAATGTGAGCAAGGGTGGTTTATTAGCAATGCTGACTAAAACAATAAGCAAGAAAGTGAATATATAACACTGTCATGTTTAATGAGTCTGGTCTGACAAATCTTGTGCCTGTGAGGTGAAGTGTAGCTCATGTTTCTCTGGCAACAAAGTCCAGTGAGCTGTGCATATGAAGATAGCTTGGAGGGAAACAAATGAAAAACAAAACAAAATAAGCAAGCACAAATAGATTGGTCCTGAGATGGGACATAAAGCTCTTAGCAGCAGTGATTTTTTTTTTAAAGAGAAGATTGCTAATCTACTCATATTCTTTTTTTCACATTCATTCATTCATTCATTTATTCATTCATTCACAGACATAAACATTCAGTTTGGCTCCTGTCATGTGCCAAACATTGTGCTTGGTTCTGGGAATTCAAAATGATTAACCCCCATTCCTATTTCCATGGAGTCACATTTTCCTGAGAAAGATATAGTCCCTCCCTGGTGGTGCAATAGGTTAAAGCACAGCACTATGAAGATATTGTCAGCCACTCCAGTATGAGTTTGATCCCTGGCCAGGGAGGTGACCACATGGCGTGGCAGACCTCTCCTGACTTGCCAGCTGCTCCCCTCAGCAGTGTAATTCATTTGATCTGCCTGTTCTTCTCCCCACTCTGTCTCTGGTGAATCCTCTTACTCCCTCCACCTCTGGCCTGTACCCAGATCTTGTATGTGTAAATAAATAAATCTTTAGGAAAAAAAAAAAAAAGGAAAGACAGATCTTATGGCAAACAGCTCCTGCCAGAGGTAAGTGCTGTCTCTAAGAAAGATATGCGGAAGAAACCACAAAACCTGATTTCTTTGGCTAAGGAAAGCTTCAGAGAAGAGGTTTAAGATCTCCCCTTTGAAACAAGAAATAATTGAGTCTTATTTTTTTTTTTTTGTGAAGACATACTTTCCAGATTAAAACTAATTTTTATCTTGATCAAAAGTTTCTTATACTACCTATATTTGCTGACCATAGTAACATGAATATGTTTATCAAAGAATTGGGAAGTTCCAAAGCTTGATGGAAACTGAGCAATCATTCTAGGCAGTGTTGTTTAACAACAGAATTACAGAAGTTTAATTTTAGAAGTAGTATTAGAAAGATTATCATGCCATATTTTAATTTTACAGATCAGAAATCTGAAGTTGAGAGAGATATATCTAGGTTTCACAAACTTGTTAATGATAACATGGACATTCATGTATTTATTTCTTGACTCAAAATGGCATGCCTTTGTTAGTGAGTGGAACCATTACTGTGTAGACTTGCTTTGAAGTAAGATGAGCACCACTGTGGACAGCAGAAGTAGACAACAGCTGCTATTACTGAGGCTCGGGCAATTTGGATTGCTTAGAAAACATGAGGCAGACCTTCAGAGCTTGATCTGGAATTCATAGAGGGTAAGTTTGGAAGAAGTAGACTTTGTGGAGGTGGGACCCGAGCTAGCCTTAGAGGAGGGATAAGATTTGAAGTGACCGGTGGTAGCTAAGGGTGAGTGCATGAAGTGACCGGTGGTAGCTAAGGGTGAGTGCATTTCAGGCATCCAGTATTAGCACCGCCACAGGAAGAGCCTGTGATACAGAGAACTCTCATTTCAATCTTTACAATGGTTTTAACATTCTCATTTAATCCATGTGAATGACTTTGGGTGAGTTACTTAGCTTCTCTTGTCCTCTGTTTCTTTAGCAGCAAGAAGGGAATAACAAAGCAAGGCTGTGTTATGGGGGAACCAGGAGGCATCGTGAATATGAAGCATTATAAAGGGTTTTATTCACATAAAGGGGAAGGAGAGCATGCTCCACAAAATTCTACAGCCAGAGTTTCAAAGCATCATTGTTGCCTAATGATGGTTTTAGCTTTGCCCTCAGTGGATATATAGCTGGAGTTTTGCAACTGAAAAATATCTTTGTTATGTTTTGCCTGGATCAAAGCACACATAAAGCCTGATCGAATGGAAAAAAAGGAGAAAGATACAGGCGAGCGCCTCAGCATGACAACCAGCGGTCCCCAGGTTTTTTGCTAATGCTCTAACCAGTTAAAATGTTCTGAAACCTATGTATGCACAGTCTTAAAAGCC
Organism: Condylura cristata; assembly: GCF_000260355.1. Classification (NCBI taxonomy): domain Eukaryota; kingdom Metazoa; phylum Chordata; class Mammalia; order Eulipotyphla; family Talpidae; genus Condylura; species Condylura cristata. Next base: position 26,163,563 of record NW_004567117.1, on the reverse strand, counting down.
AACAAAATTTTAATTTATATATGTATGTATGTATGTATGTATGTGTGTGTGTGTGTGTGTGTGTGTATATATATATGTATATGTATATGAGTGTATATATAGTATATTGTGTATATATATATATGCCAGGATGGGATGGTTGCCCCCACCCTCCTGGAGATCAGAGTTGCTACAGATGGAAACATGATACTTTGAGTCATTTATCTAGTAGTTCTGAAGCCATGCCCCCCAAGGAAGAGATATTTATTAGGAAAAAAGTGAACTACAAAAAGAGACCGGGTGAAGATAGGGAAATCTGCTTAAATGAAAATGAGTCTGTAACCAAATCTAGATTTTTCAGTCCAAGTTATCTAGTGGATTCTTAAAGATGAGGAAGTTTTATGAGCAGATAGAAATATCTTACAAGGAACTTATCAAATGTTTGCCAATAAATGAAATTTTTAATAAGAAACAGCAACCTTTCTTAAAATGAGAGAGTGGTGTCTCTGTACTCCTTCCCAAGCCGTAGTTTCTCATGCCTCTCATATTCTCCAAGATTTATCTTTTATCCTGATTGCAGGAAAACAGAAACTTTGTAAATTCCAGCCAAAACTGGAAGAATCATTTGGGAGTAAAATTTCTTGATGCATATTTCTAGAATTATTGACACTTTTTATCTTCTACTTTAAGGAACTAATTTTTGTTTAAATCTTATCTTTGACTTCTTGAACAATCCTTACCTTTTTTCAATGATCCTTTTTGGGATAATTGCAACACCATGTTGTTTTTTCCTGTATAACAATTCTTTGGAGTCCTAAGATCCCTTTGCTATCTATGGACTATGTATACAAGAAGACAAATGGAAAAGTAGAAAATCTAGGTCAGGAAAGACGTAGTTTCTGAGTTCCAAAATTTCAAAGAAAAACCCCACCAAATTTCGTTGGCTTTTTTTTCACACTCACTGGAATGAGTATATAATCAAATTCAAGTGCACTGTAAGTCTCTGAGGACTTAGGGAAACAATTTTATGCTTTTATTTCATTTCTACCCACTATCCCCACTCTTCAATACTTAGCATAAATCCTCATCCTTAGAAAATGCTCAATAAATACAGGTTGATTGAGCATTTATTGATCAAATCAGCTGGTTTATCAGCACACAATAGACATTGCTTCATCCCTCAAAACAGTCAGGAATTTTCAGTGGACACACTAGGAGGCCTTCAGAGACCCTGGTATTTATCTCCATCTCCTGTGTATTGGTTGACTTCATGTTCTCTGGGTATTCCATAGGCAAGTGCTTCATTTCTGCTTACTGAATAAAGCATGGCTTCCACTGTTGAGAAGTAGCTCCTCAATTAAGCTCTGTTAGGAGAACTTATCCTACCAATAAGATTAAAAAAACAAAACAGAATCTTGCTATATGACCTGACCTTTAGGTCTTGGGAATCCAATATAATAATAAAAGGTTATTTCCTTCAGGGAATATTATCTCTCTAGCCAGATGTTCATTGTTACATGCATGACAAGCTTCTTCGAGCTAAAAGGTTCTCCTTTATGTGGATGGAGGAAAAAAATGAAAACTACTTACCTGGTCAACATTATTTCATAGGGTGCTGAGGAATAAATCAGGGCTGGCATGACCTTCATTGAAATTTCAGATTTATTTACAGAGGTTTGTGCTGATCGCTTTATCTACCGGAGGCTCTGTTTCCCCTTGGTGACTCATAAGTAATGTGGTCCACGCAACCCCGTGTAAATAGAGCTAATATTTCAAGGGAGGTCATGCTATATACTCTTCCCCTGAGAACGGATGATGGTTGACTGCTGGGCTGATATGAAATTTATCTTTGTGAGGGAGAAGAGGGATTGTGTGGCCTGGAGGGCAGTGTCCAGGGCGTGTGAATCCTAAGAGGATCTAAGAAGCACCAGAATCCAAGTGTATTTGTCCTGTGCATTTCTTCTTATGGCCAAAGATTAACGAAAGAAAACAAAATAATTCACTAAGCCAAATCTTCAATAGTCTATAAATTCTTCATTGATTTTTCTTAATATACTTGCGTTCTTTATTTTTTCTTCAAACCACTAAATCCCTAGTAGTCTCCAAAGAAGTGTTTGAACAGCTCTTCCCCCATTAAACAGATTTTTAAATTGGCTGCCTCTAACAATTCTACTTTTTCTTCTTTTCTCCTACTTTCAATCCCTTACTGTGTCTGGCTGTCTCTGTCTACTGATATAGTTGGTTGGGATTTTTGCACATAAGGAGCTCCTCTTCTCCAGCTCTAATTAAGTCTACAATCAGCAGCCCTGCTAAAGTATGAGTCAGAGACTTTTCCATATATATGCAGAGAGACACCCACCCTCCTGCCTGCATTTACAGGGAGAATGTATGGCTCTGGGAAAACAAAACAAGCTGTTCTTCATAAAATGTTAGTATAAACTATAAAATTCAGTGCTCTAGGATTTCTTGTCTTTGCTTTATGATATATTGTATTCATCATTATAAATTTTATTGAAGGAAGCCAGATAACAGTACTATTTTTAATCAAGAAATGAATAATATAAGCACACTCTATGACCCTTGTATGTAGCTACTTGCAATGTGAGATGAGAATCTTGTCCTTATGTAGTTATAGTGTGTTTAGGGGAAATGAGACTACCACTCTGGAAAAACATTGAAAAGTAGCTTTGGATTAGAGATCTTGAATACAGAAAAAAAGAAGAAAATATGGTAACAGAAAGATGAACAATGCATCTACGTAAGATTAACTATGTGGTATGGAGTTAAGTGACGTTTTAAATATGTAATGGCCAGTCTCTCTCCTTAAAATCACCCTGAAGTCCAGGTTCCTTTGTAACTCTTGAATCCATAAGGACAATGTAATTTGACCCCAGCTCATCCCAGCATATGTCCCTCATGTCGGAGAAACTGTGTTCCAACTTTCGGGGAACACGTCTATGTCACTATTATGTGTATTTGGGGATGAGAAAACTAAGTATAAATAACCTGTGTAAGAGCATAAGGCATATTAGCTACAGTCATTTGACCCAGAAAGCCCATTCCATATGCATTACCTATCTTTAGCTCCTCTCAGCTTCGTGTGCTTTCTACTGATGTCTCTGACTGGAAAATAGCAGCATCTCAAATCCTCCCAGGGCTGAATTAGCTGTTCCTTTCTCGCTGCTCCCTAGCCCTTGCTTCTAGTCCACTGCATTCAAGTCTTCTCTTTATTATACTCTGCTGCTAGACCCTGAGCTTTTATTGAGGGTCAGTTCTATGTTTTAGTCACTGTGAATTCCTCAGTGCCTACCATCAGAATGTTTTATGGGTGTTTTAAAGGTGAGTAAACTCTCGAAAAGTGGCAGCATGATCTCCAAAATGACTGGCGAATGCAGCCACCTCATGAGATGTAAGAGCACTAAATGGAACCGTCACACTAAAAGACACCCCCCATCAACTCCCATAGTAAGAGAGTCTACTCATAACCCTTAGGGCTAGCTTGTAGGGTCTCCTCGCTGGCCTGGGGCAAATTATTTTTTCACAGCATCTTGTACCATCTTTATCTGCATCATCATCTTGAGCAACATTAGCACCAAGGCACATTTACTGAGTGGCTTTGGGTCTTTTGCCAAACATTGTGGGTACAGACCTTCATAGAACCAGTTTCAGCGCTGGAGAATTTAATGTAATAGTAGAAACAAATGTTGTATAATAGCACAGTTTTCTATAGAACACTACTGTCTCAGAACACTTATTAAATGAAGAGCTTTTTGGACAAATACTTTGCCACTTCCTGGAGATTTAATTGTATAATAACAAATTAGAAGCCTTTTGAGGTTTTGTGATAAAGATATTTGTTTAACTTTTAATTTTTACATATAGCGAGATAGGCAGATTTTGAGATTAGAGTTTGATAAATGTCAACCAGTGAATATACTCTTGTAACCAAACCCCAAACAATATATAGACTATTTCTATCACTCTAAACAGTTTTCCCACGATCCTGCCACTCAATCCTCTTCCCCTGTCTTCCTTCCCCCAGGCAACGTCTATTTTCATTCAAAATCACCCTATAAGTGGGGTGATTTTACCTCTTTTTCACATTTATTAAGCAGTCCTTTAAAATATATGTAACGTTTATTAATCTTACACATATTTATTCTCTAGCAGATTATTCTTTGGAAAATGCTGGGTTATCACTCTATAATACACAATGAGCTTTTATAGCATCTGATTTCTTTCAAAATACTAATTTAAAAATACTTTAAATGAGAAATGAATGACTCATACAGTGGTTGCCATAGTAATTTTGATTAAAACATGCCATTTTGGGGTTAGTTTGAATGGGAAAGCTTCACAGTGGTTGTCAGTCAAAACTCAACTGGACTCTCAGAAGGGGTAGAATGCAGAGATGTAGGGAGAAGAGGAGAGGGAGTCTCAGGAGGTAGAACCCAGGCGGAAGGGTGTAATGGTGATGACATGTGTATAGAGAACACCAAGGAGAAGAAAGCTGTGGGAATCAAGCTGCAGTGCACACACCTTACTTCCTGAGCCCCAGCCCTGAAGTACCTCTGTGCTTCCAGGTGCTTACAGAGAGACCCAGCTGCGCGACCTGGGGAGATGCTCCCTGCAAGATCTGCCCACCATGTCTCCTTGGTAGTGTTGAATTACCTGAAGTCCTGTTAGAGATTTAAACTCACCCTGTGTTCTGTTTTTCTTCTCACACTCAGGAATAGTATGTAGCTAGCAACATAGCTTTTTCATATTTAATATTCTATTAGTACATTTCAAGGGGGAGAAAAGTGGCTCACCATTTTGTGCATACATTTTATCAAAAGAAAATGATCTGCAGGAATTGCTCATGTCTTGAAGCTGCTAGGAAGTCGAGCTCTCCCTATGGGGCCATTCAACTGTTCTCACCTCACAGGCTTTGTTCTGAGCGGATGCCCTGCACTTAGACCTTCCAGCCCTTCAGAAGAGGGTGTTGTCATGAGAAAATGCACACCCACACTGGTGCCTAACTGGCAGCTTTCATGCCCAGACCCCTGCTACATCTTGAAAATTCCTCTCCAAACAAGTTGGTAGGATTTTTCTGTTATTAATTCGACCAGTGGGATCATATGATTTATGTTGAATCACTGACAATTTTTTGGACAGGACCTGAGGCATGGCGTCTACTTATAATTGTTTCTATTATTAAAGCCAGTGATAAGGAAAATAGGAGAAGACACACACAACCTGCAGACATGCAATGTGGAAACAATAGAAAGAGGTGCTGTCTGAGGGATCAGCAGAAACCCTGTAGGGTTAGTTTTTGACAGAATCAAAATGAGTGCAGATGTCTTTGGCACCTTCTTGCCTTTCCGCCTGCTGCACCCTCCTGAGTCTCAGTGGCCTCAAATTTTGCACAAAGTTCAATGCACACGCACTGCTCTGTGATGGTGGGAACAGCTGAGGTAAGACCAGGAGAAGACAGGCAGATGAGTGATCCTTTTAGATGAGGTGCATGCTCTGTGCTTTTTAAAGTCTATTATGTACTAAGAAAAGTGTACACAAAATTATAAAACACGAGAAGGCTTGCCTCTATTGTAATTCCCTAATTTCATAAACAAGTGAATAAAGAAGAGCCTTAATGTAATCACAGTGACTTAGCCGTGGGACCAGGGCTGGCTTCTTGCCTCCCTCCTGATCTTTCTTCATGCTGCACTCTCTTTGTCCAAGGTTAGGGGGAGTGGGCCCTGGGGTGCTTTCTACACGAAGTGGGGCCTACATTTTGTTTCTCACTCTTTAAGTCCAGCCCCCTTTCTCTCCCTGGCAGCTTCTTCCTCTCCCTCATGTCTAACTTAAGTACAGCTTCATCACTCAGAGTCCTTTTGTTACAGGGCAGGGAGAGGGGCGTCCCAGAACCCCCAAACCTTCCTGCTCTAAATAGGTTCTGCCATCTGCCTCATCAGGACAAGATGTATAAGAACTTTAATGGAAAGAAACTAATAAAATTAGTGTGCAGTAGAGAAAAGACAAAGAATATAGTTTCTACATTAAGCACCTAAAGTTCCCTAGCCTCTTGTGGGTAAAAGTCCATCCAAATGGGACTGGCCCAGAGCAAGACCCAAAAGCTTTCCACAAGTCTAAAGCACCTTCCGGCAGGGATCCATAGAAAAGGGTCAGAAATAGCCACACAAGTCTGGTAGGAAAAGAGAAAAATCAGAATCAAGATAAACACTGCCATAGTCACCTCCCCACAGGTCTCTCACCCACATCTGTTTCCAGGACCAAGAAACAAGAGCTCCTTCTTCATCTGTCTCTCTGCTCCATGTTCTTCCCTCAGGTCTCCTTCTGGCCTCCATCCTTCTTTCTTCCTCTTCCAGTCTCCTCTCCAGCTTCTTTTCCTTCTTGTTCAGCCCCACCCTCCTTTGGGTGAGGTAGGGAAACTGGAACCTCCCCTTTTCCTGGGGACCAGACTCTTACACCTTCACCTTATTCCCAGACTGCCTGCCATCTTCGTCAGCACCCCTGTCTTTACCACACATTGGACTTCTAAATACCTGTGACCTGTCTGTCCTCCCTGCATGATTTTGAACTGCATGAGAGTCCAGAGTCTGAACGGAGTTATGCTCAACGGGTATTTGTTGAATGAATGTAGATTGGGCACTTAAGCCTTAGGTAGGCCTGTAAGTTTCAGATGCTTTCAAAAGACACATAATATATTGTTGCTGTTTAAAATCTTTTAAATTGCTGTTTGCATTTTCACAGGTAATGCTGGCTAACTAAAGTATAAATGAAATTTAATGAAAGGATACTGCTAACTCCCAGAGAAGGTTGAGAACCAGTTTGGAGGAGGACAAGAACCAGGACTGCTCAGAGAGCAGAAATAATGGTAATGACAGAAAAGTCTCACAACAGGGAAGACTGGGTCAGAGGTCATGCTGTAATCAGTGAATTCCTACTCTTTAAAGTCTTTGTCACTGTGAACAAGTTTCACGTGTCAGGGAATGAATACCCAATTAGCACAGGTTGAGTTTGCTCCTTGGCCCTTAGAGGAAAGAGTATTCCTCAAAGGGAGATCTTATTAGGAAAGAGGAATGAATGGTGAGTGACTGATTTCGGGAAGCCAAATAAGACACATGTCTACTCAAATCTACGTCGATGAGCTGCCCTAAGTCTTTCTGTGCACAGGCTGGGGAAAGTGCTCCTCAGAACTGGGGATGCCCACCCCCCCACGGTGGCGGGGGGGTCGGGGGTGCAGTTCTGTCAAGATGTCTGCCTTCCCCAGGTGGATGTGAGCAACTCAGGTTGGCAGATATATGGTGCAGGATACATGAATTTTAGATGAATGGAAGACTGAATGAGAAGTAGGTGATGTGATCATCAGCGATGGCTCTGAGTGGATGCGAGATGGAGATATGAGTGAGAGATAGCTGTGAGGTGGATGTGGGCAAGATGAACATTTAACTTCAGAGTATATTCTATTCTCATGTATTTCTCACAACAACCTTGTGAAATAGGCAGGACAGATCTTCTATTACTAATGAAGACATTAGACAGTGAGATTAAATGATTTACTTGGGGTCAGACAACTAATTATTTACAAAGTAGGATCAGAATATAGGTCACCTGTTTCCTACTCCAGTGCTTGATATAATAGTTGAGTAGTTTTTTTTTTTTTTTTTAATTCAAATGGTTGGTGATGGAGGTTGAGTCACAGATGAGTATGGAACTTTGTAAGGGAGCAAAAGAAGCTGAGGCCATTTGAAAACAATGAGAGGCACTGAAAATGAAACTAATGAGAAGTGCCACATTTATGTGTGTGCAAGTTTTGAGAGCAGAGGGGTAGTGCACAAATGTGTGTGTGTGTAGAAATTTGGAAATAAGACTCAGAATGAGTAAAGAATGAGAATGAGTAAAGAAAGAAGCATGCCGAGGAGGCTTCTAAAAGTTTCACCTCATTACTTCTTTCCCCAAACAGTAAGGTTTTTTGTCACTACTATTGTTGAATATTATGTTATAAGGAATTATTACTAAAGTGGAAATATTGTTGCTTAAATATAAAATACACCAGTCCAGAAGCAGCAACAACAAAAACAATAAAGTAATAACAAATATTTTTTTTTTTTAAGATTTATTTATTTGTGCATACAGAGCTGGGGTACAGGCCAGAGGCTCAGGGGCGGCGAGAGGCTTCACCAGAGACAGAGTGGGGAGCAGAACAGGCAGATGGACGAAGTACACTGCTGAGGGGAGCAGCGGGCGGGTCAGGAGAGGTCTGCCACGCCATGTGGTCACCTCCGGGGCAGGCGGGAATCGAACTCATGCGGAAACGGCTCCAGATTCTCAGTGCAGTGCTTTAACCCGCTGCGCCACCAGGGAGGGCCCGTAATAACAAATATTAAAAAGAGAAGTTTTACATCTTTTGAGAAACCATTAATGAAAAGAGCAGACTTCAACACACATTCAAAGTATTTTAGATTGAGTAGTTGTGTGGTGCATAATTATGACTACAGGATGAAAAGCCCTTTATAGCATATTTGTGACACTGAATATGGGTACAAGAATTTTTCAGGGGACCCCAGGGCAGATTCTAATATACCCATAGCCTAGTTCACCATCCTCTTCTGATCCTGACTCAGACAACAGGGCTCTTCAGCCTACTGGTCACCACAGGTGAATCATCTCCCCTTCTGCGTTATTTAGATGGCATCTGCTATTGTGGAAAGATGTTTTAGTGTAGAATGTTTTCAACTCCCACTTTGGACAGGTGAAACTAAAAGCATTCCAATGAAAAAATTTACTTTCTAGCCAACTCATTTTCAACTTACCACCCTTTAATGGGAAGATGCATATCTTAAAACATTATTTAAAATTTTACTTTTCTTTATCTTTAATTTTTATGGGAGTAACATTACCCTGTAACATTGTATATGTTTCAGGTCTGCATCATTGAAAATCAACACTTGTATATATTATGTTCCATTCACCACTGAAAGTTCAGCTCTTAGTCAAGTTTTAATTAATATACAGTGGAGATGACTGAGCAATGGACACCTTTGCTCTTTCCTTATCTCCATTTGAAGCTCCAATATGTGTGTTTGTTTTGGTGAATTAACTTCGTATGTAAGAGAAGAAGAAGACTAGCTAGAGGAAGTAAGCAATGACTAGGATTAGAACTAATTTTTTTTTTAAGATTTATTTACTTATACATATAAGAACTGGGGTACAGGCCAGAGACACAGGGAGTGGGAGGATTCACTAGAGACATAGTGGGGAACAGAACAGCAGATTAATTGAAATACACTGCTGAGGGGGCAGCAGGCGAGACAGGAGAGGTCTGCCACGCCATATGGATTATCATCCTAGCTAGGGATCGAACTCACGCTGCAGTAGCTTTATAGAGCTATGCTTTAACCACTTGTACAACCAGGAAGGGCTCAGGACTAATTTTCAAAGGTCTGGAAAACATTATGGATGGCTTTTGAAAAATTCAGTATGGAACTACCACATGGTCCAGCAATGACACTCGGGATAGATATCCCGAGTGGAAATGAAATTAATATTTTTGAAGAGGCACTTGCAGGCCCATGCTAACTGCAGCATTTATTCATGATAGCTATGCTATGCACACAATGTGTGAATGATAGGGGATGAGTGATGCATGCATGAATAAAGAAAAGTGTAGTATACATACACACACTGAAATATTATGCAGCTTTAAAAAAGAAAGACATCCTGCCATTTATTATAACATGAACCTGGAGTGTTCATGTTATGCTCAGTGAAATAAGGCAGACACAGAGAGGTATATTTATCTCTGTGTGTGCTCTTGCTTATATGTGGCATTTTAAAAAAGTAAGACTCTTAAAAACAGGGAGCAGAATGGTGTTTGACAGGGACTGAGGGATGGTATAGGTGGGCAAATGTTAGTCATAAACCATAAAGGTTCACTTCTATGGGATGAATAACTTCTGGATGAATGTTTCAGTGACTATAGTTAATATATTTTATTGTCTACTTGAGACTTACTAAGACTTGACTCTAAGTATTCTCATCATGAAAACAAATCATAACTATGTGGAGTGATGGATATGCTACTTAACTTGATAGTGATACTCATTTAATAATATGCACATATATTGAAGCATCACATTGAATAACTATATATCTATCTTTATATATTGCCTTATTTTGTCAAGTAAGCCTCAATAAAACTAGAAAAGAGCAGTTGAAGTAAGCAGATTCTCAGGGAGATATTGTTGGAAGTGAAAGATCAAAAAAATAAATAAATACAAAGGTAGGAAGACAAGCAAGCCAGAGGCAGGTGAGAACCTCAGCAGGGAGCAGACATGGCCTGTAGGCAACGACCCTTGCAGGAAAATGAACCCCAAAAGAAACCTTCCGTTAAAACAGAAGAGAAAATTATCAAACCCTCCCTAGTGGCGCAACGGGTTGGGATGCAGCACTGAAAGCTAGCCACAACTGCTTCAGTGTGTTTTGGATCCCAGTCGGGAGGTGATAACACTCCCGTGGCATTGCAGACATCTCTGTCTCGTCTGCTGCTTCCCTCAGCAGTATACTTGTCGATCTGCTTGTTCTGCTCCCCACTCTGTCTCTGGTGAATCCTCTCACCACCCCTGCACCTCTGGCCAGTACCCCAGTTCTGTGTGCATAAATAAATAAATCTTAAAAAAAAAGAAAGAAAAATATCAAACACTATGCGCATTGGATTCTTGATAATTTCACCTCCCAAAGACTGTGCTATTCAAGGGAGGGAAGGGGAGAGAGACAGACACACAGAGAGAAAATGTCAGAAGGATTCATTGTTGGCAGCATTTTGATAATGAGAACGATGGTTCTATTCAAAGGTTTAGCTTAAAAAAAAAAAAAAGAAAAAGAAAGAAAGAAAAGAAAAGAAAGTGTTCCATCATTTGGCAGTTTGAAAGTTTGGCAGCCAGTATAAAAAAGGAAAAATCAACATTTAAACCTGGTGAGTTATACCTTCTCCCTCCAATTCTTTCAAGCTCAGTTTTTCTGAGGAGAAAGGAGAGGAAAGTCATACATTCACCAAGCCTAAATAGAAAAGAGAAAAGGATTCCTGAGATGTAGGTTTTGCCTTCCTATAGAGAGCAAAAATTAGCATTCAGCCTCCTTGTTACAAGTTCCATTTTGATCTTTTTTTAATTGCCAGTGAAAAAGTAATGAAGAGCAATTCTAATTTAGCCACAAAAATCCTACAAATGATAAAAAAGACCTCACTGACAGGTGCGCTGAAAATGTTCATGTCTTTTCTCCCACTTTGAATCTAACTACAGCTAATAATGGTCTGGAGCCACCCTTTGAACTACTCGTGATGTCTTTCATCTGGAGAGTTCAAAGCCCTTTACAACAATAAATAATTAGATCTCACAAATGTCCTCCAGCAGAACGCGAGGACTGTACTGTGCCCATTTTACAGTTCAAGAAAGATTGCCGCAGGCCCAGAATTGGCTCTACTAACATACTCCCCCGGAACTGGTGTCTTTGAGCTCTTTCTTTCATTTTGGCGTCCTCCCTAGCTCCCCCATGCACCTAGAAGGAACCTCTCTATCTCACCCATGTCCCAAACCAAACCCACTTTTCCTCCTTTGTCCAGTTTCCATTTCTGGCCATCACTGTCTTTTGTTTGCTGACCTCCTATAATCACTGTCTCTGCTGCTTTGTGAGAATTATTACATCTCTAGTATACTTTGCACTTAGAAAGTTATTACAGAGTAGCTTCTACTCCCTTTTATAAAACAATTAAGTAAGTGTTTCATGGCTGCTGTCTGTTTCTGCACCAGTGCCCTGACCCTGCCGGAATTACAGAAGGAGCAGAACATCAGATGCCTCCTTGGAGAAGCTCCAGGTAGCTAAGGGAGCAGGGCTGAGACCCAGGCTACTGAAAGGAAGCAGATGCTGGGCAAGGGCTTCATTAGGTCTTATGGAGACCTGGGGGTACTGACATTCAGAAAAAAAAGATTTGGGGAGTCAGATGTGGGAGGAGCTGTGGTAGGATGAAATCTTGAAGGTTGGGTGAGTTGATTTAGAAGGGGCATTGTAGATCCAGGGCCAGAAAGTGCCTGGGGGAGGAAGGTGGTGAGTGAGGGCTATTTGGTCTTTTAGAAGAAATAAAGATAAATGAAGGGAGAGAGCATCTTTCTACACATGCATCTTGGGCCCTGCATGACTTCATGGTGAGGAAGGGAGCGGGTAACACACACATGGAGAAGGAGCCCTGGGCTCAGACAGCCCTTCCCGTGATGGGAAACCCAGTCTAGTGACTTCAGAGATTTTCTTCTTGTGAAACACACTAAAGGTCACTTTCAGTGACTCAATGTCCTCAATTTTACTGCACTCATAATCTGGGCACCCTGCCACTTATTGCAAGTGTGTGGCATCAGAGGCAGGGCTCTGATCTGTGTCATTATGGAAGAATGGGGAGCAAATGAGTACCTGGAGCACAAGTATGTCACTTGTTTGGGGAACTTTGTTATGACAACTGCCTGGAGAACCTGGTTGTCGGTTGATAGAGCTCAGGACCTGAGGCCCGGGAAGAATGGGATGAGCACACACCCTGTGGTTACAGGATGCAATGATGCAAAGGGGTAATATCCTTTTGCCATTTGGAGAAATCTCTCCGATCTATGTGATTTTCTTTGACCCTTTGACATCTATGGGAAATAGACCTGCCAGGTTTTACAGAGGAAGACTCTGAGAGTTTAGGTTGTTCCTAAATATAATATAGCTAGCTAGGTGTAGAATTTAAGACATGAGTCTCTGAACCCAAGGCCCTTTGGTTATGCAGGGAGGGGCTGTGGAAAGACCTTGGAAGAGTCAGGAGATGGAGATTCTTTTCCTCATTCTGGGAATTGAGAAGCAGCCAAGAATCCAGGACATAAAGCTGCTGTAGGCTCCGAACTGTGTGTCTTGTCACGCTGGCATTTTTACAACATTTCTCTATTAGACAGGGAACTTAGTGCAGGGCCACGCACACAGTAGGTGTTCCATAAATATTTGTTGATGCTGTGGATGCCGTACAACTGGCTCACAGCAGGCCCACCATACCTAATCACCTCAGAAAGGACTAGGAAGAGATTGAAAATAAAAATCACATCAATAATAGAATCTGTTGTTTTTCCTTCTCTGCCCAGGGAGACTTTGGTTCCTCAGTTGCATTTCCAGTATTTTAAGATGGGAATAATTTTCACAGTGGCAGGTACAGCTGGTGAGATGCTGTTTTAATACGAAGGAAAATGCTAGAATAGAATTTAAGAATATTAAGAAGGGATTTGGTTTCTGACAGAAATATTAGCTGTAAAGGCCGGTGTGAAGATTTTAGAGAAATTTAATTAAATTTTAATCTTCTTTCTAATTAAAGTTTCCTTTAATTAAACTTAAAATTAAATTTGCTTTAATTGGAGGAATTTAAAGGGTATTACCTTTTGAGTGTCAATCACTTTGAAAGAAAAAAATTATGCTGCTTTGTCTAGTTTAAAATGAGGTTTGGTGTCAAATTTCAGAAAAGTAATAAAAAATATTGTATTTAAATATAAATCAGCAGTCCTCAGTGTTTAGCTCCTCATTTGTCTGGTTCGGAAACATTTGGCTTGAATTGAGGTTTCCTTCTGTGTGGGAGATCTCTGGAGGTCAGTGTTAGGCCACGGGCTGTGAATGGAGAGCCCTGTGCTTCTCTCTCCATTATTCAGCTTCCCTAGGAGCTATCTCCCCTCCAGGTAGATTTTTCTAAGCCTCTCCCATGCCTGTTTTGTAGAACCTGTTCCGTCATAAATCTTGGGGAATAGCTGCTCTGACTATTTTGTGACTCTAAGCCCCTTTATGTTTATTCCTTCCCCAAAACCTTTTCCATGTGATATTGTCCAATCCATTCAATCCCCAGTTGTTATGTATGGCCTCAAATACTGTGACTGAATATCAGGTAATTTCTTCACCCAGGAGGGCTTCCTTTTATGACTTCACCATTTCCAATGACAGTATCTCAAAAATAGGTTCTTAATTCTCCATTTATATCCTTACCAGTTGCCAAGACTCTGTGGGTGTCAACACAGCCATAGCTGCAGCTTAGGTTCTTATCTGTCTTGACTTGGATGAAGCAATAGCTTCCAAGAGGTTGTCCGCTACCCTTTCTCTCTTGCATACTCTTGCCACATCATTACTTAAAAATCACTGCTCCTTTGGGGTCCCTGGTAGCATAGCAGATTAAAGCTTAAAACTAAAAAGCTAAAGCCACTTCAACATGAGTTTGATCCCCGCCCTGGAGTTGACCCACATGGCACAGCAGACCTCTCCTGACCCACTCACTGCTCCCTCAGCAGTGTACTTCATCAGTCGGCCTGTTCTGATCCCTACTTTGTCTCTGGTGAATCCTCTAACCACCCCTGCACCTCTAGCCTGTACCCCAGTTCTGTATGCATAAATAAATAAATCTTTTAAAAAAAAAAAATCACTGCTCTTTGTCTGCAGAATAAACTGCAAATTCCCAGCCCCGCTTTCAGGGGTAGGAGGAATGCCATTTCCAGATTAAATAGGAGAAAGGTAATGACCACAAGGAAAAAAAAAATGTTGGAAAAGGTAGGCATGCCAATCCCATGGGATTGAAGTTCCCACCATTTTTTACAACATGGCTTCAAGTCATAGCCATTGACTTTACTGACATTCTTAGAGTGCTCCAGACAGATCCCCTCATCCCCTCCTTATATATATACCTCAAGCCTTTTGCTATTTGTGCTTTTTTCCCCCCAGATCATTCTTAGAATGTTTTCTCTTTCTTTTCCTTTGAGAGTCTGGTAAAATTCAAAATCATTCACAAAGCAACACCTTATCAATCTGGCTTGGCATCCTAGTTTATTCTTCTGTAATTCTCTTGAGTGTTTTATTCCACATGTTACATTTGCATCCTGTATGAACAGGTATCCCATAGTGGCAATTTACTAAGCTCCATATTATCTCCCCATTTCTCCAGAGTCCACTGTGACGTGTGTCACATATTTCATCTGACCCATACCATGCCCTGCAGGGTTTGGCTTCCTCAAGGTCACATAGCAAGTAAGGAACCCAGTTCTCCCTGGTTTACTTCTGCACGGTCACACTGTCTTTCTCACCATCTGTAAGGCTTCCTAAAAAACTCTGCTTTTTGACTCTTCTGTTCAAAAGATTTAATACTTTTAGTAAAGAGGACAAAGACCTTTTAAGAACCAGATTTGAAAACTGTTGGGACTTGCTGAGCTAGTTATAAAGATAATCTTTTGCTTTTTCATTCAAAGTAAGTATGACACAAATAAAGAGCTTCAAAAGAGGATAAATGACCAACTGCCTACTGGCTTGTCCTCTCTAACGGAGAGAGATGCTCTCAGAGAACCTTTCAATCCCTCCTTCCCTTCTGCTCTCAATGCTCTCTCCCTCCCTTCCTCAGTCCTTCCCTTCATTTTTTTTTTTTTTATAAATAAATATAAGTAGTTGTCATTAAAGATACAAAATGTATTGGGAAAAACTGGTTAAAACAGTAAAGTAGACTAGGCTTTTAGGGCACAAAATTAAAATTCAGAGCTGGATCTTGTATCTTCCTTTGGATTCTTTGCATCTTGACTTAGAGTGAACAAGCCATCTGGTATGGCATGAAGTCCAGATCAGGGCAGCCAGATCACACACACTGAGTTGTTGGAGTGCAGGCTCTACGAAGGTCAAAGTAATGTACTATTCACGGTTGTCTGGGAGTTCTTGGTTCGGCTTTCCTACTCCAACACTGTGAAGTCTCCTTAAAGGGCTAAGAGGTATTCACATTTTCCTTCAAAGGAAAATACCTTCCAGCAGTTTTTGTTGCTGGAGCTCCTGTTGTGAGTGTTGAGAACAATAGAATCTACTTTCCTGCCATTGCTTGGTCTAAGGAGTTTCTAAGCTGAGGTTAAGGGACGACTAGAAATAAAGGAAGTTTAGCCACAACATGGAAAAAGTTTGCTGTATATTAGGTGGTAAAAAATTGATCCAATCATAGTCTTTCATGGGGGAGCCACTGCTGTGAGCACAGAGTGCTGGAGACACCCCTCAGGCCATGATGAGTTCGGGACTACATGAGCTGCTGTCCTTGAATATGGGAAGTCCAGGGATCCCTCTAGCGATGCTGCCTCTGAGCCTTGCTGTCCTACTTCCTTTTGTGACTTTATAAAGTGACCATTACAGCAAACATCTGAACATTTTTTTTTTTTTTGCAATCCTGAAACCCTAAGATCCTGGTTGTATTTGTCTAATATCTTTCAGAGTTCTGGATCCAGTATCTTTCAAATTCCGAATGCTCAAGCTTGATTTTGAAGACGGTCCTTCTAAACATCTCTTTATTACTTCTCCAGATCAAGAGTTAGTAAGCTTTTTTTGCAAAAGGCTAGACAATAAACATTGTAGTCTTTGCAGTCTTCACATTCTATATTGTGATTATTAAACTTAATGAAGTAGCCATAGATAATACAAAATGAATGACTCTACCACAAGAAAACTTTGCTAATGAATCTTGAAATGCCATCTGTATTTATGCATTTATTAGAATTTACATGTGTCATGAAATACTATTCTTTTAGATTTTTTTTCCTCTAAAGATGTAAAGACCATTTTACCTAAAGATGTAAAGACAATTCCACAATCACTGTTGTACAAAAACAGGTGGTGGGCCAGGCTTACCAGCACCTTCTCCCAGAGATATTCTGTGCTTATCTCACAGGGAGCTTTCCTGCCCTGGGGGTGTCTTTTGTTTTCTTAAGCCCTTATCTTTGTTGATGTTGGTCTTTCAAATGAAAAAAAAAAAAAAAAATCATATCCTTAGATCAAGTTGTCAAAATTCTGCCTAATGTTCAAAGTTTAGCTCAAATGTAGAATTGAGTTTAAATTCCAGATTCCCCATGTTCAAGCCCACCTAGCAATAGAAGAGTGATTAGGACTTTGAAATCAGACTGCCTGGGTCTGAATCCTGCTCTCACTGCTTACTACTGGCATCCTGGACAAGCTAATCTTATTAAGCCTCATCTGAAAAATGGAGATAATAACAGTACTCAATTGACAGTTCATAGGTCTATTGTAACAATAAAATATTATAAGCTGTTAAAGAGCTTAGCATAGTGCCTGACCAGGATGAAGTAATCTCTGTGTTAGCAGTTGTCAGCTCTTTGTCCTGGCTCCTGTGCTAAAAGGTGCTCTCCCCTGCAGCTTAAAGAAGAAACAGTTTTGCAATGAGAACAAACTCAATGTGCCATCCGTTGTTTAAAAAAAAAAAAAATGTTTTCATTCCTACAAGTACATTCTAATTTCTTCTAGTTGGTTTAGAAGTAATTTAAAAGAACAACTGTATTTTTCCCTCCCCTGTCTGTGCTCACTTCCACAAAGGAAATGTAATTTTCTTTTTTTTTTTCTAGTTTTGTTAAGTTTAAGGTTTCTTATATGTGTGATAGAATTAATGTGGTTTCTCCTTTTAACAAAAATTTATGCTCCCAGCATCTTATCCAACCACCACATCTTGGTTTGGGTACAAGAGACATCAATTTATATCAAACCAGTTCCAGGAATAATGTTGGTTTATTAATTCTTTCTGTAGACTATAGAAGCAGGGAAATGCTGCAGAAAGAATTTATTTCCTTTCACTTTTCTTTTGATAAAGTGTAAAGAACATCAGGTAATTAGGAGTAGGAGGTTAAGATTTTTTTTTTAATTTAAATTCATCTTCAACCATGTCAGGTACAAGTTCAAAACCAGTTTAAACTTTTGAATTCAGGTGTAGTTTTTCATAATCAAAGGTATTTGCCTTCTATGGTTACTCCATCTATCATTTCACTCATTCAGGGCATTTAATGAACACTTAGAGATCACCTTAGCAAGGTTGTCTAAGGAAAAGAAGATAAATGAGGAATAGTCATAATTAACTCAAGTAGCTTCCAGGCCAAAGAAGTACATCCCCATATAAACAACGGAATAGAACATCAGTAGAACAAGCCTCCTGGTTAGGCACACAACCACTGACTGTAAGGCATGCTTACAGGGACAGAGCATTGAAAATTGCTCAAAGGCAGTTAGATTGGTCTGAGGAAAGGTGACCAGACACCCCCAATTAGTAGAATAGCATTGTTATGAATGTACATAACAAGTTCAGGGGAAAAGAAAGCAAACAGTCATTTGTTTCTAGAGCAAAGAATGAATATAAGGATAATGAGAAAAAGAACTGCAAAATCTACAAACATCACTGAAAAGTTCATTCCATCCTTGCAACACCTAGCTATCTCGAAGGAAGGTGAGGAAATTCAATTACTCATAATTATCTTTTCAATGCAGAAAATGTTCAGAAAGAATTATTTGTAAAACCAGATGGAAATATAAAATTTCCTGATTCTTCAATCATAAGTGATGGAAGTTGTCACCAATGAAAAGCAAATTCTAAGAATAAAGCACATACCTTTTGAAAAGCATTGTCATCTCACTCCACTTTCAAATCAGACTCATAATAGCTTGGAATACAAAAGAACTGTAAGTCCTGAGAATCAATTCAATATTTCCAAACATTTTTTTTTAATGTAAGGATTCCTTAAAAAATTCCACTGAATTCCTAAGCTTTTTCACATGATGGTCGCATTTTCTGATTTGAATATTCATAAATACACAAAGCAACTGTGGATATAGTGACATTATTAAATCTGTATCTATATTATTTATCTCTGTATCTATATTATGTTGAATGAAACTATCCTCAATATATGTGTAAAATATTATTAAGTTAGTTGGTAGCCAAAACTAGTAGGCACTTGATATATCATATGCCCTTACATCCCTGGGAGAGGACAGCATTTTCCTACATCCCAGGCCTCTAATCTTGTAACCTTCACTGAGTCTCCAGGACATCTTGTGGACTAGTAGTAGATGGTCAGATAATGACAAGTTTCCAGAAGTTTCAGCTAGATTCAGTTTTCACTGATCAAACACATCCTATGATTTTACTATTGTGCCAGTCTTTTGGGGGCACAGAGATGCCTGCCATTCCATCTTCTGATTTAACTGCTAGTGGCTTGATTGTTGTTGTCTAAGAGGATGTCCTTACTATACAATATTATTTTTAGAGTTTGCCCTATAAAGATTTACTATTAATTAGCAATGTAAATCAATAAGAGAAATGGTAAAAATCATTGAAGACTAAGCTTTCTCTTTGGGTAGTTTTTGAGCCATGGATTTAGTTTGGGCCTGGAACCTTCAGTTACATCATTTCAGTTGATAGGCTCTCCATTCCAACTCCTCTGCAGACACCCTGCCCAAGCCTTCAGGGACAGTTTGCTTTGGCTCACTCCCAGTTCCTGCAAGCAGGAGTGTAGTAGTGCATTATTTCTTCATCACCAAAGCTCTTGCAAAAAAACAAAAACAAAAACAAATATATATATATATATATATATATATATATATATATATCTATAGCATCATCTACCAAAATGACCTCAGAGAGTATCAGATGTTTATAATTTATTATTATTATTTTTTGAACAGTGTTGAATTGTCCTAACAAGGTTAAATGAAGCTTCTATGGACTTAGGGATAGACATTAAATGAAACTCAATGGGAACAATTATTGTCTGTTACTTCCTGAAAAGGCTTTGCTTTTTGATGTCTCTGGTCATCAGTTTCCCCATCTGTAAAGTGGATGCAGTTTACGTCTGTGAAGTGCAGTAACAGTACATGCATCACAGGCCAGCTAATGTATGTGAAGCACTTAGTTCAATCTCTACTGCATAGCACTCAAGAAAGTTAGTCATTACTATATATTTCCTATATCAGAATAAAGTTGGAACTCTATGGTCAATAATTGGGAAACTTCAGGTGAATTTTTTTTCTTTTTGTAACATCATGGAGCTTTATTTTTTAAAGATTTATTTATTCATACAGAACTGGGGTAGAGGTTAGAGGTGCATGGGCTGTGAGAGGATTCACCAGAGACAGAGTGGGGAGCAGAACAGGCAGATTTATGAAGTATACTGCTGAAAGGAGCAGCAGACAGGTCAGGGAGGTCTGCCATGCCATGTGGGTCCAGGGTGGGGATCGGACTCATGTTGAAGTGGCTTTAACATCTTAGTGCTCTGCTTTAACCTGCTGCACCACCAGGGAGGGCCCCATCATAGAGATTTTATGGAAGAATGGTATCTTTGATGAATATAGACAGCTCAATGACTAAAAAAAAAAAATCCAAAACTCTTTCATACAAACTATCCAATTTAATAATAAGATTTTTGGCTTTTTTCAAATAGTAAAAACAACATATGAAAGGAAATAAAGGTAAATATAGTGGCATATTTGACCCTACTATATAGTCATCATTTATCATTTATCCTGCTTCACAAGAATCCCTCATTTAAGAGCATCATAACTGGTTGATATGGGAAATATTACTATGCTCACTTCGCATATAGAGAGACTGATGCTAAGCAAATTAAAGTTGTTTCACAAAGTGAGACCGAATGAGATAGCCAAAACTGAAACACAAATTCTATTTTTTATTTTTTTAATTTGGGGTAACATCCTCCATTGTTTATATTGTTGTTTGTATTTGGAACTATAGGACTCCCCCATCCAGTGATGATACCACAGCGTTCCCACTCCTAAGGCACTCACAGTCCACCACCATAGGTCATTGTGCTCATCCCTTCTTCTTCTCCACCCTGAATGCCTCAGTTCTATCGTTGATTTTCAAGGGCCAGTCTTTGAGTTTGACCTGACCCATTGTCTGGTTCTTTTTGTTTTATGTGAAACTCTCTAGTATTCTGGCTTATTTTGCTTAGCATATTCCCACTCAGCTCCATTCATATTGCTGGAAACAGCCATATGAATTTTATCTTTATTGATGGGTTGTAATATTTCACTGAGATCACTCTCCTGCTTTGGGTGCTTAGATTCTTTCTAGTTTGGTTATTGTACACAGTGCTTCAGTGAACATGGTGGTGCAAGTTTCCTTTGGGAGTAGCCTGTTTGTGCTCTGTCTGACTATCTTTGGGTAGATACCTAGAAGTGGAATCCTGGGTCATGTACAAGATCACTTTTTAATCTTTTGAGAAACTTCCATCCTGCTTCCAAGGAGGTTGGACAAGTCTGCACTCCCATTCCCCCAAAGAGTTCCCATTTTTTCATATCCTCTAGCAATTTTTTTTTTTTTTTTTTGGTATGGGCCATCCTCATAGGAGGGAGATGGCATTTCACTGTGGTTTTGGTTTGCATTCCCTGATGAAGTGACGATGAACATTTTTTCATGTGCTTGTTGGTCATGTGCATGTCTTCTTTTTAGAAGTGCCTATTTATCTCCTCTGCCTGCTTTTTGATTGGATTACTTGTTTTCTTTCTGTCATCACTTCAGTTTATTATAGTATTTGATAATAGTAGTTTTGGAACATATTTATGATCAGTGACTATGTAAAGATTTGATATTAAATGTTTTGAGGAATGTAATGTCCTCCATCTTCCAAGAACTTATTTACTAGCTAGGGAGGTAGACAAGACATAACTAACAATATAAAACTGATATATATATCACTATATAAATCAATGAAATATATGAACTATTCAAAAGATGCTTCATGACAGGAACTTTGACAGCTAAGTTCATGTAAAGCCAAGGCCTACAAGACAACTATGATTCTGTGATAAACTAAGACTCCATTACAGAAAACTAGTTTGGAGAGATGGAAGCAGTAACATTTTAGCCCTCACAGGTTTCAAGGATTTTTCATCAAATGTACAGAAAATGAATAGCAGCTTTCCCCCTGGTCGAAGTCTGAGAAAGGCAGATGTCCAAACTGGGAAATGTGCCATTACCACGAGCTGACAAAATTCACACAGAATTTTACTTCTAGTCTATTTTGGGCATTCTGGGGTTTGTTTCGATGTACTTGAACTTCACCTGCTCCATTGCTTGCCTTTTCCCCTCTTGGTTAGGAGCTCTTCTCTTGCAATAAGACATGCATTTACTTTCTTTCAATCTCACTTATTGTTCAGACTAATACTCTCTTGGGTGACATAGAACTATTCTTCACTTCTTTTGGGGCTTGTAATCTTTCAATATTAAACCTGGATCCCTCCCTAACACTACTACCCCATCTTGATAGCTTAGCTCCAATAGTAGGATAAATGTTCCCAATTTAAATGCTAAATCACTAGGTTACTGTAAAGGACTATTTGCTGAGAGGAGTAAGAAGAGAACAAGACAAGGCTGTTGATTAGGAGAAGAAGATTGCAGGTTTGGAAGGTGAATGACTGTGTGTGTGTGTGTGTGTGTGTGTCATGAACCCCCTGCCATGTTGCTCTGCTGGCAAAGAGGGGAGAAGAGGCAGGAGTCAACTAGAGACCAATTAAAGTCTGACCTCTTCATCAGGGTGAGTCCTGGCTCTGGGTATTGGACTAGGTGGATGGCCTCTACCTCCCAAACTATGCAACTCGTTTAGAAGCTTCTATTCTGAGCTTAGATGACAGTGTGATGCACAGACATGCTGGAAAAAAGCATAGCTGGAGAATGACTTTCGATTGCATAGCCGCCCCTTGGCTGCAGATTGTGGAGATGGCTGAAACCTTCAGGGGAAAAAAGCAAGCAGAAGGGGCTGGGAGAAAAGAGTGTGCTGAAGCAGATTGGGCTTTGCCTATTTGTTTTAGAGAACAGGAGGAGGGAAGACTCTGTAAGGACAAAGAGTGAGAAGTGAAAGGGAAAACAGATCTACACACTGCACAAAACACACACGTACACACACACTGTCTTCAGGGGTTCTCTGAAGTTCTGTGCAGTGGGGTTGACAGGTTCTTGTCTGCAGGCTGCCTTTGTCATCCAGAATCTATCAAACAGGCAGATGCAAGAAGGCACTTTTCTGGGGTGACAGTGTTAATGATTAAGGACTTTCTTGTGGAGTTTAGCTTTTCTGACAAACGGGTGTTATCATAATTAAATATACAAACCTCTCTCCTACCCTTCAAATTACCATTACATGAAGTTATTTTTTTCTTTTTCAGTTGCTCCTGGCACCTCTCCCCTTAAACTCCTTTCTCCCAGAAAAAAATATTTTGTAGGGTTCAAGATTTATTTTCTTTTCTGAAAAATCATTTGTTTCCTTATTCCTGCCAAGCAGACGCTGGAATGTTGAGGGTCTCCAACTGCAGTCACTGTGCTAGAGATTTCTCAGGCTGGCCTGGATGCCAATGAAAAAGGTGGATATTTTGCAAAGCCACTACCAAATTTTATGAAATGAAGTCCTGGATTAAAGACTTCTTATTCATCATGAATTAGTCCTGTATTTTCATCCTATTGAGTAGGCGAGTTGTAGCCTACAATAATTAGATGATTACATACTTTTAAAACAAAAATTATAGTAACTCCACCTTCTCAGTTCCCCATACTTTCCAACATACTCTTTGAGAATGAGGGTATTTTCTATAAAATACAAACTTCTGCGTTTCTGGCCTTTGCTCATTGTCCTCTGCTTTCAGTGAGTATCCAAATTCTATCCTCTCTCACTGTCTACTTCTTCCCAGAAACCTTGTATTACTTTTTGCCTATTTAGATTCTGTAATATACATCCTCTGTTCTCTCTGCCTCATCACCTATTGTCGGGGACCGAGACCAGGACTTTGCCTCCTATGCACAAAACAACACTTGATCAGAACTTAGGGTAAATATCCTGGTTGAGAATGCAGCACACCCAAATCCCTTCTCCCACTCCTTTCTCCCTCAGAGCTCAGCAAGTTCCTGTGCCTGAGTTTTTATCTCTGGCTCCCGAGATAAGTGTCCACTCCCTTAAGATGATTACGGATCTCTCTCTCTCTCTCTTTCTCTCCTGCAGGATTGATCGACTCTCTGCCTTCTCCTTTCGTCAATCCCAATCCTCGGCCTTGCTGTTCAAGGCCCCTTACAACCTATTTTGTCTCTGTCATCATCATCAGCAGCATCTCTATCTACTTATTTAAATAGATTAAGAATTCCCATATATCCCCCATCCCACTCATGCATCCCATTTTTTTTGCATCTATATGTAACATTTTTATATTTTTTTGGTTTTCTTTTTATGTAGGTAGATTTTATCTTTCCATTAGGGTGGGTAAGTACCCTAGTCTTCTCAGTTTCCCAATGTCCAGGGTGATCCTAATGCATATGCTATAATTTCTCAAAAATGACACATTGAGGCTCTCCCTAGTGGTACAATGGCTTAAAGCCCTGCATTGTGAAGCTCTCCTAACCCACTGCAGCAAAAGTTCTATCCCCAATCAGAGAGGTGACCCATATGTCACAGCATACCTCTCCTAACCTTCCTACTGCTCCTCTCAG
Organism: Condylura cristata; assembly: GCF_000260355.1. Taxonomy (NCBI): domain Eukaryota; kingdom Metazoa; phylum Chordata; class Mammalia; order Eulipotyphla; family Talpidae; genus Condylura; species Condylura cristata. The sequence goes on along the minus strand of NW_004567117.1, from coordinate 26,139,250 downwards.
CAGTATGCTTTGCCAGTCGGCCTGTTCTGCTCCCCTTTCTGTCTCTGGTGAATCCTCTCACCCACCACACCTCTGGCCTGTACCCCAGTTTTGTAAGTATAAACAAATCTTTTTAAAAAAATGACACCTTGGTTGATAATGCTATTTTTTGTCAGTTGTAGAAAGGTTAAAAACTTGTGGTATACTTTTTTGTTTTTTTAATGTGTATTTTACTTTTCAAAGTCGCTATTGCTGCTTTTTATAATGCATGGGAAATAGGGAACGAATATTAATTTCTCATAATGTGCAATATTTCTACCCATATTTAGTTTTAGGACAGACACCAACCCATATGTTAGCTAATCATTTGAAGTAAAAGGCTATCTGTTACTATACAGGATATATGTGTTTCTTTTCAGACACATTCACTTCCATCTTCTGGAAAAAGAACTTCAACTGATGTTCCAGTTATATTAGAGAATCTTTGTATACAAATGCTAATGACAAATGAAATGAAACATTTTAGGAAGTCTTCTGGGTCTCAGCTTCCTCACTTGAACAGACAGCTTTACTCTACTAATACAAAGTGAAGGAAAACCACTCATCTAAGAACCTATGAGTAAGGATATTTAAAAGCAACTAATATCATGCCCTCACAAGGGTAAGAGAGGACAGGGACTAATTTTTGAATCTTATGCTCCAAATGGGGTAAAAACAAAACAAAACCACTCTCAATCCAGTCAGACAATCTGTTTTTTTTCAAAGCAGGAGTTCGTGAAGTAAGTCCTTAAAATCACATCTGTTCACCTTATGTGACGGCAAGGAGAGGCGACTTCTGAAGCAGGGTGATTGAAATGGAAATACATTCAAATAAATGGACTCTGGAGCTCCACTTTGTTCTAAATAACCTCTACTGTAAGTGATCAGCTTATTTGAAAGTATGATGGGTGGGCTATCGGGGCAAGGCTGTATCTGATTTTTTTTTTAATCATTAGTCTATCTTCCTTTTTATTTCAACCTTTTGGAATAAGGTCTTCCACTCAGGGCAGAAAAGGGGGCGGGGGAGTGGAGCCTTCAAAGGACACTCTGCACGTGTTTCTAATGGGTTTTCAAGTGCATCCTTCTCCCCTTGGACACAGTCTCTTTCAGAACACCTAGATTTGAAATTTGAGGTATTATTGCTAGGTGGTCAGAAAGCTAAGAATGCCTAAGCACTAATTTGTATATAAGAGAAAAATTAATTTGATTTTTTTCCTTAGTGAAGGAAGTCATGTACTCAGCACCAGGCAGCACGAACAATTACTCTTTGCACAATTGCACTTTGTGTACTATGGTGGAACACGTTTGAGCTATGTGAGAACAAAGGATCAGTTACAATGATATGTACATATTTGCATAAGATCAGCTCAGTGCCTCCCTTATAACCCTCTGACAATGCCTTAAATCAGACTCAAGTTTTATTTAGCTTGATCTGTCCATTGTCCCTGTCATCTGAAATGCCTTTTCTATACTTTTGCTTAGATTAATGTTCTTTTTCTCTATTCTTTCAAGCAGATAAGAGAACTTTCTCCTTTACTGAAAACAGTATATTTTAGGCATCATATCTACGGTTTTAATACTGCATCTTATTTTATCCTTTTAGCAACCTTAAAAAATAAAGTATTATCCTCATTTTTATAGTCAAAAAAGTTGAGGCTTAGAAAAGATGGAATGAATTGTTTAAATTTGTATAAGAGGTGGCATCAAAATTCTAATTCTCTAAAAATGTTCAGGCATCTCCTTTCTTCCCTCTTAACATACACTGTTCTATAGTGTATTTATTTATGACATAACTAGACTTTTCAGTTCCTTGACAAAACATTCCCTCCTCGTCTACTTAACCCCTTCTCTTCTTCCCCCTTTTCTTTTAATTATATTGTGGTTGCACAAAATTCAAATAATCTAAGAAAATGTAGAGCCAACATATCAATCTTTTTTAACTCCTTGCTCTATTCTTTCTTCTAGCTCTTCAGTTAACATTTCCAACATATTATTCCAAACAATTGTCTATTTACTTAAGTATATGAAAGACCATATATATGTACATGCACATATGCACATATAGTTCTACTTTATATACACATTTCTAGTTTGGTTTGATATTTTTCTCCATGCATTGGATGGGATGTAGTATATTATATATATTTACACTAAATTCCATTTCATATAAAGTATATGAAGTTGTAGTTATTTAGAGCCATAGTAAATTGCCCCAGAAATTAGTGGCATATAAAAACACTGTGTAAGCCTTTGTTATGTTCATGGATTGCATGGTTAGAAATTTGGAAAGGACACAGTGGGGGCAGTGTGTCTCCTCTTCTCAATGTCTGTGACCTGAAGGATGTGAAAGCTCAAAGATGGGCTTCTCTGAGGGTTAATTGCCTCATGTGTCTGGAGGATGATGACATGTCCCTTTAGCTGCATCCTAGAACTTCTCCTTGTGGGCTTGTATGTCTGGTTTCTGTGTCCAGTACTTTGGATTTCTCCACAGAATAGTATTGGTTCCCACTGCAGTGGGAATACCCCAAATTGGAGATAATCAGGTGAATACTATATTTTCTCTTTTGTTATAGTCTTGGAAGTCATAGCATCTTTCACTATCCAGTGAAAGAACAGTTACAAGTCCACCCAAATTGAAAGCAAGGATGTACAACACCATTTCTAGGTAGACTGAAAGTTAGGTTTGGAGAAAAGCACATGGGATGGGAAATAGTCTTACCTTTATTTAAGGTGGGAAAATCCATCTATTGTAACAGTTCAGGTGGATTTTCATATCAGTTTGGGGTCTTGCATACTGGTCTTAAATGGCTTAATATTGTTGCATGCTACACATGTGCTATCATTTATTTGACCTTCTGCCTGTTATAAGACATAGAGTCTTTTTCTCCCTTATTTAAAGAATACTGCAATAAATGTCTAGTTTTTGTAATTTTGAGCATCTGCTTCTTTTTTTTTTAATGTTTGTATCAAGGAAATAGAAATTCTTGGTCAAAATGTATACATATCAAATCATACAAAATTACTCTTCTTAAAAATGTGTCCCATAGAGTATAGGACAACCTGTCTCCCTATATCTTTACAAGGAGAAATAGTTTTGGTTTTTGCACATCTGAGTTAAAACAAGAATCTAGTAGCTGTTTTTAAGTTGCCCTCCTTTGCTTACTAGAGAGATTGAGTCTTTTCTGCTGAATTTATTGTCCATTTGTTTTTATTTTGTGAATTGTCTATTAGCATATTTTGACTATAATTGGGTTGTTTTTCTTTTACTACAGTTTGAAAGAACTTTTGACATATTACAGACATTAATCTTCCTTTTGTTATGTTGCTGTACTTGTCCTCAGTCTGTTACTTGCCTTTTGACTTAGTTTGTTCTTTCTTTATCTACTGGAAGTTTATAATTTGTATGATTTAGTCATATCGCAGTAATATAAATTGTGATGTTATCTTTTATGCGTGCTTACTTGTGCATGGGAAAAAAAATCTTGCCTATTCCAATTTTCTTCAATATATTTTTCCAATGTTATTTATGGCTTGTTTTTTATACTTAGTCTTTAATCCGTTTGCGTCATATAAAAGTAGGGAGAGTAGGTAACCAGAAAAGATCTCAAGTTCATGCCTACTGGACTGTATTATCTCTTTATCTCTCTGCGCTTCAGACCTTGGGGAGTTATAGTCATGTCATTTCATACCTGTTTTAATTTTCTTCTCACATATTAAATTTAGTAATTTGAATGGGAAATGCCTATGCTGATTTCCTTAAATATTAGGGGTGTTATCATTCTCATATAGAACATAGTGTTTTTATCAGAAGGTGGATGGTAGAGTATAGTATCCAGTAAGGAAACCCTCATTAGCACTACAGGAATACCTCTGCTCATCAACCATATGCCTCAGATCCATGTTCTCTTTTACCTGATTTGTGCTAAAAACAGAATGTTCTCATTTCCATTCTCTAGTTTCATTTCACTGTTCTGAGTCATCCCTTTAGTTTTTCTGTTGACAACTGACCCTTGAGAGAATCACAAAGAATCTCTAATAAGAGCAAAACTCTATTTACTACTAGGCCCTTTAAAATTGTTTCCAATCAGGAAAACAAGAATGCTATTTACTTGAATATGAATGTTAACTTGAAAAGTATCCTCTGAGGAATATTTTTGTCCTTGCATACCTGGAAGGTGGTTCACTCATCCTGCAGTGAAGCTCACTCTGCTTCTCCAGAGGGAAGGTAGATGTGTACATGGGAATCATAGCAAGGGATATCTTAGCATGTACTATGTACATGTCTGATGTTTCAAATATATGTCACTGACATTCTAAAGTAGCCATTAATATCCTCATTTTCATATCCAATAACCCACACTGAGATTGTGTCCTAAGTCATGAAACATGACAGAGATAAGAATCCAAGTCAAATCTGTCTACTACAAAGCCTACTAGTTTGTATTATTTTATATTCGTGCATTTATAAACTGTTATCCCATGTTTAAAAAATGAAAGACAACATGTAATACTAATGAAAAACACTGTCTCAAGTATTTACATACAATAACTCATTTAATCTTTATAATCATGAACCATAGCTATTATCTGCATTTCTGGATGATAAATCAGAAGTAAGTCTAAAATTTTCTAGCTAGTAAGTAGTGGAATAGTATCTAAAGCTACTATTGCCAAAAATCATAAATGCATTTAGAAGAGTTTCAGTTACTCCATAAATTTTAGCTATTATTACAGGAATGTTGATCTTGAGGATATACTGTTACACTTTGGAACTCTAACATTGTCCATTCTAAATGCCCCATGTAGCTGTTCTCAGAGGTAGAACTCTGGCCAAGAGAGCCTCAGTGTATCAACACATGAATTATTAATCCTGAACTTAATCATAAACCTAAACAAGAGTCTGGTCAGCTCACCCACAAATCTGCTTCATCTTGAACAGCAGGACCCCCACTCTACCTGAAATACCTAATTAAACCCATCAGCTTCCTCACTCTGGCCAGGTGAGTACAGCCTTGGCCGTACAGGGACCCACGTTCGGCCTGCTGGAATGTGGAGAAAGTCCTGATTTGGAGAGCTGCAGAATTATTGGTAAGGAATTTCTTTAACAGAGGGAAAGAATTTTGAATTCAAAAGTTTCTCCACAGAGCTAACTTAAGAAAGCCATGTCCCATTAGGGCAGATGACACAGATTTCCCATTTATGGCCTCAACATGGGAAAGTCTCAGCCACGAAGCAGAACAACTGCTGTCAAGTTAACCTGTGGGGAGAAAAATGTGGAGAAACATTTGTAAGATATTACTTCTGGGAGATATTTCTCTTGCTGTAGACATCTGACTCTAGAATGGTGCCCACAGAAGAGGAGTGTGTTTAGGCAGTGATGGGAGCAATTCTTCTGTGATCTCTTTCCCATTCTTAGGATCATAGCTTCTCCTAGCTAGAATGGCTATTGCTCAGAATTCTCTTCCCACCTCCCTTTAGTTATAACAAATATTATTGATATTTAAAATAATGGCCCCATGGTATAAAAAAATTATGAAGTATCATCTGATTTGTTAAAGATTACATGCTATACAGTAAAATCTCTGGGTCTAAATACATTAATTTTCTGAACATTTTTAATCCCTGCAGAGTATAAATAATTCAGTTGATCAAAGTCTGATGATCCAAAACTGTCCACTTCAAGCAAATTGTGCAAACAATGAAAAGTTTGCTAATTCTAAAGCTGCATCTGGGATCTCTGTCAGATAGCACATGGACAAGATGGAGCAAATATACCTTGCACTATATTCTTCCTTACACACAAAATCTTCTCAAGTATAGTCATTGAAGCCAAAACAATTGAGCAATATGGTTCAACTGGTTTTGATATAAATTTTATTCTAACAAGGATCCAAACTAACATTAGCACAAAGATTAAAGAACTCAATTTCTATCTTATATGAATTTCCAAGTCGACCAGGATGTTCTGACTGGCCACAAAACAGTCACCTGGAGTGGTTGGGAAAATTGCATGTGGTTGAGGAATGTTATTGTGAAAGATTACTCCATTAAAACCCCTTCCTTAATATATGTTCACCTATCTTATATTTGAAACCAGTCATATATATTTCCATTACCTTCTCTGGAAGGGGCTTTATCCTTCTTTTAACAGGTACAACCAAGAAATTGCCAGTATCAATTGCATTAATGTTCCATTGATCAGAATTTAGTATGATGTTGGGAAATGTAGTCCAGACTAGATGACCATTTGCCTGGCCATTAATTTAATTGTATGTAAAAAAGGGAGAATAGATAATGAGGGATGATTGTCAGACTTCTCCAGGAGACTTTATATAAATAAGAGTTATGAGTGATTTCTTTCTCTCCTTGTGTCACTATTAACTTCTGAGGATAGTTACCTAATCTACAGCTGCCTATTGGTGTGTATAGTCAAATATAGACATGTGTGTACAACTGGGCTGATTAGATTCCATTATTTTGAATTCAGACTAACATATTCTCTCCTATACCATACCATACACTAACGTATACCACCATCAGAGACAAGGAGATAGATGCTCAATTGTTCTTTATTGTCATTTTTACAGCTGGTAGTCATAATGTGTAGGCATGATCTATGATTGCTGAGCTATATGCACCAAAAGATGTTGTATCTAGGATGTACATTAGCTCTTTGTATTAATTTGAACTTTGTGAGTATGTCATGTAACTCTCACTTATTGAGATGCTGCTTCCTGTGACTATGTACCTTACTTCTCTGTCTTTCTATTGCTGAGCTCTTGCTCTGATCCGGGTGTGGTTACTTCTTCTGTGTACAGGGGTTCCATCTGATCGTGGTGGAAAACTGTGGGTGCCTTGGTGGTGTGTGTGATGTGGTAACATACTTGAAGAGGTGGTATCTTATATTTCTGAATTATGTATGGTTGTAAAGCAATGTGTCTTAAATTAATTCATATCAAACGGTTATTAATATGGATTCTCTAGAGAAACAGAATCAATGGGATCTATCTTTATTTTTATTTCTGTCTCTATATTTCTCTCTATACCTACATTAATATCTACTGATCTATCAACAGAATTACAGATTTATAGATCAATAGATAGGTACAGAGGCAGAAAGATAGGTAGACAGATAGATAGGAAAATTTATGAACAGAGTTTGACTCACATGAAATGGAGGCTGAGAAGTTCCATGATGTACTGTTTGCAAGTTGGAGGCCAGGCAAGTCTGTGGTGCAGTTTTTCTCCAGACTTAATGGTCTGAGAAACAAAGAGGCCAGTTATATCACTCTTGGCCTCTTGGTCCATGTCCTAGGGTGAGAGGGCTGGAAACATTGATGTCTAAGGGTAGTGAAATATGGATAGAGCAGCTAAAGCAGAGAGCAAAGGCTTTTGTCTTTTTGTTCTAGTCTAGTTCCCAGTGGATTGAATGAAGCCCACTGTATTTGTCAGAGTGGATCTCCTTGCCTCAGTCTACCAAAGCAAATGTTAATCTCTTCCAGAAACACCCTCACAGACATCCAGATATCATGTTTTAACAACTTTCTGAGCTTCCCTTAGTTCAGTCATTTTGACATAAAATAAGCAATTAGATTAAGTAAGTATAATTTGACCCTGGTGATGTCTATTAAATGTCAATACCATTTGTCAACATACTTGATGTACATTTGCATAGGTTTGTATTCTTACAGCAAAAAGTTGGTATAAGAAAACTCACATGGTGTGACTTGGTCAAGAATTATTCTGAGCTCAGATGGTACTAGGCAATCTCTTCATTTCTCTGTGGAACAGGCTTCTGAATAAACTCCAAGGGTGGGCCAATGATGCATAACTCAGTCCTGAGCACTTAACACACTTATCTACCTCAACATAGTTGCACAAGAATTGTTTACTGAATTTGTTGTAATTAAAATATAAGAAACATTATAGAGATTACCCTGAAGTAATATTCGTTTCTTTAATATAAGTTTGTTTCTGAACATGAATTTGACTTCAAGAACCTCAACATTTCTTTAATGTAGATGCTGGAATTATCACTCACTGGTCTAAACTTCCCCGCAAATCTATTTAGAGAGATGAAGTTTTACAGTTTGCTATTTGCAGAACAATGTAGATAACCCAGTGCTATTTTGACACCAACATTTAGATAGTGATGACATTTGAATTCTATGTTAATAAATCAGAATTATATCAACAAAGATTCTAATCAATGAATTTTCATTAAGAAAACATTTTTGGGAGTGAACTCAATTAGGCCAATTTAATGCGATGGTCAATTTTCTATAGAGTGCAGTTAAGCCATTTAATAGTTTCTTTTTTCTCCCAATCTTACTTAATTAAAATTGTTTTCTTCAGTGGCAAGTCTTCCTGCATAAAATTTACAATAATGAGTTGATTTATCAATCATGTATAAATAGTATAATAATGCTTTAGTTGTTCTGAATTTTTTTTTTTTTTCATGACAGTTGTTTCTACCATGCCCATTTGTCCTCAAACAATTTGTGGTAAGAAAATTGGATTCTTCTGCCAATTTTTGTCAGTTACACATTCTTCTAAAATGCAGCTTCAGATATTGTCAGATTTATTTTACAATTGTTTCTACTAAATCTAATTTTCATGGGTCAATTTTTGTGGTTTTGGAACTTATTAGTATGATAGTTTTTTTTTTACTTTTTCTTTAAATTTTAGTGTGTGTAGTTTTAAACATTTTAAATTCAACTTTGTTGTTTATAATTTTTCAGCATTTATTTAGTTTTCATAACAAAAATCCATGATAGGTCAAAGTCTTGCATTGTGGAATCAAACGATGTGGTTAACATGGAAGCATTTTACTTCACCTAGAAGTACCTTCTTAATGTCTTCATGGAGAGATAGAGAGAGGTTTCCTTACACAAGATTCATGCTAATAATTATCTTATGAATTTATATTTAATTATCCCTGAAGACAGAATTGAGACTAGTAAGAACAGAAGGCAATTTTATTTCAAATTAAGAAAAAAAATGTCCATCAACTAAAACAGTCCAAGTTGAAATAGGGTTAGTGAGCTTTTTTTATATTCAAACACTGAGATAAAAAAGAGTGGATCAGTGATTCCATTGGACTTTTGAATTTTCTTTTAAAAGTCTATATCAAAAAAAGTATTTTGTCTATCAATTTATATTGCATGTTACTCCAAGTTGAGATTTAAAGGTAGATTTGACTTTGCTCCGTTTTTAACCATCTTTCTAAATTGCAAAGAACTAATTGGTTTTATTTTTATTTTATTTTTAGGTCTTTCATCACTTTGCTCCATTTTGATCTTGTTTCATTTGTCTTGCCCTAATTGAAACACTCAGTCCTGCCCCTGAGAATTCTGCATCCTGTTTACTACATTTGTCCTGCCTTGCCCTTACTTTTCTGTCCTTGGCTGCTGAACTCTGCTTACTTCTCAGCAACTCTGAGAAGCCTGCCCACCTGGTCTGCTGACGACGGGTTAGGGGTTCCATTGGTGTTATCCAAATGTTTAACAACAGTGGCATTGCATGCTCTGTGAGGCTGATTTTAAAAGTTCTATTATAGATGTGTTGATAATATAGAAAAGACAAAGTATGACATGGCTTGTCAAACTTACACAGAGACTTGTGTCGCTTAAATGAAGCATAGCGTGCCACCCTTCTCCAAAGACGTCCATGCTTGTTGAGGAATCAAAATATATCTTTCCAAATATTTAGGCAATTTATAGAGTAATAATTAGCAGAGTATTCCTTAGGCATTACAGACAAAACTTGCTATAGAAATTTAGAAAATAAAGATCTATGGGGACTAGTGTTATCAGGAAGATTTAATTACATTTATTAATTATACAGGACACTGATATTTGTGTTGTTTTTAATCACAAAGAGTATTGTTCTGGAAAATCCTGCAGTGTTTTGATATAAAATGAGTCTGTGAGTTGTAACAAATCATCAAGTTTTCAGATGTTAAACTGTTAAGTTTCAGCTGGGGTGTGCTGCAATCACACACACACACACACACACACAAATCCTCCTTTCATAAAACAAATACAAAGCTGTTTAGATTATAAAGAAGTAAATTAAGAAACTCTGTGGCTAAAACTCGGGTCTCCCAAAAACTTTCAGAGAGAACCAGACAGCTACAAAATAAAAAGCACTGGAAAAATAAAATGAAATAAAATAAAACTCTGGTCCAGAGAGTTGATGATTTAATGCTAAATTTACTGGGAGACTAAAAAAACAATAGTGAAGAGGAACCCAGGCAATGTGGGATGCATTCATGCATCCCTGTCCCCAATATTTACTGAGTATTATGTGTCACATGTTATGCTAATTTCTGGGGAGGAAACTTGGAGCAGGCAGATAATTTTGGGGCTTTTCATGATGCTAGGTAGGAGAAACATCCATATTTTCCCCTCTTCCCATCACCTATTATAATATTTATCCCACCTTCTGCTCCCCACCCCCCTTGGACATAAAGCTTTTTTTGGTCATAAAAGAGCAAGTAAAGCGTCCTAGGGAAGGGCAATGGATACCATCCTCTGGATGTACCTTCTAGCCTGAGAATTGTGTGATGTCCCCCTGCCCTCCATGAGCCACAAATCCTGAAGTGTCATCACCTCCTAGACTTCTCCATGTGGAACCGGGCCTGTTGCCCTGCAAAATTTGCACTTGACAAGCATTAAATCCTTTTTTTCCCTAAATCTGGGATTGCTCATTTAAAAAAATGGATCTGAAAACCCATTTGGGGGATTATTCTCACTTTATATGTATACATTTTCCCTCGAAGGTGGTAGCATATGGAACAATAATTATAGCAAGATTTTCTTCTATCATTATCATATTTAACATTTTTCCCCACGTGGAATATTCATTTTTTAAATCCTTAGCCACAACACAATGTTGTCCTTTTAAAAGAATAAACCTTCGTTGAGTTCGCATGAGCTGTATATAATACGGGTTTGGCTAATCGGCCTCACCCAGCTCATCTATCATAGCAGACTGTTTCTCAGAGCAGCTCAATCTGGTAGTAATGAAGATGAAACTATTGAAATTAACGGGCCCATTTCAGATTTACCCTTTCAACTAGTTGTTAATGTCTGTGACACTAATCATCTTCCCTCTCTTCTCCTAGGCTATATTTTATCTTTTTCCTCTTCCTCTTAACTCCTTCCTTTCCATCCTCCTTTCCCTTCTTATTTTCTCTTCTTTTTTCTCCTCCCTCTCTGTCAGGATATATAACGATAGGCATTGTATCTTTGATGATGATTTTATCTAACTCAAAACCCATGATACATGTGAATTTCTTCCTCCTATCAGTCTGAATTCAGGTCAACTCTTCCTAGAGATACAGTGTTAATCCTCTTTCCACCAGGAGGTTGGGGCCAATGGACAATTTCCTCCCCCCCACCCCCAATTTAATTCTGGTTCAATTCCCACTTTGTAACAGAACCTTTCCTCTGCACTCCAAATGGGCTGGCATTCTCACATTTGGGATCTCTGACTAGTCTCTGCTTTGCTTATCTGACCCCTGCCATGGTCCACACAGTGTTATTCATCAGCTTCCACATGGATAAAGTTTAATCTACCTCGGGAAGAAAAGGGAAAGATAGCTCACGGTTTTGATCTTCTATTATAAACCAGGCAGTGTCAGAAACTTCACATAGGTTATATCCTTTAATCCTAGCAACAACCCAAAACAGAGGGTCTCACTATCCCTTTTCTAAGTTGAAAAAAACTGAAGTTTAGTAGGATTTGAGACATTTGGCTCCATATTTGGACTTGAACCAAGGTCTGTAGATGCCAGAGGAAATGGTCTTGTTTCCAAACAAGGCTTTTTCCAATCTTACTGTATGAGGACCCTATTGTTTTAAAGATTTATTTCTACCCAGCATAACACATTACATGTGGGACTATTTAAATATTCTTGCTGATGATGTCTATATTTTCTAATACCCCACTAGTCTTAAGATTGGTACCTCCTTAAATAAATATTAATTAACTTATTCATTGTTTGATTTATCTGCATTACATTTATTTGCTTATCTGAAAAAACGCCAGGACTGGCCATAAGCTCCTGTCACTGCTTGTCTGGGATGTAACCCACCCTGTGAATTACCTTTAAATATTCCCAGATCTAAGATTTTAGGAGGCATGAGCAGACTATACATAAAAATCAACATATTATTGATCATAAATATTATTTATTATCACTCCTTCTAGGTTTTAGATAATCTCCTTAAATATTAAGCACTTTATATTTTCTCTCTCCATTTCTATGTTCATGACTTTAGTCTTGTATTTTATAAATCTGACTGCAGTCCTAGGGGGTTGTCGGGATTTAGGAGAGGGTGTTTTTCTGCCTAACTTATACCTCTAAAGTTTCCCCCTTCCAGAATTACTGAAAGAGATAGACTCCCAACAATTAACCAGAGTAACAATGGTAGACAAAATATTCTTCTGCCCATATCTTGGCTACTGTATGCTATTTTCCTTAGCAGATGCTCTAATCAAAGCAGGGCCTGGCAGGGCGAAGGAAGTATCTGCTTCTTCTGATCTCTCCTATAGCCAAGCACCACCAAGGGCACAAAATACAGGGCCCCAATGTATACCTTCCTTTTCTTGTTGTAGCAGGTGCAGTGAATTAAGTTAGAGAAGGCTAGAATGACTGTTTCTAGAAGGAGGCCCTGAATGTAGCTGCTTCACATGTTTACCATGTGTAGTTAGGAAGAAAAGAAAGATGCGGGCTGCATGCTGGGGTTAAAGACACAGAGCCTGCTCTGGAGGGCTTAGCCCATGGGGCAGAATTCGGGGTGCTATCTCCATCGATGTGTAACACTCACCGACCTTGCTAACTCATAAGAAAAAACAAATGGCTTTATGTCTCCTTACTATTATATCAAGAGCTTCTCTTCCTTGATAAAAATTAGTGAGGATGACAGGAAGCCTGGTAAAAGTCTCCTTTGCAGTAAGCGCTAGTTCCTAATGCCTTTTCTTTCTTTTTTATAAAAGATTTTATTTCTACTTCCAAGAGCTGGGGTGTAGGCCAGAAGTGCGGGGGGTGGGGTGGGGAGGGTGGGGGTGAAAGGATTGACCAGAGTCAGAGTGGGGAGCAGAACAGGCAGATGGACAACGAAGTGCACTGCTGAGGGGAGGAGCAGGTGAGACAGGAGAGGTCTGCTGCACCATGTGGGTCAGCTCCCTGGCTGGGAATCAAACTCATGCTTCAGTGGCTGCCGATAGCTTCACAGTGCTGAGACTTAGCCCCTTGTGCCACCAGAGAGGACCCCCTAATGCCTTTTTTTTTTATGCTCACTGAAGAAGCTGAGCACTTCAAATAAAAGCTTGGTTTTCCCTGCATACAGGCAGAGCAGTCTGCACTTACTTTCTCCACTGTTTGCTGTTTGAGCAGGTGGGGAGCACAGCAGCTCTGGGCTGGTCCTGTGACCGGGCAGCACAGTGAGCTGTAAGTCTGGGCTGGTGCCCGCACAGCGTTGGCCAGGTCACTATGTCCTATGTCCACTGTCCACACAGCCCAGTGTACCCATCCTCACAGATATGTGCCTCATTCTAAGGCTCTATTACCATCCTCCACTGTGGTTGAAAAAAGTGACAAGCTGAGACAAGTTAGTTACCCCCAGTCAAGGAGAAAAGGACAAGCGGAGTTTGGAACTGTGATGTCCAGAATATGAGGCAGGTCCGGGATTCAGCACAAACACTCTGGTGATTTCTTGTTTCGGGCCTCAACATGTGCCCGGGGCCTTGTGCGCTCCGTGCGTCCAGCTCACTGCCTTCACCTCAACAGCCCACACTCACCTCCTCTCCAGTGTCCCTGGAGCAGTGGTGTCTCCAGCCAGAGCTCGGAATCACCCTATGTCCTGCTTTGCATCCTCATCTCTATCTAGCATGTTATTTTGTAACTGCTTACATAACTGTCTCTTCCCCACTGGGTTCCCGTCTGTGAGCTCCCCCAGGGCAGCTCCTGGATGAGGTTTAAAGTTCACTGAATATCTTCAAGTCACCAGACATTGTGGCAGACGTGTCCTATCCATTATCTTAATAAATCTCTGCGCCCTGTCCTATGAGGTGGATTTTATTATCTTTATTTTATGGATGGGTAAATGGTAGCTTAGAGATATTAAGTAGCTTGCCCAAGGCCATTTATTAAGTGGTAGTGCTGGGATTTGAAACCCGTTTCCTCTTGCTTTTCTCCTGGTGTTACCCTGCAGAGCCTCTGGTAGAGTTCATGGGCAATACTGACTCAGGGATGCACGGCCGGCCCAATTAACAGCGCCGACTTCCTCGCCCTTTCCTGACCTCGTAGGAGGGGCGCCTCCGGTTGTGGCTGAACGCGTTTCCGCTTCTAGGTTTCACTGCTGACTACAAGATTTGCAATTGGAGTGACAGAGAGTGACTGATATCATCCCCACTCATTTCGCCGTCAAGGGTTGGGCCTGTCAGCAGTTGGTGAATAATATGCCGCGATGGTCCCCGGTCGTAAATCGTTCCCCATTAGCTGTCATGGTCATGCTCACCTCCCCAAGTCGTGGAGTTCTGGATGGGCCGCTCCCTGCTCTCAGGCTGACAGAAAAGAAAGAGAAAGAAAAAAAGCTTCTCTATTCCATCATTTGATTTTTCTCTTGAGCAGGAGACTCTGATTGCTGAGTTGTTTACATTCAGTGTTCTGAGAGGGAAATGCGGATAATTTGTGATGGAGTAGTTGCTTTCTATGCTAATCAGGTATTGATAGTTATCAGATTAGAAAAACAATTAGCAGCTTTATTTTCTTCTCTCTAGATAGCTTTTTTTTTTTCTGGCTTTTCTCTGCTTCCTCCTCCTCACCAGTCTTTTATCATATGTTTGTAGGAATAACTTATATTTATTATTTGTCATGTGACATTGATTGCCCAACTAGGTTGAGAGAGGCCTTTTCTAATATCTGTCACCTTGGAATATAGATCTAAGGTGCATCGAGGCCCTGTGGGTCCTAGGAGAACCTGTCACCATTACTTCAAGAATAAAGATTACCTGGATTTTAGCAATGTCTCCAATAACGTCTCTTAAAATAGAAGAAATTCATGCTAAGTCAGGGCAGCTACCCAGAGACAAGGGTTTAGCATATGTAATCATCCCCTTTCTTGTCCCTGGAAACCCCCTTTCCTTTCTTTGAAGCCCTGGTCCCTTAGCATAGGATAAAAACTTAATGTGCTACATTTACCTTAGAACTAGTGCCATATAAATCTCCACACCTATGCTATTTAATTTGGGTTAATATTCATTTGCATGTCTCTCCAGTTTTAGAAGAATTCAGAAAGGTGGGGGATTTTCTCTTGCACCCTATAATCAAGTCTAAGTGTTTTATGCAGTCTACCTCATGTAATCCTCACTCTAGCTTGTAGGATGCAGTATTCAGGGCACCCACTTAGGCCATGAACTGCCACCCTTTGGAACACTGTTAAAATAGACATCATAGAGCAACACCTGTGTCTGTGGAGTGGAATTTTCTAGTACTATTGTCATACCCATCTTAAAGACAAGGAATTTACCCCACTTCATACTATTGTGGATATTTAATGGATTCAGATTTCCATAGCTTGGCTCCCAGAACACCTGCTTTCCTCTCTGGACTGCCTCTCTTACCCTGGCTCACAGTACCACCTAGAAAAGAGAAAGGTTTGTTTAGTGTCCTGGGTGAATTAGAGCAATAAAGCATTTTTGTTTCAACAACTACTCTTGAAAATCTTCCCAAAATGACTATTGACATCTTGCTCTAGCAAGTCAAGTCTTCCATGTATGAAACTTCTGAAGACATATCAGATCATCCTTACACTCCACTTTCATCTAAGAGGACTTTCCATGAATATGGAGAAAGCATAGGAGATTTGAAAAGTGTTTCCATAAAATAGGACCTAATTCAGGCATTCAACTTTGAAAATCAATTCCTCATCTCCATGTACAAGCTCTGCTGAGTTCACTAATAGAGTGAATTTTTAAATCTTGACTTCTCTTTTCTTCCTTCTGCACTTTCTGAGACAGACCATTTTATTCCTTGATTACTCAGATTTTAAAGAGTTGCAACATGCCTGCTTTCCATCTTTGTGATCTGTTCCTATCAGAGGCATCATTGCTGTAATTTTTTAGAGCATGTTACTTCTCTAAAATTGTTATCATTCTCAAGGCATGAGAAGTTGCAATTTTTGACACATCCACCTTGTGAGCCTTATTTCCTTTAGAAACCACTCACCTGGGCACTGTGTCTCTATTTTCCCTGGTATTAGACGCCCCATCCTCACATGGACATTTCCATGTGTTCCTTTCCTTAAGGTCATGAATTCCAGGCTGACACAATCACCTTCTCATCTGTCTTACTTCTAAATGAGCAGTTTCTTTTTCTCATTGGTCAGAATTAAGCCCAGAATAATAACTTCCCTCTTAGCTTCCTCCTCCTTTGAGCAATCACATTTATCAGTAAGACAAGCTGAAGGTGCATCAGATACTGCACCTTTAACATAATTAGATCGTTTCTTCTGTTGATGAGAATTGTGCATATATAAGCAGCCTATGTGAGGGAATTACTGAAATGATGCATTAATTTTCAGTTCACATAACTGTGAAATCATCCGTACCCCAATCTAGCAGATGTCCTGGGCAAAGAAAATTAAATGTAGTAGGAACAAGCGATAGCGCCCCATGATAGGCTTTCTAAATATTTGTTTTAGTGAAATTCCTCCCCCAACCTTATAGCACTTTTCCCCCCTCCCTACAGAACATTGTATCTACGGATCTACATGGAATAAAGAAAAGTACAATTGTATTATAGAGCTGACAGTGTGTGTATATAACATTAACTGCGTGGGGTACCCTGGCAGCAATTTAGAGTGAAGTTATGGAGGTTCACATGCTCCTCCTGCTGCCTCCCCTCCACGTTATCAAGTGATGGATCATTTGAAGTCAAAAGTAAACCCTGTGAGTTTCTATATCCAACTTAGGGTTGTACCAGAATTAATTATACCTTCTGCTACTCTGCAAAGGATTGTCACCAATAAATTCTAATAAACAGGAGTAGAAAGATTTTATTCATGCCATTCCAAAGAAATTAGAACATAGTAGTGTTATTTAGCAATGCAGATGTTATATTATTGTGTTGTTTATATGAAAATGGATATGGCATGGAGAGGTATATCAAATGCGTAGGAGAGAGATTTGAGCTGGGCTACTGTTTTGATTATGTATATTTATTCATAATGCAGAAGTCGCTCCATGGAACCTCTTCTCCTAAGATGGATTACCTATTTTTGGAAGGCTTATTCTATTTTTTTTTTTTTAATATTAAGACATGTCAATACCACCCTGGTGTAATATTTATGAGTGCCTTGTTTAAATTGTACCTTAATTGGTTTAGTCTCTGGAGTTGTAAGACATGATGCTAATATCTGGTAGCCAAGTGCATGGGGAGATGTGACACTGTCGACTTGCTGCTGGAAAATGGGTCGGCTGCACGAGGTCTGAAAGCAGTAACTGCATTGTGACTCTGATTTGTTGTTTGGGTCATAATGTTGTTTTGCCGGTAGATCACCCACTTGCAGTTATGATTACCTTGTCAGGACTATGCATCTCTTTTATTTTATGTACTCAATACTAGTATGCCAAAAACAAACAAACAATGTTAACCAGCTAATTAAGGAATTAAAATAATTAACCAGATGATCTCCACACACACACGCGCGCACGCGCACCTGCATGCACTGTTTACTTTCTTTTGTTTTAACTATTCATGACATGGTGGTCAAAGTGAATTACTGAGAGCCATGATCCAAACCTTCATTAATGGAATAGTCACACCCAAATATTCCACATTTCGAAAAGAAAAATCAAAAGTAACAATCTACCATAGACAGAGAAATTCATGTCCTAAAAATTAATATTCAATCTGGTGCAGATTAGAAAGGTCGAAACAGGAAAGGATACTTTGTAGCAACCTTGCAAAGCATTTTCAATAGAATGAATATGTTCATTTTCAGAACCAATACTGTAGCTACCAATTTTTCACAAGGTCTTGTACTTCCAAGGTCTATTCTCACTCCCATGACTTTATATATACTTAATTTTATTAAGGCAATACTGGTTCACAGCACCGAGTTATAGGATCACACCTTTCATACTTATGCCACCATGTTATGCCCATTACTAAGTCCTCCACCCCACTCCCCACTTTGATCTCTACCTTCCTTCTCCTCTGAGAACCTCAGTGCCACTGTCAGGTTTTTAGGGTTTACTACTGGCTTGTTGCTTCAAACCCTTTATATATATATATATATACATATATAAAACTGAGTAAGATATATATAGAGAGAGTAGAACAAGAATATAACATCAAATTCAAGTTTTTACCCTTTACTCTTGTTTACTGTTTACTCAGGTTACTGTTAACTGCTGATGACACTAATATGCTAATTTTTCCAAATTTGGTCAATCTTAGTCCTCCAATCTAGACGACCCTCCCTATTTTTTGTGTTTGTAGTGCCAGGATTATAGATCCAGTAGCAATTCTCCTACATATTTTTTAAATGTTTGCTTATGCCTAGCAGCAAGGACAAAAAAAACAAAAACAAACAAAAACAAAACAAAACAGGATTAAAAACATACATTTGTTTATATTGTCATGCCCCACTATTTCTTAGCTAATCAGTGAAAAAAGGGAGCGATCTAGTTGAAAGACACACTGGATATTTTCAAATGAAAACAAAACAGAAAACTTCAACCCTTGGGCAGTAACTGCAACCAGTGGAAATAATGGAAAGGCACATCCATCTTTAGGTCCTCTTAAGACTGGGGTCATCTTCTTGAGAGCACCTGGCAGGTTGCATTTCTTCCTGAGGGTCCCACAGTTGCAGCCACCATGGCCCATGCATCCCACCTTGTCAAGCTGTCCTCATGAAGCATCTGCCTTTTCAGGAAGCATCTGTGACTGTATTTGTGATTTTTCATAAGTTACTGACAGAGGTGCTCGGGTGGTTCACTTCTTGGACAATTAAAAATTCAAGGCAACATTTGTAATGTCTACCAATGTGGCAATTTTTTTTTTTTTTAGATTTCTATCATTAAGTTCTCATTAATTTAGCCAGTGATGTGGTAGCCATCATCTGAGGAAACATCTCATTACATAGCTAATAAAAACCCAGAAGATGAACAAATCCCCAAACTGATTTTCCAGCATTGTTTCTCACTGTGCTGTAGATGTGTTAGACCCCAATTCCATCCTCTTGGTGAAGCCTGTGTGACCATTCCAGCTTGCCTCTCAGGCATGAAAGCATGCACCGTCATTCAGTGATTTTGCCCTATTTACATACTTCAGAGTGCTAGTGATATCACTTATATATAAGTGATATTCAGGTATTATCTTTATCTTTTCCATTTCCTCAAGATGTAAGCAACTTGAATGCAGGAGAAACCTAGCAAATTCTTTCAGGGTACTAATATTTTGTAAAATTATCCAAATCCTGAGTTAGCAAATATTGAATCATTGTTCAGTGAAAACATAGCAGAAGTGTAAAGTGACTTCCTTGACACCACTCCGCTCATAGGTGCCAGAGTTGTGATTCAAACCCCATGCACTGAATCTGGCTTCACTGCCTTTGCTGTCTCCATCCTTGGGGCATCTCTGTAAGAGAGAAAAACAAGAAGCCAGGGCATTGTTTTATTTGACCTCAGCTAGGAGATGTCAGTGAGTTACATTTTTCACTACTCTGGGCATGTCCTTGCATGTCTGAAATGGACCCTAATGTGTGTGAGTATTGATTTGGGTGTTACAAATAATTTTTGACAGTAGGTAAATTTGCAAATAGAGAATCCATGAATAATAAGGATCGATTTTTATTTGTCATATTACTTTGGATGTCCCAAGCAGCAAATCATAGTCCTTTGCTGGTGGTGATTGCTCAATAAACGTATGTTCAGTGATGGGCTGGGTAATGAATGAGCCCACAGTCCCAGAAACAAAGTGAACCTTAGTTCATTCATTTATAAAATGGAAGATGATAATAGTATCGACCTTAGGGAGTTGCTCTAATGATTAAATGATTTGATATTTGAAATGAATTTGGAAAATACCTGGCTCACAGTGCTGTCTGAGTGCTTAGCAAAATTAAAACAACAACAAAATGAAACCCAAACCTGATACCCTGTTCTGATTATGTAGCATTGGAATAAGCTCTTTTCATTGGATTTTGAAAATTAATATCTATCAATTTGTATTTCCCTGTCTTCACTAAAGATGAAAACATCCACCTGTCTTCTTTATAAGAAGATTAGGAGAATACAATGAAAACTATATGAAGATGTATAAACTTAAAGAAATGCAAAATATGGCTGTGATTGCTTTGCATGCAAGTCTAGCAGTCTTCAAAAGCAGGGTATGGTCTCTTGGGTCTGTCCTAGTTCTACTCTGAAACTTGTACTTTGCAGTTCACCCAGTACATGGACAGGTAGCAATTTGTTGTGACTTTCTCACACTTAATGTCTTTGAATGAGCTGACAGAGCTCACTGCTGTACTGCCAGGAAATAACCATTTAGGGTAGAACTGTATACATTTCTTCCCTTTTCCACCAATCAACAGGTTGTAACTTAAGATAGAAATGAGGCCCCTGAGTTCATGTTGGAAATGGGGGTAAAAAAGTAAGAAATGATAGGTTGTCAGCTTCCCTGAAAAGGTGCAAGGCATCAGAACTGAAAATAAAGACTTTATTGCCTTGCAAAGAAGGCTTGGTAGCATTCAGATATTACCTACATCTGCTTTAATGATTCCATTTAAGCTGTCATTTTCTGCATTTACCTTGCAGCATTCAAAAGCAACTATACTTACATGTTCACAGGCAATGCATTGCCAGCATTACAAAAGTGGGTGGGGGCAGGGGAGAAAATGGTATATGATGTATTTCAAAGAACAGTTTCCTTGCAGAAAATTAGCAATAATTTTGAGGCTACTCTTAAAGTGAAATAAAGTTTCTTCAGAAATAAAAAGTGCTGACACTGAACAAAAGAGAAGGCAGGAGAGAAAGAAAGAGGCAGAAAAGGAGATAGAGACAAAATTCAAATGCATTCTCCTGTGCCTTTGCTCTCTACCTTTTTGCAATTTGCCTTGAAACCTGGAGTAGCAAAATGGGGGAGAAGTCACCTTACTTGTATTCCCTGCGTGACCAGTCCAGATCAATAGAAGAAACAAATAAATGGAGCTTCCTGGGGAGTTAGTCGGCCACTTCTGGAATGGGGGTGATGGTAGTGGCTGTTGCCAAGGGCTGGAAGGCAGGTCCCCAAGATTTTTAAATGGTCGTTGGAAATCCTGCAGTGACAAACAGTCAAGAAATGTAGTATCACTTTGAATATGCCAATTTTGCTATTGCTGGCCAAATATTCTGAATCAAATGCTGCATTTTTTTTTCTCTAAATAAATTTCATTTCTCAAGTGTCAACTTAAATCCCTCCACCTCTGCCTCTAACCCTTACCACCTAGGGGATCTTTTATTTCCTGGACATTCCTAAATTTTGGTTAAACTGACTGTGGGCCTGCACCTTTAGTATTCAACTAGGACATTTGACTCCTTGTTTTTGTATCTGTGTTTTCTTATACCACCAAATTAAATTTTGTGAATTCAGAGTTACAGTTTTTGAGGATACTCATAACAACTGCAAGGCAGTTTGCATAGAGTGGGTGTTTCCAGCATGATAGTCTGCATGCATTCATTAAGGATGTGCTCCAAATCTACACAATCCATGGAACTACATCTACTACTTACGTTTTGGACTCTCTCCCCTCACTTTTACCTGGGAGGGGATTCTACTTATATTTAGCTTGCAAATGGTGCCAAACTCGTTATGTAAGTGCTCCAAATGAACATGAGCTGGCAATCAGCTCAAGCCAACTTGGTTTCGTGAAAAGAAAACTGGGCTTGTGACTAAGCAGACCTGGCCCAAATGTCCATGATTCTCTATCAGGGAATGGTGAGGCCAGTGTGTGGTCTTCCTCAATACTGAAAACAGTGTTCGTGCTTATACAAAATGTTACTTCATACATCTCTTTTCAGTAAATGAATGCACTAACGAATTAATAAATTGAGCATCCTTGAGCATTTTGCTTTCGGTTTCCTGTAATCATGGGGATGTTGCTCAAGGTCCTTTTAATCTGAGTACATAATTCAACAGGTTAATAATCAATGCTCAGGAGAAAACATTCTGAACATTTTTTTAAAAAAAATTTTTGGATTGAGTACTTTAAAAGAAGAAAGTAGGTATTCTGAAATAGATATTCTGACTAGAGGCAGAAGCAGAGAGGAAGTATTGTTTATCAGTGCTACTCCAAAATATTTTATTTCCTTGAAGGTGAGACCCTAAAAAGCATGGGTTAGTGATTAGTTATAGCTTTTAATTATCTTTCTTGTATGAGAGGGAAATCTCATATTAACTTGCTTTAGCTTCCAAGTGCTAAGTATAATGTCTAGAACATAGTCGTTCAATAATTATATTTTGAATAAATGGGAGAAGCATTAACTAGCAGTATCAGAAAGTTGTCCCAGGTAGATGGAAGTACCAGGCCTGAGAAACTTAGGCATTTTTCTGCGTCATCTTTTCCCACATGGAGTGTAAAGTGTAGGAAGAGAAGGGAGGGTATTTTTATTGCTGCCTCCTTCTCTATATCTCTGCTGGGTGCAGGTTAATTCCTTCTGTTAAGAATTCATGAGGGTTGAATCACATACAGTGTTATAAACCAATTGTTGTCTTAATAAAAAATAGGTGTATTATAAAAACTACTCAAAAGGGAGAGCTACATACCTCACTCCACACTCCACCTTTTCACTTTTTATCAATTTGGCTCTCCTGTTGGAGAGAATCTGACGAAATAGTTGTCATGATAGTGTTCAGAGTCAAATGCAGATTCTTTTTCTTTTTGAAAATGGTTGCTTTATCAGAAAACAAATTTTGATTTTAAGGATTCCGAGACACATTTTGAATAAAATTCAAAACAAGAGTTACCAAAGAATTTATTCAATGAATAATTTAAAAATAGAGAAGTATTGAATCTGAGGATCAAATAAGAGCAGTTTTTTAAGAGCAGTTTAAACACTTAAATTGATTGGACTTCTCAATTTTTTGGCTTTATTATATGAAATCCTATGCAAATCTTCGCATTTTTCAAAGTCATTTTCACATGGAATTTTTTTTCTAACAGCATGCTTTGAGAGATTAGCATTCTATGCAAAATTCTTTGGGAACACTTGTAATAAACCACCTCCCTGAGCTGATTCACACAGGGCTGTAAGCCTCCATCCTGAAAACACACTGAAATGGAATAATTTTCTGACTTTTTTTTTTCCATTTCAGAATTCACACAGCATTATTCATCTCAACCTGCAAGAATGTTGAGCACTAGTTTCCTTTCACCCAAACAAGAGAGAATATTTTACAGGTGCACAATAAAGTCACCTCCCCTGCATAATGATAGGTTTACTTATTGATAAGACAAGGGACAACAACTCTCTGAACTCTATGCTATCGCTCTTCTCATCAGCCATATCCCCGATTTTTTCAGCTGCTTCAGAACTATCAATTAGTGAAGAAGTGTATCCTGAACACAGTCATTTCTTGATTGAAACCACAGGAACCAGGCCGAATGCATACAAGCTGATCGAAGTGGGAAGTTCTGTATCCCATAAACATGGTGGATCATTTGGCTAGTATCGAAATTTAGACTTTAATTTTCTGCTGCAGCCGAAAGGAAATTTCAGCCAAATGTGGCAGAAACCGGGAGGCACTGCTCGCCACAGGTGTTTAATCATCAGGGATGCTCTTGGGGAATAGCATTGACGGCTGGCCAGGCCGGCTCTCCAGATGGGGGAAAGCTAGTGGGGGAGAGATGCAGGTTAGAAGAGTATCAAAATCTGGACAAGTTCCAAGGAAAATCTCATCTCTCATTTCACACCTTTGCTATTTGCTGTCAGCCTCTCCCCAGAAAGTGTTATTACTTTGCAGTGCTCCGTGGGGGCTGATGGGCAACCTCGACATTTCCCCTCGGCTTTGCTGCCTCACGGATGGACTTCTTCATTACAGCGCCGCCCCGCACTTCTCTGGGTTTAATGGGCGTAAATATAGCTACTCAAAGAGGGGAAACACTTTCCTATCCATGAAGATATTACATCCAAGAGACAAAAGGAAAACCTGCTAATTGAGAATCGCACATAGGTTTAATTACACAGATGCTAAAATAATGTAAGTGAAGCACCTTAAAAATATAATTATCCACTATGCAATGCTTGAAAGCATGTTTTATCTTTTTGCCTTTAATGTACATGATCAAGAAAATGCCAACAAAAGAATCATTCCTGGGTAATTTGGGAAAGTGGGGCATGTTTGGGTTTGAAAGATGTTTCAGAAAGTGGCTTGCATTTGGAAAGCATCATCAAAGGTATTTTGTGAGCAACTATACATAAAATCTTTCTTCCTTACCTGCATGTTCTTCAAAGGCACCTGGGATTAAAATAAATAATAAATTTTAGTGTAGCTTGAAACTGTATCCAATTATCTCCACATAGTAGAGAATGAGGGCTGCAGTGCCTTTGGAAAAACAGACCATATTTATGCAGCCTGTGCCTTGAAGAAAGTTCGGAAAGTGCCCCAATTGACTAAACTTTCTTTCCACCTTTTCTTTTCCCCTCATAAACCCCATACAGTTGAAGTTATTAGTACAATGCTAGCTTATTGTAAGTTTTTTTAAAAAAAAATATAGAACACGAATATATCAAAAGTGTTAAAAATAAACGTGATGATGCTTTCCATTGCCATTTAGTTTGTGTTTTTAATATGTGCTTTATTTCCCTTGTAAATTTTGCCTATTTTTATAGGGAATGTTTGCTGTGGGTTACAGTGTACACTGCTTGATAGATGCTTAATATGGGTGTGTGGGCAGTGTATACTACAGCTAAGAGTTTCAACCAAGAAGCTAGTTATTTAACAAAAGGAGAGCTCATAAAACCCACTTCCATATAACAATCTAGAAATGGGACCTACAGGGCTTCATGGACCTAACTGCAGCTTTCAAATTACAGAAACTTTTAGGCACTAGAAAGACATTGGCCAGTCATAGGTGGAAGAGGATCGAAGAGATGGAATGCACGGAACTTCAAAGGCCAAATGAGGAGGAAGACAGCTTGGAGCAGGTAGTGCACCCCAAGATCATGCTGGTTAGTGCCTTGATAAACAGGCTGTAGAGGAGGGAAGATGGCACAGTAATATTGGTGCCTGGACAGGACTCACACTGAGAGAGGTGTTGAAAGATGTTATCTCCAACAGCTTACCTCCTCTTCTTTCCCCCTCTCCTGCCTCCTGCTCATGACTCTTTAGAGCTCTAAAAGAGAATAAGGGATAAAAACCCAGACTTTGGGGTGCAGTGGGTTAAAGCACAGCACTAAGAAGCTAAAGTCACTTCAGCATGAGTTCAATCCCTGTCCAAGAGGTGACCCATATGGCGTGGCAGACCTCTCCCGACCTGCCTGCTGTTCCCCTCAGCCATGTATTTCATCAGTCAGCCTGTTCTGTTTCCCACTGTCTGGTGAAACCTCTCACCATCCTTGCACCTCTGGCCTGTACCCCAGTTCTGTATGCATAAGTAAACAAATCTTTAAAAAGAAAAAAAAACTCAGACTTTGGAGTCTGTTTTCCTGGGGCCTCTTCCTAACTACATCTGACACAGCTGGGGCCCCTGGGACAAGCGAGCTGCCTGTCTAATCCTCTGTTACTTCCTTTGTAAAGTAAAGTTAATAATAGAATTCACTGGGTTGAATTTTGTGAGAATTAAATGAAATCATCCAAAGAACACATTTAGAAGAGGGTCTAGACTATTGCGAACATTCAAAAAATTAGCTGACATTTCTCTGAAGCCCAGGCTGGTTTCACTCTGCCAAATCTCGTATACACTCTCAACACCTTATGTGTGAACGCTCAGAAGGCAATCTGTAGCTTCCAGAACCTTGGAGGAGAAAGAACATTTTGCCAAATTGGAAGAATCTTGGATTTAAAAATCCAGTGCTGAGCCAGTCTGTCGGCTACACCCTACCCTGCTAGCAGGAGAAAAACACAGCAGCTAAGAAATGAAGCTCGCACTGCACTGGACAGTAGGCAGGTTGAATAGTCACAGATGTGTTTACATTCACATCTAGAAGGTACATGGCTCATTACTTCAGGGTGAGAGGCTACTGCATACATGTGCATCTACTAATGAATCTGGACCTGCCCCAGCAGAATGCCTAGACAGTTATATATTTTTGGATCATGTCATATGTTTTGAGTAGAATGAAGAAATAAAGAAGTATTTTGTTGACTGCTAAACATCCTGAAGAATGTTTAGCATTCGAAGAATGCTGAAGAATTGAGGTTGCTAGTCAGTAGTCTCTTGTTTTCTTATTGATACAAATGTAATAATAGCTAACATTTATAGACTATTTTGTTTTTTTAACGATTTATTTATTTATGCATACAGAACTGGGTTACAGGCCAGAGATGTGGGGGTGGTGAGAGGATTCACCAGAGACAGAGCAGGGAGCAGAACAGGCAGGCCAACTGAGTACACTGATGAGGGGAGCAGCACACTGATGAGGGGGAGCAGCGGGCGGGTCAGGAGAGGTCTGCTGCACCATGAGAGTCGCCTCCCAGGCCAGGGATCGAACTCATACTGAAGTGGGTGCAACTAGCTTGCAGTGCTTCTGTCCTAACCCATTGCGCCACTAGGGAGGGCCTATAGACTATTTTAAATGATTACCATACTTACTGTAAAAGAGAGCAGGAATCTTACCAGATTTATGTTAAAAAATATTATTATTTTGCTAGTGTTTGATATAGGAAGTTTTTTTTTATTAACTTTTCATCTCAAGAATGGTTTGTTCCCTTTCAGTCTTGAGCCATGTGAAAAACTCTAAAGAGAGTAGTGTTATAGTATAAATACATTTGGGGGTTAAGTGGACCTGGTTTGGATCTCACCCCCACCCTGTATTCGGTTGTGTGACATTGAACAACTTTGGTTTCTCATGTCTCTCTTTTCTCCTGTCCGATATGAAAATAAGAATGCCTACTTTTGGGTCTTTATAAGAATTAGAATCAATATATGTAAAATGCCTGGAGTAGTAGCTGGCACTAAAAACAGTCAGTCCTTTGGTGTGTTTAATTTAGACCCCATTTTATAGCAGCTCTTATACCAGGCAGTAAGGATACCTGTTCAATTCACCAACATGGTCCCTGCATTCCCCAATATTACTATCCAGGGGGAAATGCCTAAATATAAACAAATGAAAGAATCAAGTGTGCCAATGCTGAGCCTAACTTCGAAATCCTTTTTCAGGATCTGTGCTGGCCTTCTTGCTGACCTGTCCCACAAGGCCAGGTCACCAGCCCTCCTTACTGCAGTTGCTGCATTAGCACCTGCACTCTCATTCACAATTCAGACTTTTCCTACATGCTCCCAACTAGTGACCAGAGGGTCCTTTCCAATTTCAGGCAAATTATGTTGTTCTGTTATTGAATACCTACACAGAATTTCCTGTTGAACTTGGAGACCTGAATCTTAGCAGGAGATACTTCTGTGATTTACATATTACTTTTTCATCAATAAAATAAATTAATTGTTTAAGGTAATTTCTAAGTTCTAGATTCTGGAATTACACTTTGATTGTTGTTTTTCAAGCGTCAAAGCTACCTTGACAGAACTAAAATGATAATATTTCTGTTAGTAAGTATGATCAGTTCTAGCTGCTATAACAAACACCTTTATTTCTCAGAAGCTCAACTTGTACTGTGGTGGTAAATAGTTAACAATCCACCACAAAAGTAAAAGGGAGAAGGAGTCTTGATTTGCTGCACTTGCTATTTTCATGGGGTAAATACTCCTACCATCACTGATACTCAGCCTTAAATGAACTATTTCATGCCACTGTATAAAGAGATGGGAAGAATGTTAACTATTGGTTTCTGAGATAATATAAGCTGCCTCCAGCACACCATTGGACTTAACTCAGCAAAGTTTATTTCTACTTATGTTAGTTCAACAGAATTAATAGGATACAGAGTAAAGCTTCGTTTTTCACAGTCACTCAAGGTCATATTCATTGTGTCGCTTCTTAGATAATAGAGGGTGTTGACATCCCACAACACAGACAAGAGAAAATATGGAGGCTCATGCCACCTTTAAACTCTCAAATCTGGAAATAGTAATACTTCCTTCCATGTCCTTTTGATCAGAAGTCAATCATATTATCATGTTACTGCAGAAAAGACTAGAAAATGTACGCAAGCTGTGGGTCTCAAGTAAAGAAAGTATAACATTGTCTTTCACAGAGACTCTGATAAGTGGTCTGCTCAACTCAGCTTGTCTTACACCAAAATATGACATTGTTTTAAGATGGAGTAATCTGTCTAAGAAAAATCCCTGGTGACTGATTGTATTGTCTACCATAATAAATTACTACAAAGTTGGTGCTGAAAAATAATAATAAAAAAAATCTCTTACAATTCTGGAGGTGAGAAGTCCAAAGTCAAGTGGTTGGCAGGACTGTGCTTGCTCTGAAGTTTCTAGGGAAAAAAAATGCCATCTTGCCCCTTTCAGTTTCTGGTTGTTGTGCATACTCTTGGCATTACCTGACTTGTAGATGCATCATTTCCATTGCTGACTCCTCGAGATTTACACAGTTTCTCTTCTGTGTCTGTGTCTCTGTGTCCACATTTCCTAATTTGTATAAGAACAACAGCACTTGGAGAAGAGTCCAGCCTAACCTATTATGACTATACTTTATTGCATGAGCAATATTCCTATCTCCAAAAAGGGTCACATTTAAGGAACTGAGGATTAAAACTTGCACATTTCTTTTGTAGGACACAATTCAGTATATAACATTGGCTTCTTACTGTTGGTATTTTGTAATCATTCTTTGTATATTCTAAGACTGGGAACCTAGAACCACAATCATTCTAAAGGAAACACTTTTCATAGTGAGGGAAAGCTAGCAGGAAAGGGCTGAACTGATTTTCTTCCATGTCATATTTCGATTTTTCCTGTCTCCTGAACAGGTCAGGGTCTCGTACTTGTAAGTTTCAGGTTTATGTCCTACTAGATCTCTGTGCTTTGTCCTACAATGAAGGGGACTGTGATGGGGCCAGTACAAATACTATTGATTTTGTTTTTTGGAGTTTTTGCCAATTAATGCTGTTTCAGAGAGGAGCTGTGGCTACTCCTTGCTCATGTATCCTGGATTGCATGATACTTCTTAGAGAAGGCAACTCAAAACCTTATCCTCTAGCTGCAATCAAACTGATTGCCTGGTTATGGGTGAATATTGATATGGCTCTTCTTTGGCTTTGCATGGAGAAAAATAATATTTGTGTACCTCCCATATCAAGTCAATACAAATGATTAAATAAGGATGGGGTTTTGTTCATTAAAACTCTCTTTTGGAAAGAGAAGTAATGCATACAAATCAAATGTTAGGATGTTTTCTGCCCCGAAATGGGGAAATGCCTGAGGAGACTGTGGTTCTGTTCTCTGGTAGGATCTCCTTTGTTCATTTATCTCTATGGTTCCTTGGGCCTCCTTGGGGAAAAGATTTCTTCCAGTTCATTGTCCTTCCTAAAACATATACAGTAAGCTTGGTAGCCATGGCTTTCTAGAGAAACAGAACCAATAGTGTATAAAGGACAGTTCTACTGAAGGAGTGACTCACACACATATGCAACTACGAAAGCCCATGATTTGATATCTACAGGCACTTAACTCCTGCCCTGGCTACTAACAGTCACCCTTTCAGGAGTCAGGTTTATGGCATAATGGGTGTGGTAATCGTTGGTGGTTGAGATCTCAGTATGGAGACAGGGGTGGTGTGTAGAGATCGTCCACTGGCTTGAAATTCGCTGCTTACTGTTCTTCTTAGAGACTCCAAATCTGTATAATTTCTTTCCCCCTTCACAGTCATACTTCCCACTTTGAACTTAATGACAGATACCTTGAGGTTATTGGGTTAGCTCCATTTTATCTTCACCACAAATTTTATCTTCACCACAGATTTTTTTTCTCAAAGGATTATTTGGTCTT
Organism: Condylura cristata; assembly: GCF_000260355.1. Classification (NCBI taxonomy): domain Eukaryota; kingdom Metazoa; phylum Chordata; class Mammalia; order Eulipotyphla; family Talpidae; genus Condylura; species Condylura cristata. Next base: position 26,109,119 of record NW_004567117.1, on the reverse strand, counting down.
TCCGCCCCACTCCTTGGGCCACCACAGTCCATATTTGTAATTCAAGACTCCAGATCACTGTACTTTCACTATTCCCACTTCTTTCATAACCTGATCGGTTTTCTCTTAAACTCATCACTTTACTACAATTCTTTGCTAAGTTCAACCATATTTTCAAATACATGCAAATACTCTACTCTTTTCTAAAAGTATTTATTTATTTATGCATACAAGAGTTGGGGTACAGGCTAGAGGTCAGGGTGGGGAGGCAGAAGAGGATTCACCAGAGACAGAGTCGGGAGTAGAATAAGGAAGGAGATGTCTGCTGCACCATGTGGGTCACCTCCCAGGCCGGGACCCAGGTTTTTGCATGCATTGCAGTTGTGTAGCTTGAATTATCATTTAGCACTGCAGCCTCTAATTAATCTCAAGTACTCTGTTATCCACCATCTGATAGGTCAGACAATGCCACATGTGTTAGTTATAACAGCCCTCCAATTTCAAAGTACCCGTGATATAACTAATGCTAACAGTTTAATGGAACTACCTAATACTCAGTGGATGAACACATGAAAGTTTATTTCTTACTCATGATTGGCAAGGGAATGGGAGTAGTCGAGCTTGGCTCCACATGGTTAATCAGTAACTCAAGATCCTTCCATATTGTTTCAGCTGTTTCAATATGTGGCCTCCAAGCTCACCACTGAAGGAAGCGAGAGGACCCACCTACTCTTTGACATCTCAGTCCGTAAGTAATCAATCAGTTTTCCTTACATTTCTCTACCTCCATTGAGATACAAAGGAACTGGAAATGTGGTTTAGCTGTGTGGACTGAAAGAAGACATCCATTTGGTGAGCAATTAGAATGTTTAATGCCAGTGATCGAATTGTTTATTTCACTTATGAAAAGTTCTGCTGTAGGTCATTTCTGAAGAGGGTATCAGAATAAAGACAGAGTGAGAAATGTATTCAACAGACGAGGACCTAAATCAGAACCACCCAGAATTCAACACAGCTAGCGCTTACCGAGTGCTCACTGTGTTCCTAACTCTTCTCTGGTAGCTTTCACTTTATTGAGACTTTTCTAGTGCAGCATCTCTAAATGTCAGTCAGAAACTAAACATTCCAGGCACCCATGATTGTGCCATTTCATGTCTTATTATTTTGGGTGAAGCAATATATCTGTGCAGTTGTTAGGATAATTTTTATCACAAGAGAAACTTCTCCAAGAGAATCTCTATTCTCCAATTAATAACTAGATTATTACCCCGACATGTAAAATAAAAGACAACTATTGTTGCTTAGTTAAATCCCTTTCAGGTTCAATTATACCTATTTCTTGCCCTGAAAATATAGCCAGGTATGCCCAGGTTCTGGGGCATGATGATAACCAGATACTCACTGGTTGAAGCTGAGCTGAATAATACATGAGTACAGTGTCGCTCTCTACCCTCCCTGCTCTCATTGAGTGAAGAGCTTTGTTTTTCAAAACCTCCTCTGGGAGGCTTCACAAACAACTGCTATTTAGCTCACAGATTCCAAAGATGATAGACAGAGACATTTTCCTGCAGGTATAGATAGCTTCCCTTTGGATGATGGAAATCAGATTATTGGCACCCTACCTACAAATGACCCTGTCCAAAATCCAACAAAAAGCTGATATATTTAAAACCAAATGGAAAAAAAGACTGAGAGCCTAGCAAAATTCAAATGAATGCTGACCTCCACTAGCAGAATACATAAAATGGTATACTTATTAAGAGGCGCATTTGAGTCATTTGGGGTTGAGAACTTTGGTTTGCTGATTTTGAAAGAAAGAAAAAATAAATAAATAAAGACCAGCAGCTGCCCTAGTTTCTAGTTGGACACGAGAGTATTTACTCAGCACAGAGCCAGTCAGAGTTAATGGTTCTGAGTGCTTCTATGGGCCTCTGGGTTGGGCAGGGCCAATTTTGGCATAAGCAGTGGGCACATCTCCTCGGATGGGACCTACAATACCTCCCCACTCCCACCACCCTCTCTCCCTGGGAACTTACAGACCCCTCACAGTGCAGCATGCATGCTTCCAAAGCTCAAGAGTTTGGATCGATAAGTAAAAGTTTGGAGGTTTATGAAATCTTCCAAATTGGAATGAAAACATCTCCCTGGGTATTCTGCAGTGCTAGTAAATGGAAATGAAACATCTGAGTGAAGGCAAAGCATTCCCCAGACCTTCATCTTATTTCCACTCAGATGTAATCCAAAATTAACACTTGCTCCAGACACCCAGCCTATTAGCACCAGGAACGATTCCTCAGCTTCAATGAGGAGGGCAGTGGCTGGGGGCCCGGCTGAGTAGTGAGGGGCTGCCTGACTTGGAATTCCACCCTGGTAACCCAACAAGAGATGTGCATTACCATTTAATTATAACGATGGAGCAGATGTGATAACAAGGTTGTCTTCTCTGGCTCTGTTCCTGATGTCACCACAAGGGTTTCCAGTTGTTGCTCTTTCTCATTTTGCGCTTTCTCATTAATCTCGGCTCCTCCAGCTGCCTCCTGCTCTCCTCCCTGACATGTCTGATCGGCCTTTGTGTGAGGCGATCGCAGCCTTTCAGAGAAGTGGCTGCATGGGGTTGAGTCTGCTTAGTCCGGCTCCAGCCATCTGTGCTTTCCTGCGGGCCACCTCCTGCTCCTCTCGAAGCCCTGTGACTTCATCTTCCCTAAATGATTGCATTAAAAAAAAGACATTTCAAATGCGAATTATGCCTTTGTCAAATTCATGAAAGGCCATTTTCTTTTAATTCTGTGACTTATTTGGAATTTGCTCCTGACTGCCTGAAAGCTCCCTCTTTTGTCTGTTTTCCTAAGGACCAACCTGAATACAGAAATGAGCATGTCAATTCCTTCCACCCCCAGTTCAGGCTTAGCAGATCCAAAATTAACTACAAATAATGGATTCACTAATTTGTCATAAGCTGGAATTTTGTACTCCTCCCTGTGATAGGAAAACCTGAAAAGATGTTGATTTTAGTAAAATTTTGTATACATAGTTCACAAAATTATTGTGTTTGAGATTTTGAACACAACTGGGCATAGGCCTGTTCCTGCTTATCTTGCTTTTGTGGAAAAATAGGTGGTGAGGTATTACTGAAAATATGAAATAAGAGGGTATATGTAAACTCTTTGATGAGGGAAACATGTCTTTCTCTCCGATGTTTTAGTTCTAATGCTTGACACCTGGTAACCAATTCTGCAGTGAGTGAATAATAATAATTTGCTTTTTGAATAGTTGGTATATGCTTAGTATGGTGCTAAGCTTTTTAAATATTTATGAGAGAGGATCTCATGTCAGCCCTCTACAGCAAGGCTGTTCTAGCATCCTTATTTGACAGATCTGAAGCTGAGGCATTAGGAACATAAATGTGACAGCTCAATTGAGCAGGTACTGTTGAAAGGTTGTTGGGTTCCAGACCCAGAAATAAATTCCAGACAAGGTTATTTCAAAGCTTATTATCCAGGTAACAATACCTTTTTTTTTTTTTTCTTCTTCTGAAAAATGTGGAATGGCTGTACTCAGGGAGCTGACATTCTAAACTTGCTCAAGCAAAGTCATGGGTAAGCCTGTATGTGATAGAAGTGATCAGAACTATAAAGGTACAAGACACAAAGGATATATGATTCCCAGTCTCTTAGCAGAGGGTAGATAGGGGAATCATGTATATTTCAGGTGTGGTAACAGCACAGGGGGACCATTTGGTATTAGGGAAAGGAGTGTGGCCACACTTCCCATATTTAATCTGTGCCTCTGCGCAGGGAGTCATAGATGTCTGGAATTCTCTGAAGATGTAATAAAGCAACACCTTTCCCTGCAAATTCTCAAATTCTCTGGCTGTCCACATATTGTGCAACACGTGAATTTGACCTATAAACTTTACCTATCATGGTTAGGTGGCATTCCTATCAAGAAAGGTCATGCTAATGTGTGTACTATAACCTGTTTTGATTGCAGCAAGGGAATTAATGAAGGAACTTTCCAGGGCATTTAAGTGGAGGTGATAATAGAATAAGGGTTTACCAGAGCTTTGTTGGGGGGAAGAGAGCACATTGTGTGTATGCATACAGTGGAGTGCCTGCATAAGGCCTTTTTCTGTAAGTGCTGCTCAGAAGTGTCTAGAAACTACCTGTCTATCTCTCTGGTTAGAGAGGAGGTACCAGATAGAATGGGATAGCTGTATTAAGGGAAAAGAAAAAAGTAATGTCGGAATATGCTTTGTTCTGATATTTTAAGTTTTACACCATGATCTTCACAGCTCATAGCTTTTTATTTTGTTTGATACATAATTATTCTCATTTCTCTGATGCTTCTCTCTGATCACTCTGCTACCTTGTAGATGGTGGATTATGCTTTATAATAATATTTTGTTTCTAGTATACGTCGCTACATACTTCTGATCCTGACTGACAGATATGTAACACTGAAGATGAGTTTTCTCTTCAAGGGAAGGGGAATAAGAAGTGACTAAGAGAAAAAGTTTCAAGCTGGTAAGGTTAACAGGCGAATTATACCAGTTTTTTAAATAGGTGAATGTTTTCCTGGTCAAAGGAAGTTTGTAACGAAGACTGGGATGAAGTGAAGTTGTCTAATTGACGTCAAATACTTTTATTGGTTGAAGTTATAGTAAAAAGTTCTCAGCATCATTGGACTAAAGTATACTCTAGACAATGTTGAAAGGTTTAGCAAATGATGTCTTACATAGTCCCTTTTAACTACCAGCAATAATTTGAGACTATGTTGTGGTTTTCTTTTGAGGAAAGTTGGAGGTGTTAAGCAAACTGCTCAGAATGTGTGGAACTGGCAACAAATCCCCTCTGGGGGTCCCCCATTCATCAACCATGTCCAACTCTTTTATTTGCCAAGTAAATTTGATAAGTACAGAGCACTAGTGTAGCTAATAAAACACTGGATTCTAATCTCTTACTGCATTCTTCTGACAATTACAGGGAATGGATTGTTTCAGTTTTGAAAATGTTATCTATCAACATTTTGTTTGAAATCTACAAACTGATGGATGAACAAGGCTTGGAATATGCTTTGAGATTCTTTAGTTATGTAACACATTTTTTTTTTTTTTAAACCACCAGTTTCAATGAAAGCTACCCTGATGCAGACAGATAAGAAACTTTCCTTTCATTCAGAATCAATCATTTCCTTCTTGGATCCCTTTGTCTCTGTATATACATAAACTATAATAGTCTGTAGAAAATAAAGATCGTTTCTACTAGGTCTGGAGTTCCTTAAAGGAAGCCTTTATATCTTGTAGATCTTTTTATTTCCTGTGATATACTTGAAGCATAATAACTTCCTAATAAATGTTGGATGAAAAATTGTAAAAATATTGAGTGGGAAAGCGCAATAGAGACCTAAATTCATTCAGAGACTAAGGAAAGTCTTAGAATTCCATAAAAATTTGACATAATAATCCACCCGCTCCTGTACAAGACTCAGATTGAAAAATAAATTCTGTTACTGATTTACCTGGTCTGAATTACTATTTGTTCTAGGGCTTGAGCTGTCGAAGACAAAGGTGGAAAATGCTTTTCAGTGTCAACTACATGCTTGGGGTTGAACCTGATCCAGAAACCAAAAGTTCCTCATCTTTGTGCTATTTTTAATTTTTGCATAGAAAACCAAGGGAGACTGACTGAGCTTAAAATGAAGTTTAGTAAAACAAGGAGTAAGCCACAGCCTAATCCATATTACCATAATGAAAAACAAGCTCACCAGCACCATGACAGACTTGGTCAAGACCACACATGGAAGGCAAAGGTGGGGTGAATGCAGTTCCTAGAAATCCCCCCAACTCACACAACTTCCCTCCTTGTGCTCTCCCAAATAAACGCCTACTTCTCCCCAGTTCAGGAGAAAGGTCTTTAGAACATGAGCACCCTTCTCCATTCCTAGACCAGTGAATAAAACCCCCTGATGCTTGAAACTCTTTCAAATATCTTTCCTGGGCATGTTCAGTTGTTCGATAGGTAAGAGAACTTAACTGACCAGTAACTGGGTGAGGAGGCACTTTGTATGCATTAGCCATCCAAGTCCATCAAGGTTGGTCTTAGTCTTTCCAGTTTTTCAGGTGAGGCATCTGGAGCTCAGAGACACTGACCTACATGCCCAGGATCACCAAGGTAGAGGTGCTATTCAAATTCAGAACACATTCTTGTTGAGGCCTGTTTTCTTTCTATTTCTCCTTCTATGAGACTCATCTTCAATACCACCATCCCAAACTTTCCTTATCAGGACCTAAGAGAAAGGGAGAATTCTGTGAGCACTGAGCTTTGGGAAGGACAGTGAAAGGAACTGTCAGCAGGGGTAGGACATGGTCCTTGTGTGGCTCATTTACAGGCTGCCATATCACATGATCATCCCCTTTCCAGATGAAATCTGCATGATATACTGTTGTGACTAAAGATGAATGCAATGGAGGGAGACATAGATTTGAAGATTAGGTTATTATTTAGAGGACTGTTGTTGCTCATTTTGCAGAGTTATAGGCTGGCTTGTACTCTCTGTGCAGTTAAAGTCTGAATGCGGTGATGTCTTTCATATCAGGAAGTGAAACAAAGAGAGGAGCTGGGCATTTAGATTTTCTTCTTCACATTCTCTGCTTGCTCTTTAAGCTGGAGTTGCCATTGTACCCAGCAGGCACGCTGGGGTGCAACATCCCTGATCTGATTCCAGCTGTCTTCTTGATCGATCCTGACTCGATCAATACGGAATACTCATACCAGAGGTCATTCCTTGAAGCTGTATGTTTAGGTCAATAAAAGGAAACATTATTACACATAATAATGGAGAAGTTAGATTTTTAGAAACAATTACGTCATTATATAGAGTTGAATAATATGAACATTTCAAGGGGTAAAATATATCTTCATACATTAAACCCTTCAATAGTTTACCTCAACCCCATTTAGGGCATCCTGTCCAAAGATACAATCAATAGGTCAAGGTCAGGTGTAATGATGTTTTATATCTAAGCCCCAGACACCCAGATATTAGTGATTATATATTCACAGACCTGTATGCTTAGGGCTATCCACTGGGAGATGAGGGGAGAATCAGAAACAAAACCACTTAACCCATTTCAAGTTTATTGTTGTTCTGGTAGAGTGGCTTCTGGTAATTTATGAGATTGTCTTTGGGGTTCAGGAGATCTTGAGACCTCCCGTCTAATAAAATAGCCATGTCGTTTTTCCTGAGTGAAGGGACCGACATATATCAAGAAGTGCAATTTGTTTGATATCCTTTTGTACAGGAAAAGGAAAGGTTGTGGCATTTGTAGGTTAGTAAAAAGAGGGAGGAAGTGAAGGTATATAGATATGTCGAGAGAGACCTTGCAGTTGAAAGTACATAAGGTTCTTTTGTATTTAACATCTTGGGGGCATAGAACATTACACTAAGAATACTAAAGGTTCAAGTTGGAGCTGTCAGTTTAAAGGCTTAAATTCTGTTCATAATATGTTTCTTTAGGTTTTAGTGATGCCGAACCAGTTGTTTCTTTTTAATAATTGGCTAAAGCACTCCTTACCTGAAGAGGCAAACCAGTCTGCTTTTTCTAATTGCAATAAAAGCTATAACTCTCATTAGGAAAGAAGGCATTCTGATGAGTCTCCATTTTCTACTGAAATTCCCAAAAGAGGGGTTTTGTAATCATATATTGGGTCACTTGATCTAACAGCTGTCTCTGAACAAGCAATCTGATTCAGCACACAGTCATCCCAGGAAGGAGGATCCATTTGTTCTCTTTTTAAGTTACAACTTATGGTTTCTATGGACAAAAAATAGGCCTTACCACATAAATTAAGGACATAATACTAGATGATTCATAATCTAAACAATAGCTAGATCTGGATAACTTGATATAAGGCATATGATCAGAAGTATGTCCAGATATTCTTATGGAGTGTGTGTATGCCAGTGTATAAACACAAACATGGCTATGTATATATACGAGCATGTGAGTAGGGAGAAAGATCGTAGGACTGAGATTCAAGAGAGCACTGATAATTCTGTCTGTCAATTGACATAGGGATTCTCATTAGGAAAGTTGAAATTTTCTGACTAAAACTGGGTATTTCTTATAGGCAAGATATAAATGTGTAAATGAATGTGTATTGACCATGTACTTTTATAACAGCTTATTGATGCCTATGGTGTCATAGAGTCAATACAGGCCTTTTCATAGCAGTGCATAGGAGAATTTCCTTCTTAAAAGCATGTTTTGCCCCCTTTTTCCTCCCCCCACTGGAGTTCAACAGTGTTGGGAGTTTGGTTAATGCACAATTCAGAATAAAGAGATCTTGTTCTTTATAGTTTCTGCCTCTTCCAGTAGAAATCATTTAGTTATAACAGCAAGTCAAGTTGCTGAAAAGCGGTTATGGGAGGAGCCTACTTGCTTTCATCCTGGGGCTCCCTAAGAATGGGGACCCCTGGTGTTGGGCTGAGTACCTGCCAATATCTTTTGTGCAATTCAAACAACAGCAGTAATTCTCCCCAACCGCTGACTCAATAACAGTCTTCAGAAGGGTGTTTTTTAACTATGACAGTTGCAGCTTTCAATCCTAGATTGGATTTCTCTCTGTCCTCCCAGAATATGTTTTAGTGATGTACCAGCTTTCGCATATGATTGGTAAGGCCTTGAAATAAATCCCCAACTGAAAAAGAGGCCTGGTAGCAAAGGGTAGAAAAAGGTGTTCAAATTCACTAGTAAATCTAATATTCTAGCTCTATATTTAAGAAGAGGAGGACTTGTTGTTCTTCATACTTGTGTTCTAAGTTTCTTAGCTTTCTCTCTCTTTTATGTGTATGTTACTTTTCCGTAGAATAATTTAGTCAGATCAGCACAACTGTCTTGATAGCTGCCAATTGTGATGTCTACTTTTTCCTACTGAGGTGGTTCTTGTGGTGTGTGTGTGTGTGCAAATGTGCAATCACAAACATGGTTATGTGTATATGCAAGTATGTGAGTGAGAGAGATCATAAGACTGAGGATCATGTCACAGTCGGTGACATGGACATCGTGGGGTCTTGGTGTCCTGTGTTTTTAGTGGCACAACTTGCTATGAACTTGAGCAAGTACCTTTCCTTCCAGGGCACAAGTTTTTTTTTTTTTTCCTCTTTTAAAAACCCCAGTTTTGTTCTTAAGCCATGTAGAAGGTAGGGAGGAGACTGGAAATCACACATGGAGAATGAGAAATCCATGAGAAGACATGCTGTAAGATAAATAATTATATGGAAGGCACTCAATGAGAGGAAGTCTTCAGGGAAAGGCAGAAGGAAAGGCAGAATAGGAAGTGCTAGGGGGAGGGTGAAGCAGCCCTAAGAGTTAGATGCAATGAGACAAAGAAAAGAGAACAAGTTGGCAAAGAGAAGCATGAGTAGGAGAGATTCAGCAAGTCATAAAGAGCAAAAGTTTCTTTAGGAACATTTGAAGCTATTTGGGAACCATCGGGTTACTCTTGGCCACAAAATGACAGTCACTTTGGTCAATATGTCACATGTGGTCAGATGCCAATGCTCATGGCATTGGGTTCTGGAGGCAATGCATAGGTGAATGTTGCTAAGATAATTCTACCTTTTAAAGTGGTCTGTCCATGTCCTCCTGGAATTTTTGACATTCTGGACAAAGCTATTTAATAGTTAAGGCAGGAAAATTGTCTCCTAATATGGGAATCCACATAATTTGAGAATTCACAAAAACATTCCTATGAACACTAGGATTCAGCTCCAACAAGAAGTCCAGCTTAGTGAGTGTGCAGAAGCCAAGGGCGCCTCTACAGATTTATGGTCAGGGGGCAGCAAAGGTGATAGAGACGTGTGTGTGGGTACACAAGTGTGTGTGGGTGTGTGTCCCTGTGTGTGTTCATGAATTAATGTGCTCTTAATTTAAATGACTGAAAATCTAAAAGAGAGCACCTTATGGAATTGAGAAATCAGTTACATCTTTGGGGAGGAGGTGGAACATGAGAAGAATACAAACAGTCTGAATAGATGTATAGGCGTGACATGAACTATTCCTCCTGGTGAGAAAGATGAGGATAGACTCCAAGGCATGGAAAGTCAAGGTCTGTCTGGAGGACCGTTAACAAACCCTGCCTAGCTCAAAATACAACAAATATGTTCGTATGAGAAAAGGCCTCAAATATTAGGATAAAATGTGCCATTCTAAGCACATAGGTTAGACCAGCCTGTGACTTGACACTGGATTTGAAGCTGTAGATCTTATATTTGTACTCTTTTTATTATTATTATTATTTATTTATTCATATAGAACTGGGGTACAGGCCAGAGATGCGGAGGGTGAGAGGATTCACCAGAGACAGAGTGGGGAGCAGAACAGGCAGATCGATGAAGTACACTGCCGAGGGGAGCAGTGGGCGGGCGGGAGAGGTCTGCCGCGCCATGTGGTCACCTCCGGGGCAGGCGGGAATCGAACTCATGTGGAAGTGGCTTAAGCTTCTCAGTGCTGTGCTTTAACCTGCTGCGCCACCAGGGAGGGCCTATTTTTACTCTTAACTACAGTTTGTTTTGCATTTTACACAGTTTTCAATTCATTTCTGCTCTAGGTATAAAGAAAGTCCCTTTGCTTTGGCCTATAGGTGCCATTATCTGATGTTGTTTTTAGGATTTGTTGGTGATAGCCACTCAAACTCTGAATTGTGAGGTTTCTTTTAGACTTGGTTTTATTGTAACATGAGGACTGTATTCAGCTGCAAGTAATGCAAACTCCTTTATAGAAGCTTATTATGCAAACAAGGTTGTCTTTCTTTCACACAACAAAATATCCAGAGGTAAGCAGTTTTAGGATTTGGTTCAGTGGTTTAGTGGTCTCAGGGCTGAATTCTCTGTGATTCTTAGTTTTTCTCTTTATTGACATAAAGTGGTTCTAACCATTGTATCTACAATCAAGGCAGAAAGAAAGGATGAAGCACACACCAGAATTGGGTCATGTGAACTTTCTTAGTCAAAGGGGAGGCTGGAAAAATTGGTTTTGGTTTTGCAGACAATTCATTGAGGTATAGAAATGGAGGAAGAGAAAATTTTTCTCACTGCCACAATTACCTGAATATTTACCTAGTGATTATGGGTGTGGTATTTTTTCAAAATGAAAAATCTATACAATATCTGTACAAAAACAAAAGTGACTCTCAAAGGTCCAAATAATAATTTTATGTAGCAATCAAGTAGATTTTTAACTTTTACCCAAATTGTAATATTTTCTTTACTTTTTTTTCTTTGAACATTTATTTACTAATGCATACAAGAGCTGGGGTGTAGGCCAGAGATGTAAATTTGTGAAAGGATTCACCAGAGTCAGAGTGGGGAGCAGAACAGGTGGGTTCTGCTGCACCATGTGGGTCACTTCCCTACCCGGGGATGGAAATCAAACTGCAGTGCCTGTGGATAGCTTCTTAGTGCTGAGATGCTGAGACTTGGGAGGCCCCAAGTTCTATTGTTTCTAAAGCTTTATAAATATCACTCACATTTCTGACAGTGAATCTATATTCTGACGAGTGGTTATGATGCCATACATATGATTTCTTCTCAAGAGCTAACCAGTTTTCTAGCATAATTTCTGTTTTTTTCCCCCCTAGCAATCTTCTATTTTTAATCATTGTCAGTTTTCTAACTGTTAGGTATTTATTGTGCCTGTGATATGTAGTGTCTTTCCATTCATTATTTCTAATTTTCACAATACTTCAAAGTAGTTGTTGGTCCTGTTTTACAAGTAAAGAAACTGAAGCTCAGATGACAGTAAAATACCTAGCTCCAAGGACACATGAATTCAAATCCAATTCTGCCCATTGCAAAGCCCTATATTTTGGTTTATTTGTTTTTACAAGGCTGTGTTGACAGCTGTGCCATTGAAGGGATTTGTACCTGTCCCACCTAGGCTAACACTGATAATGAATTAAGGAATTTTTTCAAAGACTTGTTTACTTATGCATACAGAACTGGGGTACAGGCCAGGTTTTCATCCTTGATGAACGTCCCCATGACAGCCTTTGATTGGGGTCTTGTTAGATCTACAGAACTGGTCAAATGTGTTTCTATATCAAATGTATACCTGTCTACCAAGATGTGTCTGGGACAGTGCTCTTGATACATTGGAATCACTTTAGAAGTCTAAATAGATGTGGAAACTTGCCCAACCTCCAGAGATGCTGGTTTAGCTGGTGTGGAGTGAAACCCAACTTCAGGGTTTATACTGTTTTGTTTTGTTGTTCAGCTCCCTGGATGAGTCTAATGCTCAACTTGAGTAGAAAATCACTGGCCTAGATGATTAATAGAGGTACTAAGGAAGGGGAGGGAAGGCATAGCCCCAAAGGGAGTGGTCCTCAAACCTTTTTGTCTATGGACCATTTTATGGAGGTGTTGAAAGCAATGGGTCTCTTCAGAGTTAGCAGAGATAATTGCATGGCTTTTGATGAGACACCAATGACTGAAAGCATAAGGAAATGACTAACGAGAGAGAAGTTATGTTTCTAGAGTAACTTTATTGTGTGTTTCCATGCGGCTTTTATTGTTTTTAAAGTACTATCATCCAAATTTACCAATGGAAAAAAAAACGAAGACCCTTTGGGGATAAATATGTTAAAGAGACTATAGTTTTAGTTAGTGCAAAGCTTGAATTAGAGATTTGATTTGCTAAGCTTAGTTCAGATTCTCTTTGTCTTATCCTGGAGGTCCTGAAGAACACCCCAATGGGGAGATTGCCCTTTGTAAACATCTCTAGGAGATCTCACTGGATACACGGATTTGTATTCTGGGGCGAAGAATAATTGATCTGATTTGGTCCCTAGATCTCATTTTGCAGGAGCTCTGTGCTAAACAATTTTCTCACAGCAGTGGGAGAAGCCTGTTGTGTATTTAACACAACACTGTGTCAGCGGAGATATTTGCCATGGCTATTTTCAATTCCCTGGGTCTAATGCATTTCCTTTTTGTTTGGCATCAGATGCCCTTTTGTTTCTCAAAGTCCACTTCTTAGACATTTTTCCCCATTTTGAGCTTTGATCCATCTGAAATCTTTACATTATTTCACAGCCATCAGTGCCTTTTCTCCAGGTTAAATTATTTAATGGCATTGTTTCATTGCAGGCTTCAGATTAGCGCTGACACTTATTGGCAGAAAGAAACACGTTTTCCATTGGGACATAGCATATTTTTTATTAGAGAAAAGAGCAACTAAATTGAGTTTCTGTCTTTTACTTCCTGGCTGTGGCAAATGAATACATCTGGAATTTTAAGTGACAATTTACCTTTATATCAAAATTAAGTGTTAGTCACCTAACATCTAGCCACCCCTCTTCCTCCTGCCCTCTCAAGATTTCCTCTTTTCCTGCCTCTTCTTTCTTCACTCTGCCACCCCCCTCCTCTCTTCAGCCCTTGATCTCCCCCACTAGCCTCTTCTTTCACTGTTTCTCCAACTCTCCCTCCTTCACTTCATTCTGACTTACCACATTTTGGTTATCTTATCTTCTCATCTTCCTACTGTTTATTCCTTTGGGCTTGGTGGTTTTAATTCCAAATGCCACTCATCTCATGGAACATATCAGTCAGGGATTTGAAAAGAAAGAGGAAAAAAAAAAAGAAAAAAACACAAAACCTGAGGTTTGATTTTAGCTCCTTTTCTTTGTCTGCAAGCACTTTTCTGGAACTTTCCAGAAATAGATGGAAAGGACATAAAATTAGCCTATACCTATCCAGGCAAGGGAATGAGATGCGGAGATTAACAGTTATCAGGGTGCTCCTGCCTCCCCAGCACAGAAGCAAGGAACTGCAAATGGGTATGTGTTTTTATGTGCTTTGTAGATATTTCCACCAATGTGCCAGGACGCCCCTATACTCTGGTGCAACATAACTATATATTTGTGGAAATAATTCCACAGCCACAGTCTGGCATTTTTCATCACAATGACTTCTCAGTGCCCATTTTCCAGATGATGCCAACACCCTAAGCACTCGTAGGAGGCTCCTCATCTGTGTGGGAAGAAAGCAGTGCTATATATGCAGAGCCTGAAAACTGGTAGTCTGGAGTAGCATCTCTGGCTGCAAGTTCAAATGAAGCAAGAGGAGCAGAGGGAGAGAAAGTTGAAGGGGTTGGGAACATGCTTCCCAAGAAGAGGAAGCAGAATTAGAAAGCAGAGGTCAAGAGGAATTTTCTCAATTTATGAGCCTAAATGCTGGGCCTTCCTTGAGCCTCTTGTCCCTATAGTTGTAAGAGGGCAATTTGACAAAGGACAATCAGACAAAGCTACTTTTTATGATGGGATCCTATGTTCCCTGAACAAAGGCACATAGCAAGAGGTTAAGCCCCAGTCACTGTCCATGCTGTAAGATGAGCTTCAGTCCTGGAGAGCCAGCAACCATGGCCTTGGCAGAGAGATTCCAGAGACTTCCTGAATCGTATCCTGCTCCTTGACCTCAGGTAACTGACCTGACATCTAGGGTTTTCTCGTAAATAAAACTGAGCCCCATGAAAGACCTCAATTCTCAGACCGACTTCGTGTGTTCTTTCTACCTGCTGCTATTTGGTAGATACTATTGTGGATGGTAATTACAAAAAAAAAAAAAAAAAAAAAAAAAGGATGAAATGCAAAATATCTAAGCAATAAACTCCTCTTCAGAACGCACTGAGAAGACGATCTCAGAAATTCCATTTAGGGAAGAATGTAACAATCTTGTGGAGAGCAGGCATTTTCTATGCCTGATTTAACCAAACACTTTTCAGCCACACTATGCTAAAGACAGCATTTGACTGCTATGCTACAGGCTCTTAGTCTTAATGGTGCTGCCACCTCCGCTTCGCTGGGATTCCTCAGAACCTGCTTAGCCATGGGTGTAGTAATTGGACTCAATTATTCATTTCCGATAAATGAGCCGAGTAACTGGGAGTACATGGGGTAGAAGTGGGAGGTCAGCGCCTCAGAACTGACAGGCAAGAAAATACCAGGAGAAGCTTCCTGAATAGAGAAAAATAAGAGCATTTTAGGAAAGAATGTGGTGTCCTTGTTTTGGACTCCTCATTCGATGTACATAAAACCAAGAATGGTCTAGAGTTATGGGGAAGGGTGAGAAGGGGAGTTGGAAAGAGATGGACTGAGAACATTCCATACAGTCTATTTAGGATAATAAACTGAGCTCAGAGTAACAGCTGAAAAATAAAGCTATTACAAGCGTTGAGTTGGATTCTAGAACTAGGAGATATGTAAACTACTAGGTGAGTCGAGTCTATAGATGCCAGGTTTCTGGACCTGTAATGTACAGAGAATGTGAGTGTTTGGAGTTACTGAGATATGAAGGAAATACTGCCTACTCTGGCTGCTCACCAGTGATCATAAGACTCAATCGACAAAGTGCATGCCAAAGCATATTAGAAAATAGAATAAACTGCCATGCAAAGAAAGGTATTTTTATGACTTTATAAATTCCATTTTTGTTCCTGACTTTATTGTAAGTCTGTTCCTCCTGTGTCTCGCTCCTCCTTTCAGTCTCTTCCCTTTTTAACTACTTTCACTGTCTTGATATGTGGAATGACTGTTGATAAATAGACAACAGAGCTTTTGTACAGGCATCCTCACCAGAAGGAAGTAATGGGGCCACTTTTGCCAGCATTTTTGGGGACCATTTGAGAAATCTATTCATTAATTATCATTAATGTATACATTTGTCTCTTACCAAGTTTTTACAGAAGATCTGCTCATCTCAGGCACTGTACTAGACACATAGGATTGGTGATGCATAAAACATAAACATCCATCCTTTTGAGATGTCAGAGTCTAGTACATTCTTGGAGGTCTTCCTGGAAAATTTAGTCATACATCTATCCTCTAAACACATCTATTCATTTGCAGGATTATTTTGGCAGCTTCTGGCACAGTATGTGTGTTGTTTTGGGGGGATAGTCTTCCCTGCCCTGTGTAGAAGCGACTGCCTATTTGGGGAGGCCTTTTGTATTTATGCTTTGTCTTTATTTCTTTTCCAGGAAACAGAACACTGATAAATCATGCTCTGAAGGCATGGGCCCATCATTTAAAAATTTCCTTTGGAAGTTAAACAGCCACTGTTTTAGACATAGAACAATCTTACCAGAAATTTAAACAGGTTAACAAGTTACTGACTACATGGGCAAGGAAAGAACAGACGGTTGGACTAAATATAAATCTGTTAGGAAGGGAGTTGGGTGCAAGGAATGAGAAAGGGAAATCTGCACAGTAACAGGTGAGGTAGAGAGCTTAGGAAATGAAAGCAAGGAGCATATGTTCAGAGATTAATCTGCCATGGCTGGGTTGACAGTTTCCATTCATATTTCACCTCTTCTATAAATAGATTGATCCATGGCAAAATTCAACAAATATGTTTGGGGAAATTCTCTGCGTAAGAATCTTGGGGGCTCAACAGACTTTTGAGGGCAGATATTGCCCTCAGGGAATTTACAGAATGACAGAGGATGGCGACACACAAAAGGGTGACTCTAGAGTATGTGCAAATCCAAAAGGGAGGTCTGGCTAATATTCTGTGGGTGTGCCAGTGGAGAGACTCAGGCAGAATTAGTGAAGGGCACAAGAAGCTAGTAACATTTGACCAGGAGAGGTATGAGATGATGAGAAAATGAATGTTTCATATGAAGGAAACAAATTGAGCCTAGAAATTGAAGAAAGTGTGTCACATATATAAGGCTGCAGTGAGCTCCATGAGGGCAATGATGGGAAATTAATGTTGGAAAGGTCATTTTGGACTCGGTTATAAGGTATGGAATGCCTTAAAAGCTAAAAGGCCCATACTTTATTGTACACTCAGCAGGGAGTCAGTGACAATTTTTGTGTGTGTATGGTAATGTTGTAATCAGAACTGCATGTCAGGTGTATTAGTCCAGCTATCAATCAACTGATATTTATTGGGTGTCTACTTGTTGCAAGGTACTATGCTAAATGCTGATGAGAATGCAAGAAGAATATGTTATATAACCTCTCGTTTAAAGATCTTACATTCTAGGAAAGGAAATAAATGGAATCAGAAATCCATTCAAAGAAGGATAACTAATCATTGAGTTATTTTGCAATCAATATTGGATAAATAGTGTTACTAGTAACACTCTCTCAGATAACATTGACTTTAATCTGGAATCTTCCATGTTGAAATTGTTTGTCACTAAATCGTCTTTTTGTTCTCAGTTTGTAATCTGTTATCTGAATCTAAATTGCCACTAGTAGAAGAGAAATTACATAGCAAATTTGAGTGCTGAAAACCCACTACACTGAGTGGATTTATAAAGAAAACCTTTCTAAAGTCTCTCTCTCCCCCAAAATGTGAAGTACATTTAGCTCAATGGAGATTCTTTGTTTGTCTCAATGATTAATTGTATCTTGCACTGTCCTAGAACCTGATATTTAATTATCCTAAAATGCTTTATGAATATAGATTATGTGTCTCTAAGATCATGCCAGTGGGCCAGGGATGTTTGTTGAGTGATCTTTTCTCTAATCAATGGAAAATTTGCCAGAGACAGGCAGCAATTTCCTCATGACTTTGAGTCATGGCTACATCTGGAGAGAAGGACATGCCACCACAGGGTACCTTTTGTCTCAGATACAACTGGAATTTGTTCACTTACACCAATCTTAGCTATTAATTCTTACTTGGTTCCCTGTCTGGCGCACACATTGGTGTGTGTGCACACACACATCAATGACAATATACACCATAAAATGAGTCTTGTTTTTGTTTCGTGTCCTGCTTGTTTAGGTTTACTTATTTTATCCAGACTTGGCAGGAAGATCACAAGGGAATTACTTCCCTTTTGTCAGTAGGAGTCACGAGGATCTTTCTCTTTGTTAACATCACCATCATCTTCATCATGAGGATATTATTGTCAACTCCATCATCAAAATCTTCCTGTCAAGTCCATGCATCAGGTTTTGTCTGGCTATTTTATTCACTGTAAAAGATACACTTTTATAGTCCTTTATGGGTAAGAGATGTCACCATTAACTCCATATCAGCCTACAATTGTCTCAGGCAGTAGAACCAGAATGTGTGCCTGCAATATGAGTGACTGGGATCTGGAGCTTAGCCTGAGGCCACAGGGCATAACACGTGTAAAGTTAGGACCTACACTTTTATATGGGTTAGATCCCACTTGCTCTGTACAGAACCCATCGGACTAATTGCCTACAGGCAAATAAGGAACTGAGAGTTCCTGTATCAGATGGTGATGAAGGCGCTGGATGTCTTCTGAAAGGAGTTGCTTTCTTAAACCTTTTTATTTTCACATTTTACCTCCTTATGGGAAGTCCTTCTTTGTCTTTTTTTAGCCATACATGAAACCAATCTTAAAACTGGCACAGATACAGGCCCACATCTGGAAGATATTAATCTTCCCCAAAGATCTCAGCTGTGAACTGGTAAGAGTTTAAATAAAATAGTTGAAAATTACATTCATTCCCTTGCTCTAGTATTTCCACAGGTATTTCTACTTTCTGGCTTAACAGCCACATCACTCAATATTGTTGTGTGGTGTGGAGAGTTTGTAAAAATGTTGTGGGCTGACAGATGTTTTGAACCTCTCTATCTCCCCAGCTGCACCAGATCTAATAGCCTGAAAGTGATTTCCCTTTATGACATTTCATACTACATTGCAAATCTAAATTGAGGCCTGTTTCCTAAATACATTTAAATATTAGCTGAATATAAAAATGTGAATATAACCAACAATCCATGAATACACAAATGTATTTCAAAACATTCTTCACCCTGAGAATCAGAGTATGGCATATCTGGGACAAAGTCAAGATGGATACAAAAGACCGAAGTGGAAATGCACCAACATGTGTGTCTAAGCGTTACTATTGTGTCTATCACTGTAGTGCTTGGGCATTTCGTTGAGAAACATTTCTACTCCTTAATGATGATAAACTCAGGAATATACAGGAACAAGAGAGCTAATTTATAAATAACGTGAATCTCATCCATAATGGCCAGTATCGGGAGGCCATTATGTAGATGCATCCAGATCATTAAATGGCAAAGTTGGCAACATTACAAATTCTTTTTTCATGTGCAGAGGCTGGGCAGGAGTGGGAGAGAGAAGGGAGGGTAAAAGGCAGGTGTTCTTTTTGTTTGTTTTGTAGATCCAAAATATAACAGGAAACTCTCAATTTCAAATGTTGACCTACTCTAGACCTCGGTACATACAAACTCTAGTGCAAGTACCAAGAAAGGGACAAAATATCTAAAATGTAGGTCTTGATCTTAAGGAATGGGTATTTAGAAGTGGAGAAAGTGCCTGAATATAGAAATAATCAGCCACAAAGTGTGGTACTGAGAAGGTGGAGTCACTAAATATTCTTGATACTCAGAAGAAAGTATTTTATAAAAACACCTTTAAGAAAGTCTCCCTGGAAGAGGAAGGGACTGACTTGCACTCCGGGGGAGACGGTGATTGTTGGAGAAGCTTGTAGCAGATGGCAGGTAGAGAATCCGGGAGGATAATGCATGGGGGCAAGCTGAGTGATGCATTCCTAGCCAGCATCATCATGATTAAAGGTGAATTTCTGTGTGAGGACAAAGTGGGAAAAGCGTGTCTCACCAGGTTTGAGCTAATGGTGAAGGGCTTTGAAATAGCCAGGGAAGTGGTTAGGTCGGCCAGAGGTGCCACTAAGGCCTTCTTGAAATAAAGTAAATTTAAATGCTTCAGAATTACATACCTGAGAGCTGGCAGGAATCTGTGAAACCATTAACTTCTAGTCCGTGTTCTCATTTGGCAATTACGTTAACCTGGACAGGTAGTATTTCCTCTGAAGCACTGTCACTCTCTGGTCAAGGAGATCACTATGTCCTTTCAATTAAGATGTTGACTCTTTTTGCAATTTGACTTATACAAAGGGTGTTTCCACAAATTAGGACCTAGTCTTACTCATCTTGGACACATGTATGGGGTGTCTTTGATGACTTCAGACACTCAAAAGCCTGGCGTTTGTCAGAAGTTGATATACTGGTCACCCTGCTGAATTTGGCACATTTTATAATTGTGATATATAAAAATGAAGTAATAACACTCCACTCCCTTACATGAACATCCTTTTCACCCATCTGTTCTGATGTCTCTGTAACAATATTATGAACTCACACTTGACATGATGATCCAGTGATGATCAGGGCGCTTCTCAGTGCAGTGATTTTTGTCTCATCTCCTACATCCCTTTTTACTTCCTTACACGGTTCAAGTTAAAGCTAGGTAAGCATTATTTCCTTTTTTAAGTACATTAAGGCTGGGTAGTGGGCAGCCAAGGGGATAAATTAATTGTCTGCTTAGTGCAGCTGAGTGCATTATCTTTGCTAGAAGTGGAAATCTTTAGCTCCTCGGTAGTAGCACAATAGGAAAAACAACTACCTACTTAGAAGGGATTCAAAATGCGCAGAAGTGGGACAGTCAGAGGGACTGCTGTTAAAAGAGAAGTGTCTGTACTGTTGAGCTAGGACATGGGCCATGTTTTAGACTGGTCAGTTCTTTCTTCTTTCCATTCAGATGATTGCACTTTGGCCATGTTTGGCTCCAGATAAAGTTGGACTAACTGAATTCCAACATCTTCATTCTATTTCACTTGTGGGGGTGGGGGCTCTGTGCTCACTAGAATTTTCAGTATGCTTTCCTGCAGGATTGCTTGTGCATTACCTGGAATGCCTGCTCCTTTGTTCTTGCTCTATTTACCTTCCACCCACCTGGAAGTTAGAACCTCTCTTAGCCAAATCTCTGGTCTCTAATACCCTCATTGTCACTGGTTTCACTTCTCAGCCACATGCAGTAGTTTCAGTCATGCTGCTCTATGTGGAATTGCATTTTATATGCTTGTTCTCATTTCTGGTTGTTTCACAGAATCACTCATATAAGGATTTCTTTCTTCTTCTAATTTTATTTAAGTATCAAATCATAGGCTTTCAACCTGGATTTGCATCAGAATTAGTGATGGAACTTTGCAAAAAGCAAAAAAGCTGCACTCAGAGGTGATGATTTTGAGATCCTGGTTCTTTGCATTTGAATAAAGTCCTGCAGGAGATTCAGAAGCATAGTTAAGGTTCAGCAATTTTTGAGTTCATGTGTTTTGTCTTGCCTATTTTTATTTTATGTGAGTAAATCTTTCCTTTGTAACTAAATTATGAGGAACAACAGTTTCATTGGAGTATTTTATCTTGCAGCATTTGCATTGTTAATAGTCTAGTATATTGCTTTGGCTAATTCACTTTGCAGAGATGTTAGAAGACAGGCCTTTGACCCAGACCTGCTTCTTTAGGGCAGTTATTAAATAATACTGATCACAATGACTTTACAAAGACCCCCCCAGTCTGGGGAGTCCACACACAGAGCATATACACTTCACGAGATATTTCAGTTTTAGAGTTCAGAATTTATGTGAATTACAATAACCTCGAAGGGAAATTTATATATATATATCAGAAGCTGTGATGTTCTAACCCACCTGGCTGTCATGAAATTTACTAGAGAAAAGGGTGGAGCTCCAGAGTCTCATCAGAACTTCTCAATAGAAGAGAACTAAAATGAAGCCCTAAAAAAAGTAGTGTGGCCCATTCTCCTAGTGCCTGTGTTTCTTGGAGCTTGAAAATAAGAAATCTCTCCCCTCGCTGCCCTAAGTCCTCCCGTTCTATTGCAGGCTTTCCCCCCCACCCCTCTCACAGTGGGAAGCACAGCTGTAGAAAGGACAGGATTGGAAACTCACAGATGTGGGGAGAGGTGAAGCCGCTGCAGACCCCTCTGGGAACAGGGCCGGTAACCATTGCTGCAGCCTCTTCCACTGCCGGGCTGCTCATATCAGACAGACAAGCCACTTCTCACTCAGAAAGCGCACCTCTTTGCCTGCAACGGTCGGTCTCAGAGAAAACCGAACCAGCTATGTGTGCAAAATTGCCTTGGAGGACGGCGCCCCCACTTATGTCCCCCCAGGCTCCCAAAGTCTGTCCACCACCAGCGCCTCCAGTCCAGAGTGACTGCCCTGGGAATTTCGTGAGGTCTGGCTTAGGGGAGTGAGGAAGGTAGAGCAGCTGTATTTGAAAAACTCTGCTCCTGCTTTGCTTTTAGGTCAGAGAATCTGCTCATCTGGCTCAGCTAGTTTTAGGCTTCCTCCCTTCTCCCCCCCACAGCATTGAGGGATTGAGGGGAGGCCTATTTTCACATATGCGCTCAGACATGCAGAAGCAAACGCCAAAATGAATTAACTAGAATAGCTCTATTAATTTATGCCTCGACAGTAATGACCTTAAGACACAGAAGAATTATATATTAATTTGTTTCTAGTGTATAGCACTGCTAAGTTAACACATTTAGGAGAATACACTTCCCCGGCTCCAGCTGTGAGGGTAAATGAGGCCGGCTCCGGCAGGAAGAGGAATTCCTGCAGCACCCCACTAGATGGCAGGGTGGCCTCAGGCATGGCCTCGGCTGCCGGGGGCTGCAAAGCACTTTGCAGTCATTATCTGCCACACTCAAAACCCGACAATTTTTCTCATGTTGTTCATTTGGAAATTATATTTAACGTATTTATTTACATGGGCGCATACATAAGATGTATATTTACAAACAAATGTGCCTACACTGTCCGAGATAAGGGTGTTTAAGAAACAATGCGTCCCCTGTGCCTGCCTGTCTGACTTGTGCGAAATTTCCTCGCTCTGCAGACGTCCCGCTGAGTTCCACACCCGCGCGCACACACACCACCATCCAGCCTTATTGATGTCGGGAAGGCAGAGATGTCTTTGAAAGTCAAAGGGCATAATCCTTTCTAGGAGGGAAAGTGTTTTTAACACATGCTTTGGTCAGTTAGGGGTGCTTAGGAAAAAAAAAAAAAAAGACGACGACGAAAAGCGAAACAATCAGCATCTTACATTCAAACTCGCCCCTGGAAAGAAGATTAAAAGTTAAACCAGATTAGAGATTTGAATTTTATTCAAATCCTTTCTCCCCTTTCCTCTCCCCGTCCTCTAAGCTCTCCTATTCTTTTACTTTCCTGCTTCTCTCTTTGTTCCTGTTTCTACCAAATCTACCTCCTCTTTCTTTTTCCACTTCTCCCCAGTTTTAATTTCCACATTCTCCTTTCTGGAGCCTTAATTCTCTCAAAATTTGATGCTGCCAAGCTCCCTCTGATCCTGTGTCCTTTCATACACTCCTTCCCTGCTAATGAATTGTTAACATTTCGCAGGGAGCAGTGGCTGGGCTTCTCTCTGCTCCAGGACGCTGCAGCTTGCAAGCCACTTTGCCAGCAGAGAATCACAGCTCTGTGCAGCTACTTCTCTTTGCAAATAGTTTTGCAGGATTTACACATTCGGTATGCAGGCCAGTCCTTCAGCTGCCCCAGCCCCCTTCTCCAGACATGTTCAGATAATGCTAGAACTACAGTTAATGAAGCCTTCTGGAAAAGAAGACTATGTACATGGCAAAGAAAACACACACGCGCGCACACACACACACGCACTTACACACACACAAACAGAACAGCAGCCATCCTTGTAAAATGCCTAGCTTTTGCAGATTGCTGCAGTGGGAAGAATTCAGGGAACTCATCAAGCAGAGGACCATTTGACTGAATGTTAGAGTGAGATTCTTGGAAGCACCTTCTGCCTCAGTTGTCTAACAGGCAATTGCATAGCAAAATTGTAAATTTTAATGTTATTCTTTCCAGATCAAGAAGGTCATTTTCATAATTTTTCTCTGTCCTGTCAGAGTGGATCCTTCTTCCTTCTTGATTGTAAGATACTAATTGCCTTCTGTAGAATGTGGGTAAGGAAAAATAAGACAAAAAGTGGCCTATAAAAGGCATTGAGGTTTTTACCTTAAAAATTCTATGATTAGATGATGAGATTCTTTATAACATATACAAATATGGTTATGACCTGTTTTGATAGATTACATAATGACGAGTACCACTCTGGAAAACTTTATTATTGTCACATGTCTGACCTCATCCATAAATTTTAAATTTTACCAGGAGAAAGAAACAGGATATATGTGTGTGTGTGTGTACATATATATGTGTCAATATGTGTGTGTATACAAATATATAATATATATTATCAACGTGATATTATCCCCTACTTTATTACTTTGCAATATTGTTATTCATGATAATTAATGCCTTAGGCATCAAAAATGCTGCAGTTCTTTCAAAATTTTGTAGCAAAATTATGTTTAACTGGGGTTCCTTTGTTAAATATATTGTTGTGTTTAATATTAGTAAAGCTTTGTATAGAATGCTCAATACTTTCTGTTGTAAAATTTACTGCTTTAACAAAACATCCCATCCCTTGAGGTATTTAATTTCCCCCCTTTATTTTCCTGTGTTTTACTTCCTTCTTCCCCCTTTTACTCTTTACATTTTTCCTTTACATCACTGTGGTCACTAATGAGAAATTCATGTCAGCAGTTTTTAGAATAAAAAAAGGAAGCCCCTGGATTTCCTTCTTCATGTTAGTGTTTTCTTCAAACCAGAGATGCTGACCATCTCAAAATGAGTAGATAGGTGGTAACATTTTATAAATTTGTGCCCTTACCATAAACCTCCACCAAGTCCTCTAGATTATTTCAGGAAAATCTTTCTCAGCCAATACTGGACACATTTAGAGATCTAAGAAAAAATAAATTGTGCGCCTCCTGGTCTACTCTGGCATGCTTCCTGTTGTTAGGTGAATAATTGAGCAGTTTATTTTAATCAGGAGTGCTTTTCGGAGGGGGGTGATGGAGAGGGTTAATTGCTAGGGTAAAACAACTACAGGGGTTCAGCTTACTGGGGTGCTAATT
Source organism: Condylura cristata (assembly GCF_000260355.1). Lineage (NCBI taxonomy): Eukaryota > Metazoa > Chordata > Mammalia > Eulipotyphla > Talpidae > Condylura > Condylura cristata. The sequence continues at coordinate 26,084,287 of NW_004567117.1, read as the reverse complement.
GGGTAACAGGTGAACATAAATAGTGTAGCGAAGCAGGATGTTAGAACATAGAAGGAAAAAATGTAGATGTTAAGCTCCACAATCCTTATTAAGTGTACTTAAGTCATCGATGCTGCAAACTGAGTAAGAAAGTGTTTCACCTTCAGAAATTCCAGGCTGTCTTGCTACCGCTGGAACTAGCTTGGGAGAGAAAAGAAGAAAATGAGGTAGGTTTCTTGTTGCGTCAGTAACCTCAGCTGGATCAAACAGTTGGGCTTTGGACTTTCAAGTACCATTGCTGAGTGTTACAAGTTAAGGCGCCTGTAGGTGAAGCCAGGTTATTCCCTGAACTGGCATGACCAGGGGCAGCTAGTAGGCTGGGTACTTCTAGCCACTCGTTTGTGTCTTGGAGAAGACCCAAGACATTCACCTCAGAAAAATAAGGTCGATTTAAGACATAAATATTTCTGGCAAAAAAAATACCGTGTTTTGTTTCCACTTTCAGATGTCTTGAAGTGAGATCATATCTCTTATTTTGCCTGCAGCAGGATAGAAAGAAAAGTGGACCGATGCTCCTCAACCCGAGCTTCAAGTGAGAGTCACCTAGGGAGTTTCTAGAGCTCCCTCTGCTCAGGCTGCACCCCAGACCAGTTAAATTAGAATCCTAGAGCATGGAACTCACACATCAGTAAACTTTAAAACACTCCAGGTGATTCTGATGAGCTAAGATTGACTAATATAAGCTAGGAAAGAAAAAAGTTTGGAAAAGAGCAACTCTCCTGTAACTATATTTGAAATACTATAATTATTTTGTATTTTGGATGTTTATGAGGGATAAGAGCATAAGGGCAGGGTGTGTGCAGAACTGCAGAGTCATCTAAAGGTGATGTAATTCTTTGTGCCACAGGTCTGGGGGCATAGAGAGAATTAAGAACTAGATAAGCAGGGTCCTGGAGAAAGGGGGGGGTGGGAGGTTGGGGGGACCCAGTTTCTCTTGGTCCAGAAGAAGAGTCAAAAAAAAAAAATCTGAATGTTCTGGATTCCAAGTCATTGGTCATCTCAAATTTCTAATCTGATCACGGGGTGATCCCTTCTTCACTGTTGCCTTCTGAGGATTAGTTGTTAGTCTCCTGTAGCAACACTCACAAATCACCACCAATTGGGGGGCTTAAAGCAACATGAAATTTACTTTCACATAATTCTGGAAGCCACAAGTTCAAAATCAGTATTACCGGACCAAAATCAATGTATGGGTAGGACATGCTCCTTCCAAAGGAAAACCCCATTGCTTTTGACTAGGAAGTCCTAATGGATGTCAATGTCCCTTGGTTTATGACTATCATTTTCAAATCTTTCTCTACTCAACCTTCCCGTCTCTTTTCTGAGTATGTCAGTTTCTCCTCAGGCTTATAATGATGCATATGCTTGTATTTACATCCTACCTAGAATACAGGATAATCCTCTATCAAGCCCTTTACTTTAAGCACATCTGTAAAGATCATACAGCAGTCCTTGGTTCCAGGGATTAGGACCTGACATCTTCTGGGGCTATTACTTAGTCTGCAGCTGAGGTGGATGAATTCCTGTTATGCAATATAAGGTTAATGCATTTGATTTGATCTATTAGCTCAGCACAGCACTTCCCTATTTCTCAAGCAGATGTCACCCTAGCCTCTGAGACCTACTTGAGCATTCTCTTCCTCCAGCTCGGCCTAAGTAAGTGACACAAAAGTTGGGAAATTACTAGAACTTCCCAGCCATTGGTGTCGTTTTGGCAAAGAGAACAGTATGAATAATTACTGGTTTTTTGTTTGTTTTGTTTGTGTGTTTGTTTACAAATGCTTTTTTTTAAACCAATAGTTTTAACCTCATTTCTTATAATCCTCTTCATCTGGGCTTCCTAACAGTATTAATTAATTAAGTCATTAATTAATCCACCACAAGGCATTTATCAAGCACTGGCTCTATGCAAGATATGGTGTAAGCATTAGAATACAGACAAATATGGGGGGGAGGGGCTCAATGCCAGAGATCTGCAATAATCATAGCTCTTAGTTTGTTGTTAATTGTCACAATTACTTCTCCCTCTCTCTTCCTTTCTCTCTACACTGCCTTCCCTAGGCAACCATAAAAATGTGTTTAAATATCCTGAAATTTATATGTATCCTTGTAGAATACATATTGTTGTTGTGTACATATGCAATTTTATTTTTCAAAAACTTTGTGCTATGGGAATGATAATACTTAATACTTCTTAAGTTTTTGTTTTTTTTTTAAAGATTTATTTATTTGTACATACATGGGTACAGGCCAGAGACTCAGGGGTGGCGAGAGGGTTCACCAGAGACAGAGTGGGGAGCAGAACAGGCAGATCCACAAAGTACACTGCTGAGGGGAGCAGCGGGTGGGTCAGGAGAGGTCTGCTATGCCATGTGGTCACCTCCGGGACAGGCGGGAGTCAACTCATGCGGAAGTGGTTTTAGCTTCTCAGTGCAGTGCTTTAACCGGCTGCGCCACCAGGGAGGGCCAATACTTCTTAAGTTTTAAACTCAGCGTTGTATTTTTAAGGATCAACCATTTTGCTATATGTGCTTTTTTTTTTTTTTTTTTTTTTGCCATCATTGCTTATAATGCCTGTGTAATATTTCACAATCTTCATCAACCACGTTTTACTTTTACCTTCTTTTAATTATGGACAGCTAACTTGTCTCCACCTCCCTGCTATAACATATATCTCTGTACATGTCATAGAGATCACACTGAATTACAGAGTATAGGTATACTTAATTGGACCAATTTGCCAGATTGCTTTCAGAAATAGCTCTTTTATGATCTCTTTACACTAACAGTGGAAGAGGGTACTTTTCTTCTCTATATTCCCAGTAACACTTGACGTAATTCAATGTTCTAATTTTTGTTATTCAGATAGATGCAGCATTTTCTATCATTTTGATCCAATTTTTTGCTTAGTAGTGAGCTTAAATACCTTTCATCATACCTGGAGTCTGTTGCATTTCCACTTCTGTGAATTATACATTCATCTCCTTTGGCCATTTTAATTTTGATTCTCTATCATTTTTTGGTTGACTTGCAAAGATATATCTAATGCAGTAGTAACCAGTGGCTTCTGACTATTGAATTTAAATTAGCTAAAACTTCAGTAAAATTAAATTTTAGTACCTTGGTCACACTAGCTATATTTCAAATGCTTAATAGCTATATGTTTCTACCATAAGTACCATGCAGAGTATTTCCATTATCACAGGAAGTTGTTTAAGATAGTGCTGTTCTAAGGATATTAATTACTTGTTGGTTTTAGATGTGGTTAACATTTCTCTAAATCCATTATCAATATTTTCTGTGATGTAGTGGAGTAAAAGTGATTGGCCTGTCTTTGACACTTTTCTTAATGAAAAGTGTAACCTATGTCCCCAATTCTTGAATCTGGGCTTATGTGAGTAATAGAATAGGGTAGAAATGATGCAGTTCCAGTGTATGGATAAAAGACTTACACTTGCAATTTATAACTATTGTCTCTGGGAGGTTTGAATATCTTTGTAAGTAATCAGAATCATTTCTTAAGGCAAGGGGTTAAGTGCAGCACTATGAAGTTTTCCTCTGCCCCTGCAGCATGAGTTCGATCCCTGGCCAGGGGGCTGACCCACCTGGCAGAGCAGACCTCTCCTGTATACCTGCTGCTGCTTCAGAGTGTATTTCAGTTGATCTGTCTGTCCTGCTCCCCATTTTGTCACTGGTGAATCCTTTCATCCTCTACACCTCTGACCTGTACCCCAGTTCTCACATGCATAAATAAATAAATCTTAAAAAAATTAAAGAAATTGGATCACTTCAGAGGCACCTAGAGGTGCTCTGGTCAACAGTACCAGTTGAACTCAGCCTACAATCATGTCTGCCCAGGCACCAGGAATTTCAAAAAAAATTGTCTTGGCTCAGTACTCTGCTGAGCGCTACCCAGTGTATTCCATCAACACAACAGGGAATAGAAAAATACTAAAAAGGGTCCTTCCTGGATTTCAAACCTGCATCATGAAATATTGTTAAAATGGGGTTTTTAAAACATTGCATTCAAAGTCATTTGTTAGGAAGTCATTTTTGTTAAAAATTTTGATGTAAGCAATGCATTCACTATGTACGACATTGCACAGCAGCTATGGCTGGGGAAGTTGTGGTCACTGTGAGACAGGACTTTGGATGATAACTCTGTCCCTTGGACATGTGAACCTTTGTCAGTGAAATACAAGGGTTTTCACTCTCTTCATCTGTACATTGAAAGATTCATGCATTACAACACTGTTATTGTGAGGAGGAAGAAATGTGATAGCAGATACTGAAAAAGCTCTTTGCACAGGGGCTGGCTCATGAAGAGGAGGCATTAATTGAGGAATGTGCATGGTACAGGAGAGATGATGAGCGCTGCTTGGCCGAGTGAGGTGGGGAGTGACTGTCAGGCAAGTGTCCTGAGTTAAAAGGGTTGTTTCACAGTGACAGTAATACAGAAAGTTAACAGACTAACTCAAGGAGGGAAAAATATCTGAGGTAGAGCATTTATGATGTTCTAAAGCAGACACAACTTCAATCATTTATTCATTCAAAAATGTGTAACTATATATATATTACATATATCTGTATATATTTAACACATCTATGTATTATATCCATCTATCACTTGTTTCCTTTTGTATTTTCGTCTTTCAATGAAAATACATGCTCAATTTTTGTATAGTCAACTCTAATATTTTTCTTTATATGACTTTACTTTTGGAATATTGTTTAAGAAATCCTCCCCAACTTCAAAGCAACACAGATATTTTGCTCTAAGATTTTCTAAGCTTATATTTTTGCCACCTGTATATAAATTTTTAATATACCTAGAATTCATTTTTTTTTTGTAGAGCATAAAGTATGGATTTGTGTCACTTGGGTAACCAATTATTATCATCCTTTCCCATTGATTTCTAATGCTCACAAATCAAGTTTCCAAATAAGAAGTGTCTATTCTTTTCAAGCATTCAATGTTTTTATTGATACACCACAGCCACACTATTTTAAATTACTATAAATATAAGAAGTATTGATATTTGATAGCAGAAGTTTCTTTGTTTGGTTATTTTACATAACAAAGAGATGTTTTTAGAGAAGTTTTAGGTCCACAACAAAATTGAAGATTAGGAAGCACAGAGATTTCCCAGAGTTCCTGAACTAATGAGTATAAACTCTCTCTCTTTCAGTATTAGCATTCCCTACCAGCATGAGAATGGTACATTTGTTAATTGATAAAACTACTACATGTAGCTATATTTTATTTTCAATTATTGACAGCTTTTTTTTTTTGGTTGATAAAGGAAAAAATCCTCATACTATTTAAATGAACAAAGTTGGACACTAAACAATCAGGTTTCCAAATCTGTTAGAAATTGTAGATATTTGTATTGTTAAAAGAATGGGAGAAAACATTTCAGATATTTACCAATATAATTTCTAGGTGATAACATAGACTATTTCTCAATTACCTCTATATTTTTTGTGTGTGGCTAATAGTTTTTGATTGTGATCACTTGCACAATCTGAAAAGCCAGGGCATTTCAATAGGAGAACATTCACTTGAAAAACATTTACATGAAAAGAAATCTTATATTAAGGAGGAGCTCTTTCTTCTAAAATGTCTTGCAGTTCTTTCCTTTCTTCTATTCTCTCACATCATTCTCTTAAGACTACCCTCTTGGCCATTTGCATCCCTGATGATATATATATATATTCAGTAAATATTAGCATGAAGGTCAGATGTTGCAGAAAGCCAGTGCCTAACCAACAAGGCATTCTTCAGCTGCTCAATATTGGCTTGAGTTCATATTCAGTTGGATACAGGCAGATGTGGTAGGGTTCTTTTTCAGGCCTGAGTCTGTTTTCAATTCACTATTTACCTATAGAACCATCTCTGCCCCTGGAGTTTACTACCTATGAACACAAATCATTTTACTTTAGCTTGAAGTGATGGGATTATTTTTCAAAAATGTTCTTATATAATTCTATTTTCTTCTTTGGATAGAATTGGTTGATGGTGACTTTTGTTTCCCTAAAGGAAGGATGCAGGCTGACTTCTTTGTGATTCTCCATTCTTGCCCCTTTATTCCAAGCAGACATGTCTGTGCTTGTGGGAACCAGAGGTCATCACATGTATGTTGATGGCAATAGTGGTCAGTATCTCTTTTGAATCCCAATTAGTTGATCCTAAACCTCATTCTTGAAAAGACATTGTATTGATCAAGGAATCTCCACTATCAAAACAACTCTAATCCTAGGTCTTAGAAATAACATGATCTCAGTGTATTCTGAGTTCAATTTGTTAAGGTAACTTCTGAAAGTCATTTCTTCTTAATTAAATATGCATTTGTCACCATATTCATCCTCAACACTAAATTTCTACATTCTTGACACACCCCATGGGCTTACTGTGCTTTGGAAAGGAAACAGGGCCAGATGCCTGGAGGTTTCCATGTAATTGTCATTCTTTTGCTGTCCTTTGACATAGTTTGTCTATACTGCACTTTTCAAATTGCAAACAGAAATAAATTTATATAAATGGGTTGTTGTAATGTTGGTGATCCTTTCCTTTCCTCCCCCTCCGCCCCCCCTTTTTTTTTGACTTTCTATTTCATGAAAATATTGCATTCAGGGTGCTCAGAAATGTGATCCCATCCTTTAGTGTCACTTCCCACTATATTTGATCCTATCTACCCTATGGATTAGGTAAGCTAAATTAGTAATTTACCAGGCTCATCATGTTATATAGCAAGATCACATTTTTTTCAGTCTTATCCTCATTTTATTTTCTTAGTCCAAAAAGTTCTTTGCCAAGGTTTAAAATCTTGGAAGCCTTTCTCATCCCTAACCACATCCTAAGTAAATTCCTCTGTTTAGGCAGATCTTACCTTCTGCTGCTGAACTATTGTTCTTGCAGACATTTAAGTCATTCACAAAAGAAAAGAGAGAAAAGGAACTTTCAGAGAGCTTATTTTAAAAGCCATCTTCCTTTTTTTTTTTTTTAAAGGAAAAACCCTTAGTATATTGACGAGCCCATCAAGTTTTATATGGCAGGAAATGAATCAAACTACAAATATTGATTAAGAAACATGTTTGTTGCTGATCAGAGATAACATTACTTGTAAAAATGTGCATTTTGGTCAATATTTATTCCTTCCTAAAATTACACAATTATGCTTTCTTCTCTTAAACTCAATTTGTTCAATTTGCTATAATATAATTTCCTGTACCCTTGTATAATTTATTTATCTGATTACCCTATCCTCTGTGGAAACTTAAACTGATATAACTTCCTTTGAGCAACATATTTGGGGCAGTTATGATATGTTATCATCAGCTTAGGGAAATATCTTGCTTGTGATTCTCAAAAACAAATGAGAGTAAACAATTGCTTAGAGTGATCAGTTTTCTTAGGGTAGATGTAGCAAGGACTGTGGTGAGCATAATTTATGCTAGTCATATGATTAAATTCTCCCATTCTTGAACATAGTTAAAACTAATCTTTGGTAATAAGATAATAGTAGCTAACAAAGTACAGGATTTTGAACTATTGTTTATTACCTCAGGCACATTGCGATTATTAACTGATTCATATAATGTATATATATTTACGTGGCAAAAGAGCTGCTAAATGAATAATATGGAAACAGTGAGCAGAGGTAATATTGGCTCAATGAGCATTTATAAGGTATCTAGGGTATGTACTCTGCTTGTTGCTGAGAGAAATGTCTATCAGTCAAACTAATGTGGGAGACACGATTTACACTGATGGACATACAGCACTCCAATAATCATATATGTGATGTGCTTCGGTTTCCTCACCGGAAATGGTCAAGGCAATGAACTCTTCTTCCTACCCCCTTCCTCCTCTTCTTTGTTCTCCTCTTCCTCCCCTTTCTTTTTCTTTCTTCTTCCTCTGCTTCTTTATTGTATTGTGAAACTGAAGTGAAAAGGCACCCTAGAGATGTAGGATATAAGGAAATTTTACTTTCACACTTTGTGCTGAAAGTGAAAATTGGCACGATTTTTATATAAGAACAATTTGGAATATTTATCAACACTCTCAGTTTTTTTCTAACCTTTGATCCCAAGCTAGCTTTTTAAAGATATTTTTCTATGGGATTGTTGTGGATGCATATGTGAGAATTAACTTAATGGATGATCACTGTTGTTTATAGGTAACAAATTGAAAGCAAGTTACATGTCCATATATAGGATTATTCAATGAGTGATTAGTACGTGATAAATAACTGTAATGGTAACAAACAATAAGACAATAATTCTATAAAAATAAATATATTACCTGGATTTTAATTGTGTAATAATAATAATATACCTAATAGGACACTAAAATATATAATGTATGAAAGCTAATATATGCAGAATGTACATAGAATTATACGAATGGGATTACATGATAATGTTAAATGGGAGTATATGACAGGTTTATATTCTTCTGTTAGTTGCTTTTTTTGGCCTTACTTTTGTAAGGTTTCTCTACTGACTCTGTATTATGTAATAATAACAAAATAACAAAAACTTGGTGTGGATGCAATCACAGACTGAATTTCCTTGAAGATAGAAAACAGATCACTATAATAAATCTTTTCATTTGTCTCACTACTAAGATGCACATGAAACTCCTGTGACTCTTGACCTACGGAAATCTAAGAAGTTGATTTATCAACTTCATCTGTTGACTTATATTGAATTTCTATCCTGATGGGGCCTTCATCTGAATGTGCACAATAACTCGGTTATTTAACTATTGGATCCTGGTTAATTAAACAAAAAAAAATCATTAAGATTTATTTTGGACAATCCTTGACAGATGTCAAACTTCCATGATAGTATAAAACCTCAAAAACACTAGGAGATGTTCTGATCATTTGAATATGTTGTGGTAGGATGAGTTACCTAGTTGATGTGTACTTACTGTATGTATTTGTTCTTTGAAATTGTTCACACTGTTTGGTCAACTGTCCAAAAAATTAAATGAACTCAGTTTCCTCCTTCCAAACAATTATACTACAATTCTTAGATGACTATGCATAAGCACAGCCCTTTCTCAATTGCTTTAAGGTACATGGGATAACAAAGAGTTTTTAAGGTCAGATTCCTGATTCAGTTTCCACCATTATTTATTCTTCCAGGATGGGTTAAGGACAGGGGTATGAGTAAATGTTTAACCTATGGTTCTGCTTTGGGGAGGGAAGGGAGATCTGATTTGCCTGTTTAACTATGGTAGAAATATGTATATCAGAAGGGAGACAGGCAGAACTCAAAATTAACTATGGTAGAAATATGTATACCAGAAAGATAGGCAATTCTGAGATTCCAATATGAAGACTCTGAAAGCAGTTGAGAAGAGAGCACTCAATTAACTGTTGCAACTTAGTATAAGTCAACTATAACACATATTTAAAGTATTTTTTTAAGATTTATTTATTTATGCATACAGAATGGGGGTACAGGAGCAGTGAAAGGATTCACCAGGGACAGAGTGGGGAGCAAAACAGGCAGATCGACAAAGTACACTGCTGAGGGGAGCAGCGGGTGAGGCAGGAGAGGTCTGCTGTGCCATGTGGGTCAGCTCCGGGGCTGGGGATCAAACTCACACTGAAGCGGCTAGGGCCAGCTTACAGTGCTGTGTCCTAACCCATTGCACTGCCAGGGAGGGCCCTATTAAAAGTCTATACATTAGCTTAAACGAACTACACTGCAGACTAAGTAATGTGTATATGGTGCTTACATGTACTATACACTGTATAATTCGGACACTTATTGTAAAGTTGTTTAAGGGATAATGTATTAAGCACTTTTTATTTTGTTTCCCTAATGTCTCACACAATGCTAGGTACACAGTGATATTTGTTTTTTAAAAGGCTAATGAAATTGTATCAATGTCATATACCACTTGCAAAGAGCATGTGGGAAATGTGTGAACTAAGAATTTAACTTATATTTAACGTATTTCAGTATAGGATATCTTATATTCAACTACTCCATCATCAGCCCTGTTGAAAATACAGTAGGTATCAAAATTCATTTAATGAGTTAAAAAAATTAATATTATTATTTTGGAGAATTTGTCTTAGAAACAAGCAAAATGGATAAAAATAAAAATAAAAAAAAACAACCACAATATCAGTAAAAGAGAAATATTTCTGTGGCTAAGCTTAATGTCTGGAAAACAAATAGCAATTCAGTTTCCCAATTTTGATTATTGTGCCATATCCTGCTATTGATCTTCACATGTAAAAATCAATGCTAAGATAAGGACCTTCATAATTGACAGGAGTAATTTTGAGGTATATATTCGTTGACATTCAAAGAGCCAGGAAACAATAAAGACATTATGGATGAGCAAACTTTGGATTCATCTGAAATTTTAATCACCACTTTTCAAACTTTAAGAGATTGGCAGAGGAAGAGGATAAAAGAAGCATATTATTTTATTCCTTTACCCAGATTTGCAAAAGAAGACTCAAAAGTCTGAGTTTTTTTTTTAAATTTATTTATTTATGCATTCAGAACTGAGGAACAGACCAGAGGTGTGGGGAGGTGGGGAGGTGAGAGGATTCACCAGAGACAGAGTGGGGAGCAGAACAGGTTGATTGACAAAGTACACTGCTGAGGGGAGCAGAGGGCAGATCAGCAGAGGTCTGCTGTGCCATGTGGGTCACCTCTGGGATGAGGATCGAACTCATGCTAATGTGACTTTAGCTTCCCAGTGCTGTGCTTTAACCCGCTGCACCACCAGGGAGGTTCCAATAAATAAATCTTTACAAAAAAAGAAGCAGCAGAAGAAGCAGTGTTTTGGAAATTTTAGTACATGGGGATTAAGGAGTGAAAGTCAATACTAAGCTATTGAAATTGTAACCCTCTTGAATGTGCTGGTGTGAAGAACATAAGTAGAGAGATAATATCAATTAAGGATAAAGGTAGATTGGGAATTTGTATTATTGCATTTTATTCCTTGATAAGGAGTATATGATGCTGGTAGGTTTTAGGGGTATTATTGGATAAAGGATATCTATGCTATGAGGTACAGAGATTTGAAACATAAAGTAGACTACCTACTACTACATCAAAGATGTAAATGAAATATAGCTATTATATACAATGTGATTTATAATTACTTATATTATGACTTTTTTATATGTTGCCTTTTTTTGCCCCATCATTGCACAAAATTGCTCATCCTCCTTCCCCCCACTCTCCTCCATTAGGGAGTAAGCTTACAGTTTTCCTATGTGCTTGGGTCATTTGAAAGACTAGAACCTAACGTATACTTTTACTCTGTATTTTCTATATATTAACTGTGACTCTCTTCCCCAACAGACTGTAAAGTTTTGAAGCACCATAATTCTTCATCTACATGTCTTGCCCATCCTTTTTTTTAGTACAGTGCCTAACATATATCAAGCACTCAATAATGATAATTCTCTTTTCTATTCAGAGAATGCTTTGCTTTTATTAAGGTTGGTTTCAAACTGGATAAAACAAGACCACCTATGATTAACAGATTGGACAGAAAGTTCACAAGAGGTAAATAAACTACTAGCAGGTTACAGAACCTATCATAGCATGAATCCTTGGAAGCCCATGGAACTTGACAGTTGGCAAAAAATGGCAGTGGAGAGAGATTTCCTTGAGGTCCAGCATGAGAAAGATAAAAATCTTAGGATTTGCCTCTCACCCTCCGCATCTCTGGCCTGTACACCAGTTCTGTATGAATAAATAAATAAATCTTTAAAAAAACAAATCTTAGGATTTGGAGACACCCAATTTTGATTAATCTTGATATCTTGTGCAAAAGAGAAAGGTTTAACTTTATTTTTGTTTGTAACTGTTAATTTTTTAAAATTTCTTTTGAAGTTACATTGCATTATGACATATGAGTTCCAGGTAAGGATCATTTTCAATCAACATCTGTAAATACTACACTGAATTTATTAGTAAGAGGCTATTTCTCTCCATCATAAATCCTTCTTACCTGATGTTCCCTCCCCCATGTCCCTTCCAATTGCCCCTGGTTTGGCCTGACAATCTAAAAGCCTATTTTCATTTTATTTAGTCTCTATAGACCTACTTGAGTGAACTCATAGTGTTTGTCTTTCTCTGCCTGACTTATTCCTCTAAACACAAAATCTTCTATATATGAGATCAGATCAACTTTTAAATGTGACTCCTGATCACACAACTAACACTTACGGGGGGTGATATTAAAGAAGTTGATTTTGGGTGATATTAAAGAAGTTGATTTTAATATAAAATAAGAAAATTTTTCAAGAGGTAGAAGCACCCAGTTTCATTTGGTATTTTTTTTTTAAAATAACTTATTAACAGAAAGTGCCTAAATAGGCTAATTATCTGAGAGAGATGACATAGAAATTCTTTTACTAGTTAGAAGTTTGTTCTAAATGCCAAAAACTTTCCAAGGCTAACATTTTAGGGTATTACATTTGTTGAGTTGAATTAAAAATCTTACATGCTTTAAAATGCAGTCCACAAACAGTGATGTCTCTATTCTGTTGGGAAAATCACTAATCAGGTTGCATAGCTACTTCTTTGATGCATTTATATAATTTTTTTTCTTACAAAAGTCAAGAAGAAACATAAGAGAGAGCATTTTAAATCATCTGGTACCTAGAGAAAAATATTTCAGAGAAGGAAGAATGACAGGCTTGTTAAGAGTTAGGAAGGCTCCCTAGAAGATTAGCAAGTATGAATCATGCGTCTAGATCAGAAGGGTCAGTTCAATAAGGCAAGCTTTAAAAAGGTCCATTGGTCTGATCCCCAAGAGACAGGTTATAAAATGACTGATGCCAATCAAATCTCAATTTGAAGGCTCTATGTATGTGAGTGTGAGTGAGTGTGCCTGTGTATTTCAACCGTTGAAATGTCAAATCAAAACCAACGTCAGTCATCATGGTGTCAGTGTGGTGGAGATGGAGTTGATGTGTAGCTGGAGATTGGGGAAGCTGAAAGGTCTCTTTAAATGTTGAGAATTCATTTTGGCGTATTGGCAAGCAAGAGAAGATTTAAAGAATAGTACATAATTCTAAGACACTTTATAACTGGAAAAGTTTCTTCATTAACAATAGAAGAATACTCTTTACTGTGATATTAAACACCTTTCCACACTCTTTACAGGAGACATCTCATTTTTAATTCATTTAATCACAATATTATTGCCTCACCCTTTCATTTTTCTCTGTAATTATTTTTTTAAGATTTATTTATTTATTCGTACAGAACTGGGGTACAGGCCAGAGATGTGGAGGGTGAGAGGATTCGCCAGAGACAGATTGGGGTGCAGAACAGGCAGATCTACGATGTACACTGCTGAGGGGAGCAGCGGGCGGGTCAGGAGAGGTCTTCCTTGCCATGTGGTCACCTCCGGGGCAGGGGGGGATTGAACTCATGCGGAAGTGGTTTAAGCTTCTTTGTGCTGTGCTTTAACCCGCTGCACCACCAGGGAGGGCCATTTTCTCTGTAATTTTAATGTTAATAGTAATCAATCTTTTTTTTCAAAGTTCCTTCAAAGTGATATGTGTTCTGTCCTTCATGTGATTTCTTCCATTTTTCTAAGTTTCTTCTACCTTCATTCTAGTTATTCATTACATCACAACTATCACATTAGTCTGTATTTTATTAAGATTTATTTTATTTATTTATGCATACAATGCTGGGGGGTAGGTCAGTGGTATGGGGTGGGGTGAGTAGAGGATTAGCCAGTGATTAGAGGACAGCATAGGGAGCAGAACAGGTGGGTTGAATGAAATACACTGCTGATGGGAGCAGCAGGCATGACAGAAAAGGTCTGCTGTGTCTTGTGCGTTAGCATCATGTGGCCGGGGATTGATCTCATGCTGCAGTGGCTGCCAATAGCTTCATAGTGCTGAGACTTAACCCCTGCACCACCAGGGAGGCCCATTAGTCCATCATTTATTCCCAGCTATCTAGCCTTCTACTACTTTGTCTCCAGAGCTTTCCCCAATGATTTGTACTTACAGCTCTCTCTATCCACTAAGCTGCTACTGAAGAACAATACAATATCTTCAAGAGGATGAGAAACAATGTGCCAACTTTTTTCAGTATGTATGCTGTGATACTAATGAGATGCTACATGACTCTTGAGTATAGCATATCTCTTATGATTGTCTCACATGATATTTCTACAAAAGACCATGTTAATTTAAGCAAAGTCATAAGAAGATATTTTAAAGTTAAGAACAGTTGTTGAATTTAAAACATGTGGAACAAAGTAAAGTCTTAAAGAAGACACCCTATGTCTTCATCACATTGTCTTGACTTTGTCTGTTTATTGGTGAAGTGTGAGTTTCTCACAGGCAGGAATGCTGTGACTTACTTGACTCTTTTGGAGTAGTACCTTCTAGAGTTGGAAGAATATGAAAGCTATGTATTCATACCTTATAGAAATATATTTTGAGTCTTCACTTTAGTGCAGGCATTGTGATAGTTTCAGGTGAATGATGGTAAATAATACAACAGCTTGATTCCTATTACTCAAAGCAGATAACACAACATGTTACTTGCAACCTGAATTTGAATACTGTGCAAGTTGTATTTCCTAGAAACTTAGGACCTAGAGAAATCTACTTCAGCCTCATTTTTTTTTTTAATCAGAAGAAAGGGGAGTCTCACTGGTGGGAAGAGTAAGAGGATTCATTAAATTAATACATAGTGCTTTGAAAGAATACAAACTAATTATTTTTATTGTAAAGGGTTAATAGTCTATCTGAAGGATGGATGATTTAAAAATGACAACATGAAAATCTGGCAAGAGTTATGAGAAGGGAGAGCTGGAATGTCAGTGGAGAATCCCTCGGAGATATCTGATCTAATCTAAGGGACAGGGAAATGTCTGGAGGAAGTCAAGATTGCTCTGAGTCCTGCTAGTTGACATTGGCTACATGAATGCAACAGCCACTTTTCAGTGTTTGTGAGAACTGTAGTGTGCATGAGTTCCTGAGTTTTGGTTTCCTTCTCTAAGTATTCTATCAGCAATTGTGTGGCACATTTCAGACTTCCATGTCCTTCAGAGTTATCTGCTTATTAGACATTATGCACTCTTTCACACATATGTGTTATTTAGATTATATGCTTTTCTTGGTAGCTTTTAATTGGTAGAGTGGTTATAACCAAATAGGAGGGACAATACATTACATCCCACATGTGATAAAGGAAGAGCTAGAAGCCCTGTATGGATAGAATAAATGTCCGAGATCAGACTACAGCTGCAGGATTATGAAATAGGTGACATTTATCTTCAGTGTTCATTACTTCTCTCTTACCAGCATGTCAATGTAACCAAAGACCCATTATCCTCATGTTTCTCTAGGGTCTCTTCTGTTACTGAAGATAGCTAGTTAATAGACTGATTGAAGCTATGGTATTTATAGGGTGAGTGTATAATTTATTATTTAATATGACTTTTAAGAATGAAAGGGATTGCTATTAATTATTTCAGGAAAATTATTTCAAACCCCAAACCTGTCTTGGGTAAGTGAGGATATATGGTCATCTTAAAAATTAAAGATTTCATTTTTTTAAATCTTAAAAAAAATTTAATTTTTAAGACACTCTTTTGGAGATACTTCAGTGTACATATTATAAATGCTACTTCTTGCTTTTAGTATTTTACTTATAAATAAATAAAAAGACCAAATGAGAAGACAATGATTAGCCCATATGAATACATTTCTAATGACAGAATTTTGGACACATTAGTCCATATGAGGAAGATATTTATTGATTACATTTCCAGTATCTGTTGAGTTATATACTTCTTATGTGTGTCTATACTTGGCTATCTATAACCTTTCAGGAACACTGGGATACGTGTGTGACCATGGGAATACATTGTCAGTAGAGTTGGCAACTACTTTTTATTTCAGCTCATACACACCTAGACAACTCACAATTAGGACTAGGATCAAAGCTAAACTATATCCAGTGTAAATAATTCATAATGCACTTCCTTCTCTCTTCTCCCTTCTTAACCCAAACCGAGACCCATTTTGTGTTCCATTGCTCCTTTGAGAAATCATCATTCACCACCACAACCCCTTTCCCAATTTCTGTCTTTCTTACAATGTCTGCTCTTTCAAAATACCTCGTTATCTCCACTCTCCCACTGAGCCTGCAATGTGATGGCATTTGCCTTGCCTGAGGAATGAAGAGACAGTTTTTCCTCTTTCAACAATCCTGACCAGAGCATTCTTGAGCTGATTCCAAATACATTCCCTAGAAAGGGGAGAGCGTCCCTGTTCATCCTCCTTGTCATCGAGTGGGAGAATGTTATGCTAGGGCCCCTGATGGATTTCCTAGGGAAAAAAAAAAAAATGTTCTGTAGTGCTTAGAAAACAAAGCTATTTCAGGTTGCTTGGCTGTGAGCTGATAAACAGGCCTGGGGTGAGAAATGCAACACACACACATACACACCCCACATGCACCATGGGCCTGCGGTCAGTTGTCGACAGAACCAGCATATTTAGCAGTCAAGCCACATTGCTTTCTTTTTGACCTGTTGGCTACATATTCAGTTGATAGCTTCCTGCTACCTATCACAAAACAATAAAAATCTTTTAAGAAGACAGTCCGAATTGCTCTAATACCTTCTTTAAAGAGAACAAAAATGCAGAAAGTTATCCTGTAGGGACTTCATTTTTCATAGATATACAATTTATGGTGTTTAAATATAAGCGTTTGATTGCAGGTTGAAACGATCTTGTCAAAAGGTACATGAAAGACATTTATGCTGGGTTCTTTTCTACTTCAGGTTATAGCTGATCCCCCTCACATCTTTTATCCCCAGAACACTTGACTGGCACCTGACTTCATTTTGCTTTAGTTCAGAATCAGTGAAGGCTGTTTAGTTTTATTCCATTCCTTCTTTCTTTCTCTTTATTTATTTATTTATTTTTTGGGGGGCATGTTTCTAAAAAGAGGGATTCAGGAATGGAACAAAACAGAGGTTTTGTTGAAGAGATTTGGTCTTGGGCATGTTTAAGGGAGTAGCAAAATGCCAGTCATGAAGATAAATAATATTTTAATGTAATATTTCAAGAAAATAAAAATCAATGCAATATTCCATGGTGAAGAAAATAAAAAACATCAAAAATTAAACAGGTTCAGTTTAAATGATATATATATATATATAGCATTCATTGAGCAACAATTCTCCTCAGCCCATAGATACTACAATCACCAAAAACGGCCCTAAAACTTCTTTCTGATTAAATAAAGAGAGGGAAGGTACAAAGGTAAACCAATTGGACAAGGGATTGAAGGTCTGAATGGATCCGCTCAAAAGAAAGAAGGAAGCTGGAGAAGGGAAGGGATCAGGCTGTTGTGGAAGGTTTCAGGGGAGGCTCACAAGTGACAAAGTGTGCGGAAGTGTGCAGAGGACTTGGTTCTGTAGGTTTCCTGGGAAGGATGCTGGAATTGCCAACTGTAGCAGACTTTGGGCTAGTTTCTTAGCCTGTCTGTATGGTAGTATTTTTATATTCACACAATTGTGATTATTGTCTATGTCATCAAACTTTTGCGTGAGATATCGGAATAGATTTGTGAGGTCAGATAGACTTTTCTCAATATGCCCAGAGTAGGCATCTTTCAAAAGGAGACACCTTGATATGGAGAACTAAAGGTCAATGGAGGTCCTGTAAGCCTTGAGAATTATATCACCAGTACTCCACCAATGCAGACTATTTTAAGAGCAGTGAAGGCTTTAGCAGCTTTTATCCTTTGTCCTTTTGCAACAGGGTGCTATCCATACAAATGGGAGGAAACAAGTTCCCTTCCACACCCAAGGGAGAGTGGAGGTGAGCAGTGAGACTTTAGAACACACTGGGAGGAGGACTTGGGGAGAAAGGAAAAGGGCGAGTAAGAGAGACTTGGAGGAGGCACTGGAGCAGAGAGACATGTGAAGAAGGAGTTGAGCTTGCTTGGACCTGTACAAGGGACTCAGGAGACAGGAACGGAGACCCTTGAAAAAGACAGAGTGGGTGAGAGACCTGCTGGGAGGCAGATGATGGCAGCCTTTATCTTGACTTCTACTTTGATTTTGCTTTTTTCCTTCCAGACTTATCTGGTCCCTTCTCCCCTTTTCTATTATTCCTGCCAGAAGGTGTCTTAGACTTGGGACAAGTTTTTAGGCCTCACTTATCTTGTTTTGGGCTAAACCTGTTTGCCTGGGCATTTTGCCATGAATGGATGAGTAACTTGGGTGTTTAATTAAAAACTATTTTAACTTTATTTTTTCTCTTTTCTCTGTTGCACACGAGTTCATGATGGCACACTAATTGTATTAAATTCTTTTCTATTGAAGTCTTATGTACTAACATCTAGGTAACAACACCCATTTAGAGTTTTTAGGTTTGAGGGTCCCAGGGTGCCCCTCATTCTGCCCACTAAAGCTTTTACCTAATCAAAGAATTGTTGTCTGGTTATGTTTATCCATGAACATGTCCTCTTTTCCTGAAAGTGTCATCCTCACTTGCAGTTGCCTTGGACTAGAGTCTGGGAACTATGGCTGAACTGACTGGCCAGTGAATCTGTATGTGTTGAAGGCAGGTTTTCTTAGGAGAGACACATGGAGAAGGGCTTTGCTTGCTTCTCGGCTTTACACTTGCACCAGGAACTTGAAGGAGTGAGAGACACATAGGGAGGCTGATAAGGGTGAACAATATCTTGATATCTTGATTTGTATTTTTTTTTATTTACTTTATTTTTTTTATTTTTTTAAGATTTATTTATTTGTATATACAGAACTGGGGTACAGGTCAGAGGCTCAGGGGCAGTGAGAGGCTTCACCAGAGACAGAGTGGGGAGCAGAACAGGCAGATCGAGGAAGCACACTGCTGAGGGGAGCAGCGGGCGGGTCAGGAGAGGTCTGCTACGCCATGTGGTCACTTTCAGGGCAGGCGGGAATTGAACTCATGCGGAAATGGCTTTAGCTTCTCAGTGCAGTGCTTTAACCCACTGCGCCACCAGGGAGGGCCCTATCTTGATTTGTATTTTGATTTTGCTTTTTCTTTAGTCTTTCACTTTCCCAGCCCCGTCTACCACCTTCCTATGGAGTATTTTCTTTCCCAGAAGGTATCATAGACCTGTGGCAAGATTTTGAGTCTCAGTGGCTCTGTGTTGGCTCAATTCTGTTAGAGAGTATCTCTTATTTGGAAACTATTAACTTTCCTCCTTGTCTCTCTATGTCCTCTAGTTTATTAAAGTTCTTTTACACTAAGCATTGCTTTGTTGTTGTGCACATGGATGGCTGGAATCCATTCATCAAGTTTGGGGGTTCAGGGGTATCACTTGGTTGCATGCTAAACAAAGGAACAGTAAGCATCAAAGCTAAACTGGCAAATGAGAAAGAGAGTTTCGAATAGGTTTAAAGGCGTATTTCTTTCTTTCTTTCTTTTTTTTTTTTCTTAAGTGTTAACATACAGAGCCCCTGAAGTTACGGGGGAATTTTCTTTCTGGAGTATTTTCTTTCCAAGTATTTATTTGTTTGATATGCATCTTAGCTGAAGACTGTGAAATCACACAGAACTAATTTTAAGTACATTAAACCCCTATGACATGAAACATTTTTTTTTTTTTTTTTTTTTTTTGCTGGTGATAAATTTGGCAATAGTTCTAATATACTGGCAGTTAGGATGGGAGTCCCAGACTATGATTATTGTACAAGTTATTCAGCTTCTCTTAGCCTGGAGCCACTTAAAATGAAAGAAATGATTTCCTAATTGAACATGGTTAAATGAAAATACTAGATAATATTTATCTGGGGGTCTCATTTGTGTTCTCAGTACAAATCCAGATATAGCTGGTATTTCAGAGTAACTTTGCAAGGAGACAGCAAGTTCTTCATGAGAATAGGTCCCTACACTGGATTGCAGTGCAAGACTGGCATTTCCCCATCACTGCCTAAGCAGGAGGAGATGTTGGAAAACTGGCTAGTTTTCCCCACTGATGCCAGTAGTTGCTGCTCGTGTTCAGCCCCTACCTCCGGAACTAGGCGCTTTCTGAGAACCAAGCCCCAGTGGGACTTTCCGCTGACTGTTCGGAACTCTGCCTCGGGGAAGCACCAGGCTGTCTGGCAGCCAAATCTGCAGGACTGCAATGTGGAGGCCCAGTTTTCGGCGCGTTGTGGGGGAGGGACCTTGATGGCGGGCCCGGGTTTTACCCTGGACCATAGAATGGACCAATCAGGTGTGAGCTAAATGAACCAATCATGTTCATCTGCTCATTAGTTAATTGTTCCGTGCCAGATGGGCCAATTGGTCCTAAAATGATCCAATCAGTCCCTTAGAATTGAAAATTGTCCAATCCGTAGTTATGAACTAGGGTGGCAGACCCGGAAAGAGGACACATAGCGGGGCAGGAGGCAGCTGGTGAAGTCCGGATGCACACTCCGTTCTGTGTCTCTGAGGAGAGAAGCACCCAGTCGTTGACCACTGTTGAGAGAAGCTGTAGAGCGTCTCAGCTACAAATGTCTGCACCTGCTTCCATTCCTGCTGCTGCAAGGCTTGAAAGGAGCACCAAAGGCCCTGGGCCTGGTGGTATTGGTGTAGCCAACAACTCACAAAGATGTAGTGTAGCTTACAGCCCCTCTGGTGATGGGGTGACCAGCACTACTGGCTAGTGCTGCCCAATACTGCTGACAGGTGGCCAGTTGGCACTTTGTTTCTGGGTCACTATGGAGAGCTGTTAGAAAGTGGTGCAGTTGACTGTCTGGCCTCCAGGGCTGCTGCTTCTGTTGCTGTCTGATACCACATCCAGTGTTGATCAAACCTCCAGACTGACTGCAGGCTGCTTCTTTTTCGAGGTGTTGGTGTCGTAACCCTGCTTGTGAGCACCTCCAGCTTTGGTGAGTTGGGTCCCCACTAGCAGCTCCCCGGCTTGCCACATGCTTTATCCCTCTTTGGCAGGACAGTGCTATCTTGAGTGAGTGGCCTTTTGTTTGGGACTTCTGGACACCGAGGGCAATATATGGGGTGAGATAGGCAGCCATCTGTGGACTTAGAAACTCTTTGGTAAGCAAACTGCATCGTTGCTGTTCCCTGAGCCTGAGTGGCCTTGTAATTTTGTACATGGGTGAAAGCCACAGACAGTGACGTGTCCTCTGTGGGGCACTGTCCTTTCACCTGCTGTCGAGCCCCTCTATCTGTTTTAAGCTGCACTCTAGAAGGAAAGGTGTAATGCAGAGTCTATGACACATGAGGTCGGAGCTGGCATGAACAATGTCAAAAGGGTCAGGTGCAATGACAAAGCTTATCTTGTTTGTTTTATTGAAGTGTAACTGACACGTAGCATTAAAACAGATCCTCAAATAATATTTGGCTCAGCTGTTTCCTCATAACATTGTTTTCGTTATATGTCACTTACAGTTGCAGTTTCTAAGAATCTATCACTAATGTATATGGTAAGTGAGGACTTACCATATATTATATTAGTTTCAGATGTACAAAGTGATCATTTGCATCTGCATACACTGCCAGATGACATCAGCACATAGTTAGGTCTACTGTCATTTTGCAAAGATCCAGAAAACTTTTATGATGAGACCTGTCAAGATCCCTGTACTTGACAACCTGCAAATGTTCACATACATTACAATGTCATGAACCATGCACTTCATCCCTATGCATTATCTATTTTACAACAAATAATTGCACAATAGACGATTCTTCACTTTCACTGGAAGTTTGTAGCTTGTGACCCCATCGTATTTCACCCACCTTCCAGGCCTGCCTCTGGCAACCACCATTCTGTTGTTTGCATCTAGAATTTTGTTTTATTTGTATTGCTGTTATTCCACACAAAAGTAAAAACCACGTGACATTTGTCTTTATCTATCAGATTATCTTTTGACCCAGACCTCTTTGCCCAAAGTCACAGGGTCTAGCCAAAGGAGCTTTAACTAATTATCAATTCAAATAAAAGATAGAGCACTGGGATGTCTGGTAAGGCTGAGCAAACTCAGATAGCCCGGCTGAGTAGCTTGATAACTGGAGGGGTAGATACATAGGGGACATTTATCAAAGCCTGCTCTTGATGTTTTGCTTAATCCGCCTGAGCTATAGGTGCAGAGTTCCACAGAAAAAGCAAGAGAATTTCAGCATAAGTGTGTGAATTCCTACAGTTTTCCATTTTTACATTCATAGAGGCACAAGTGTATCTCAAGCAGAATGAAGGATTGGAGAGGAACTCTGCTATTATTTATGTTTTGTGTGGCTTCCACAACCAGTTGTAGCAAGGCCTCTGATTACATTTAAATGCTGATTATGTGACCCGAAAAGTGTCTATCACAGAGTCGGGAAAGAGAAAGAATGTTCTCTTGCAGCTCAGCACCTTCCTTTCCTCTAGGTACCTGCCCGCCTCCCCACCTGGGCTTTCGGCTGGCTTTGCCTTTACTGGTCTTCCCATCTGCTGTGTTTTGCTTGGGTCTGACTGCCGTGATTTTTTTTTTTTTTTATGGGATCAAAACTATATCTATCCTTTGTTCTGCTGGGTAACAAAAGCTCCTCTGAAAATTTATTCTGAGCCAAGGCATTCAAGAGATTATTCTTTATAGATTATTTTATGCATAGAAATTGTTTGTCTTTGATCAGGGCCATTTAAGATCTTGTCCTACAGCAGTTAATTTTATGATGCAAGTGTTAACACTTGTGTCATGTGGGGTGTGGAGAGATAGTGCCTAGGGTGGGTGATGGGCAGGGCTTCTTTTCTTCTTATCAGGAAGTATTAGAGCATGAAGAGGTGACTAGAGCAATCTTTTGGCCAAAGATCCAGCTAAACTGACTTTGTTTTCCTTTCTGGGCATGGAACTGGAGGTGGGGTACTTGGAGAAAATGGGGGGTGGGATTGCTTTGAATGTTTGAACTGATTCCCACTTGCTAGTTAAGAAATCACCCTGGCATAGCCGTTTGCCGTGGTATTTTTCACACTTTATCTAGCATCCCGTGTCTCTGTTGCCTGAGAACTGTATTTATATTTACACTGTGAAGCGTGAATATGCTGCTGTCCTTTGGGGAAAGGGATTCATCAAATAATCCTTTTGCTTGAGTATTATTAAGTGGACCATGGCACTTCTGCTTGTTTTTGCTCAGAGCCCTTGGGACATGTGAGGTGGCCTTGTCTAGTTCAGTGGGTTTCTGTAGGGTGAGCCAGATTTAAAGAAACATAAATTCAGTTGAGAGAGAAGGTAACATGGCATAGCTGAATAATGGGCTCTAATAGGCAAACCAAATAGTTAAATGCAAGATGCTTGCTGCATGCTAAGACTTAAGGAATGCATATTCAATGCAATGCATTATTAAATACAACATTGAGCATATGGGTACCCACAATTAATGTATATAAATAGCTGATAAAATTGCTCAGTATTAGAAAGCTAGCGGCAAAAATGACCTCATATGTCAAACAGACAAGTAGGCAGCTACCATTTTCTTTGTACACCTTACAGATGATAAATTAGTTTTATGGTCTGCATGGGGCCCTTATCACACAACAACACCAAGTGCATGATAAAGAAAAAAAATGCCTCTGCTCAAAAATCGAACTGGAATTTGGAGTCCCAGCGGAGCTCATTTTTTAAATGTAAAGAATTTTAGCCTGCTTCCTTTGGAGAAGATTTATTGTGGCCAAGAGAAATGTAGATCTTGGTTATGTGTTTTGATTAAAACTTGATTTTTGTTTTTATTGACACCGGCTAGAATGTGAATCCGTCATAACTGGCTGCCTATTGATTGAGAGCAGTTTGCTCCAATGGGCACAGGACAGGAAAAAGAAGGAGTCCTGACTTTTATTTCCAGTTGTTCTACTAACAGGAAAAGCTGACCTTGGATAAAATTTTGTAACTCTTTACTAGTTCTCTTTGCTCTGTATAATTCCCTGTAAGCTGATGAATAAACACTCTGTTTTAAGTACATAGGATGCAGGAGAACAGTTTTTCGATGGATAGTTGAAGGAGATGGGCTAATTTTTGTGAGCATTACAAAGGGCAAACATGACAAATGGCATTATTGTTGTGTCTGTGTCTGTGTTTGTGTGTGTTGAGTTAGTCAATATTGATTTTTTTTAAAAAAAGATTTATGTATGCATGTAAGTACTGGGGTACAGGCCAGAGGTGTTGGGGGTGGGATTGAGAGGACTTACTAGAAACAGAGAGTGGGGAACAGTACAGGCAGATTGACCAAAATACACTGCTGAGGGGAGCACCGGTGGGTGGGACAGGAGAGGTCTGCTGTGCCATGTGGGTCACTTCCCTGGGCAGGGATCAAACTCTTGCTTAGTGTGGACGGCTCCACAGTGCTGCACTTTAACTCCTTGTACCACCAGGGAGTGCCCCTGATGTCTTTTTAAAAATCTGATAGAAATCCAGAAAGAAACCAGGCTCTGTGAAGGGCTTTGTGTTTTCTCTCAAACTTCCTTAAGCTCTCCCTCTTTGATAAACATAAAAGATCTCATGTGTTTCTTTCCTACAATTTGAAACTTTGAGATTCAAACTAAATTAAATATTGTGACTGAAATCAGTTACTATAATAGGACAGAAAGCTTTTTTTACTTCCAAGAGGCAGGAGACCCCCATCCTCCCCAAACTCTAGCCCCCTGAATCCCTGCTTTGCCAGGCAAGGATCTCCTTTGTATTATTTTCACATCAAATCCCATCTTTTGTCTCACATCAGGCAAGCATTGGAGTGTGTCTGCAAGAGAAATCACTTCTCAGCCTCTAGGGTGTGGCTGAGACTTCAGAAGTGGCTCAATTCCTAGCTCAGGATGTCACTGTCAGAGAGGGGCAGAGTGACAAAGGGGTAGTTAGAGGCACAAAGAGGAGCAGCTTCAGGAAGAGTCTTTCCTTTATTCTCCTGTCTCTCTCCACCATTGTGTCATTCACCCCCTAAAGTCCCCTAGGATAATGATCTTTTAAAATTTCTTTTTAGAAAGCTTACTTAATTCCTGCACATAATTAGGAGGAATGTTAACTGTCTTCGCTTCCCACATGGTAACTGGAAATGAAGTGTCTGGATCCTCTAAGGAACTAAGCGGTGTTCACAGGGAGGTCCCACGCTTGTCCACTAAGGGCACGTCCAGGGAAAAGCCTTTGAGACCTTTCCCACCAAGGTGTTATCACTATAGTCTCTGCAAAGCTTCCTAGGCATTTTGATGTCAGGTTTCCAATGAAATCTCCAGAGTAAATATATGTTTTGCCTCAGGGTGTAGCTTTTTTTTTTCTTTTTTTTTTGGTCCCCTTTTTATAGTGTGACAATAGTGTGTTGGCATCTGGTTATCAGGCTGAACACTGAGCAAATTAAGTATTTCTTCTTGGCCTCCTTATTGCCAATGTCTCTGGTATCTCATTCATCGATACATGCATTCCTTCTGTGTGTGTTTATCTAGCAGCCACAGTGTGAGGGAGTGGACTGCAGATACCTCATAACCTCACCTGTCTCCACACCAACCCCATTTCACCCTTCCTCACCAGTTCCACCATTTTCCTGTGCTTATACTACTTAACAGCTCTACTAAAAGTCACAGAGACTCTGAATCTTGTTCATGTAGTTTCCCTGCCAGAACTGTCTTGTTCCTACTTCATGAAACCTTCCCTAGACCCCCACACTAGGTCCGATATTCCTCCATTTCAATGAATCCCTGGTAAGCTTTACTACTGGAGCTGTTTTGTTGCGTTTACTCGCCTTTGCATTATATGTTCCTTGGAAGCAGAAGCCATCCTCACCATACATCCCCAACACAGACATAGCCAACACCTAATAAATGTTTTTGACCAAAGGGATGCAGCCACAGAGGTCTGCAGAAGAGTGACTGGAGATTCGAGAGGAGCAGCTTTACTTCCCCTTGATGCTACAGGTTAGAGGGCTTAGTTGTGCTGTTTGCAGTGACAGAGACTGGAAGTCTAAGAGAGTAATGAGTGTCTCCACTCCAACTCCCCGTCCTGGGAGAAATGGAAGCAAGTTGTGACTCCCAGCGCGCCCTGGCTTCCTGAGTGGGTTACTGGGACCATCTGTGGTGCAGGGCTGAGGAATAGACTGTTAAAGACAAACAGATGGACAGGGTGGGGGTCAGGGGGTGGACTTCTGTTTCTATAGGGGCTTTGTGCTTCTGCTCCTTCAGTCCATTTGCCCCTCTTGGTGAGGGTTCTGGGAGATCCTACTTCTCCCCGGAACCCAAGTAACTTTTTCATGCCTAGCACGTGAGCAGGCACATGATCCTGCTTTTTGGAGGGATTATGGCAGCTGCCTTTTGACCTCAGTGGGATTCAGTTCATGGGTCTATGTTATACTTGGGATCTTCTCTCCTTTTAGCCCTATGGGTCCTGCGCAGCTTCTCACTTGTGTTTCCTGTGGGGAAGTTGCCTTAGATTCATTCTCCTGGCCATTCTGCTTTGAGTCCTGTCTGTATGGAAAAATGGTTACCCACAAGGTCATAGTTGATTTTGTAGTATGGGAGGAGCCTGTATTTTGAAATACTTCTCTCCCTTTCTCCCTCTCTCTGTTCCCTTTGAACCTCTCATGGATTTTCTTTGCTCTTAGGTTTATTGTATAGGCATGAACCCTTAGAAAGGGCAACATTATTTTTAACAGTTTGGGGTCTCTGGGTATCCCTAGATTTTTTCCCCCAATAGCCAAAGAAGTAATAATCATAGAGAGTCTTTTACCTACCAAATATTTAAAACACAGTTATTTGTGGGCTTCTGCTGGAAGCTGATTCCAATGTATATTTGTTATATATAATCACATCCCAATATCATTTGCAATATAAATGTTTGCCACAGTTTTATTAGATGATGCACATACACACTGTTAAATCCCTAGGACTGATAAAGAAGAAAAGGTTGTCCATTCACCCTTCCCTTGACTGCTAGATCAGGGAAGTGCATTAAGACCCCACCTAGGAGACCTACGTGGATTGCTTCTGTAACTGCGCATGTAGGGCCATAGGCCAGTTGTCACTGGCCGTAAACATAGGTTTACTTAGAGGAAACAAAGCTGAATGAATAAAGTCATTTGGTAGATGTGCAACTCTGTTCATTTAAAAATAAAGCAGGGCCCTCCCTGGTGGCACAACAGGTTAAAGCACAACACTGTGAAGCCGTCTGCAGCCACTGCAGTACAAGTTTGACCACCAGCCAGGGAGGTGACCCACATGGCAAGGCAGACCTCTCCTGAGCCATCTACTGTTTGCCTCAGCAGTGTATTTCAGTACATCTGTCTGTTCTGTTCCAACTCTGTCTGTGGTGAAATCTCTCACACCCACACATGTTTGGCCTGTAACCCTCTTCTTGTATGCGTAATTAAATAAAATCTTTAAGAAAAAAAAAATGAAAATAAAGCAGGCCCTTCTAGAGGCTGTTAAACTTTCCAGCTACTTAATATTGCTTAGATCAGAGGATTCTCAGGCTGTGGCTGAATAGAGAAGAAAAAAATCCAGGAATTCCACACAAATGGTCTTTTTTTTTTTTTTTAAAGATATTTCTTGAGTTTATTCAGCTAGTGGAGCTGATTTTGAAAGGAAATGATACCCCAAGTGGGTATCCTCTCAGTTGTTAGCATCATAGTGTTGGAAAATGGACAGATGCATTGAGATAAAGTGATAACATTTCTACCCTTTATGTCAGTTTACCCTCAGGCGCTGTCTCCTCTGCCCACAGCTTTTGGGTCCTAGAGACACTTATAAAGGGACAAAATACTTTGTCCTTATTTGTTGGTAAAGTCTCTCCAGAAACTGCCTCTGACTAGGGGTTAGGGATTGGTTTCTTTCCCCTAAATGAGCACATAGACACACATGCAAAAAGTAGAATTTATGTCTCTGAATATGGCTTCTAAGGAGGGAGTAAACCTCCTGAATTTAGCAATCAAATTTGTTAAGGCTTCTCTAAAGCCTAAACTTCCAATTAACAAGCAAATCATCATCAGACAGCCAGTGAATGGCAAATTCATTCCATTCAACATCTTTTCAAAAGTGGATTTTGTGCACTTATCTCCATGAAAACCCAGCAGGAAGATTTTCCCTGGGAGTGCTCCTACATCTGCCTGTTTTTAATGACGGTAATGGCAAGCAATATTCTACAATTACTCTGGCGATCTCATTTCAAGCATACAAATCATATTATTGAAGAGCCCAGCAAAAGCCATTTGTTCCTTGGAACCACCAGATAAGTTCTGTGGGGCGAGCAAAGGCCGCTTAGAGGAGGCCAGGCCTTGTGTCTCCTAGCCTCTATGGCACAGTGCATACATTTGCCTCGAAGGTCAAAAAAGATTGCTGATACAGAGACATCAAAGAAGATGTGAAACAAAAATTCCATTCCTAAGAAGTCCTTCTTTTCAATTCGTTAATGAAAGATTAGCTGTGTAACTCATTTACCTAATTAAAAAATCACATCTAAAGAAAAATGTAGAGCTAGAACAAGCACAGGCTGCCGGTCAAATTCGTGAAGTCAAAGTCAAGGCCCTGCTCAAGAGCAAGAACTTTTTAAGTATACCACAAATGTCCCGATGTCTTTCCCAGTTTTCTTTACCTTCTGATTTACTCATCTGAGCTAAATGGGAGACATTCTTCTTCTACATGTATGTGCAGATCTCATGAAATATATAATCTCACAGTTTCCCTATATCAAGATCTTTGAACCTCTCCCCCCGCCTTCCATCCAAGCCACTTGATCATTTCTGGTTGTGGCTGGCTCTATGATGCCCAGATCCCCATTCAAGAATAAAGGATTATTCGGAGAGTGGTGCTAAAAAGGGTATCTTGCTATCAGCGTCCTTTGAAAATTGTCTTCAGCATCCCTTCAGCATCCCATCTTCAGAGTTCTCTGAAGGGCGTGCTGAGATTTGTTTTGAGACTTCACCTGTGTTCAAATTGTTCCTCCACCCAGTTTTGCTTCGCTCTGTAAGTTGTACTTTCCTTCATGAGTGCTGTTCCCAAGAGCACCCCTGGCAAATCTCATCAACATTGAGGTCCATTCCAGAGTCAAGGCAACATGAGACTTGGATGAATCTGCCATAAAAATACTTCATTCTTTTAGGGGAAGTTGTGTAGTCTGTTAAAATTCCAATACTTGGAATTGCAATTTTTAAATCTCTTATACTTCAGTGTGAATGAATTTCGGATATTTTTCCATAGGATATTTCTTGGTTACCAGGAATAGGTAACCATAAGCATGTGTTGACATCAGGATAAAGATGAAGACTCACATGTCTGCTGATTCAGAGAAAATTTCCAACAGTCTTTTATATTTTCCCCAAGTATTTAACTTAAGATTTTTTAGTAGTAAATGGCAGGGAACCCCTCAGTGTATTTCAAGAAGGGGGCAGTTGTTTTAAGGAATCTTTGGTCACAAAGGTTTATGCAGCGTCATAGCATCCAAGAAAAAGCATTCAGGGCAGCAACTCTCTCATTTTGGAGTTTGTGGACTGCAGGAATTTTGTAGCAAGACTTTTGCATCATCATGGCACCACTCTGCCCTTAAAGTGACGTAGGTCCTCTCTGCATGAAGGTGCTGTTCTCCTGTTACTATGGACTGGCCTAGCCTTCCACATATCTGCGTTTTCACTTTCAGCTGATTTGTAACTTAATCTTGCACACAAATTCACATGAGCTCTTCTTTACATATTATCTCTATGCAAGCTGTCAACTTTCTTTACCTTTTAATTCTGATTCTCTTACTAGCATCTAAGATGAAGAATCTGAGCCTCAGCTCAGCTGTTGTTCAGCAGGCTGCTGATAAGCTCATGAGCTGGCTGCTTGAGTGTCCAGTTCCTATGTCAACCATCCACACTTTGAGGGCTAGGGAACAGTGATGAGTATGAGAGGTGCTGGCTTCAGGCTGTGTAATCCACAGGGAGGGGCTGAGTTTCTCCTTAGGTGGTGATATAGGTGGGCAGTTAGTACAGTCTGCCCATCTAGCGCACTATCACTGCCCTTATAGCGATATTACATATTTCTCATTTGAACATATTTTTAAAGATTTATTTATTTATGCATACAGAACTGGGGTACAGGCCAGTGCACGTTGGTGAGAGTATTCACTGAAGACAGAGTGGGAGCAGAACAGGCAGATCTACTGAAATACACTGCTGAGGGGAGAAGGGGGAAAGACAGGAGAGGTCTGCTGTGCCATGTGGGTCACCTCCCAGGCCTGGGATGGAATTTGCGCCGAAGCGGCTGAGGCTAGCTTTTGCAGGGTTGCATTTTAACCCATTGTGCCAGCAGGGAGGGCCTCATGTGGACAGTTAAGGCTGTAACCTTACAAATGATGGAGTGGCTTGCTGTATATTGCTCTATTTAGCTGAAACACTTCAGTAGAACTATCAACAAACTAGCCTAATGAGATCCCAATTGAACTGAAGACTTGATGTTGCAAAAAACTTAAGCAGTGATCCTTGTTCTCAAAGATCTTAGTCCTTTTGGCTGTATAAACAGAAATTGATCATAATACAGTGACATTTGTAAATGATAACATTCTTTTTACCAATACTAGATGCATGGTTCAGAAGGAAAGGGGAAAGAAACCAACAAAATGACTCACCTTCACTGGCCCACTGTTGTAAAATAGGAGAACAGAAATAATCCTCTGGGTTAGCATAAATGAGACAGTGGTGGGAATTACAGGTTAATGGAGATATATAATTTCAACAAACGATACAACTTTAAGAGGATATTTTAGACCTGAGAAACTATGACAAGGGAAAAACCCAGCTATTGTAGAAATGATGCAGAAAGTGAGAAAGGATGATGGCAGATAATACCAAAGTGGGAAATTAGCAACCCGTGTTCAAGTCCACTATTCTTGCTTCCAGACTACAAGAAGAACCTATTGTAGAAATTGTTATTTATTCCAATATATCCACTTTGGGCAGCACAATTTTGGCCTGAGTCACAGGTAGGCAACAATTCTTTCAAACAGTTTCTTTAACTCTTGGGAGGTTCTTTCACTTGGGAATTCTTAAGAAGGCACATAAGTTAGGCTGAGGCTAAGAGAATATACACCATGATACATGAACTTTCTTACTGTTCTTTTCATTTTAGTTAAGCAGAGAGAATATTTTGAGCTATACAGGGGATATAATGTGGTTCTAGTTACTTTTTTTTTTAATATTTATTTATTCATACAGAACTGGGGTACAGGCCAGAGATGCGGAAGGTGAGAGGATTCACCAGGGACAGAGTGGGGAGCAGAACAGGCAGATAGACGAAGTACACTGCTGAGGGGAGCAGCAGGCCGGTCAGGAGAGGTCTGCCTCTCCATATGGATCACCTCCGGGGCAGGTGGGAATCGAACTCATGCGAAAGTGGCTTTAGCTTCTCAGTGCTGTGCTTTAACCTGCTGAGCCACCAGGGAGGGCCCCTCTAGTTACTTCTTAAAAGTTAGAGAAATGTTAGCTTGTTAAAATTAGGATAGATTTTCTCTTTAAATCCAGTGTTTATTTTTCAGTTTTCAGATTCTGCTAATCCTTTTTTTGTATCCTTTTAGTGGCAGTTTATACTGGGTTTAATTTCATTCTATTGTCCCATAGGCAGGCAGTATCAATTGTAGCATATGAAAAAATGCTCAAAGTTGCCTTCAGGCAAAGCAAAGCTTAAGGGGATTTGGCTCCTTGGTGACATGCTCAACAAATTCTTGACAGTAGAGTGTATCTTCTTTTGTTTGTGAGGTTCTGTGGCTCATTGTTGAGCTCTCTGTTCCAAATGCCTTGGATTTGCTAGGCTTCTACCCATCTACTCAGAGTGTGCAAATGGGAGGAAGGGTTGTTCATTTGCCTTTTTATCATGTTTGCCTTTTTTATCAAAAAATAACTCACAGGATAGAATTCTGAGCTGAAAACAGATTTCAAGTGTATACAGCATCCCATTTCCTGTGAAACCACTAGAAACTTCTTTGGCTACAGTATTTTAGAATCTTTTCCATGAACAAAAGGCATCCATTAAATGTTTGTTGACTTGAATGGTGTTTTCATCTAAGAAGTTCGAACTTCTTAGATGAAAGTCTATCTTAGATGGAGGCTACTAAGCTTTCTGAGCAGAGCATTTCATGATTTATTTACCTATAAGAACTCTGCATGATGTAATACAACAGTCATAGCAAACTTTTAATAGCACTTACAATGATCCAGGTTCTTCTTTGAGAATTTTATCTATATCATCTCAGCTAATCCTTACATTAATCTCATGCAATAAAGTATATTACTATCTCCAGTTTACAATTAAGGAAATCAAAATAGAAACAAGTTCTTTTTAAATGTCACAAATGGATTCAAATTCTAGTATTTTGACTCTAGAGTTCATACTTACTATGGGCAAAGGACAACTCAGAAGTCACTGGGATAGTAATTAAGAGATAACAACAGTTCACATCCTTGATTTTGTTCCTTAAGAATCTGTGTGTGATAGTGAAAATAATTCAGTAATTGTAGAAGTTTGTTTTCAGAAGACAGGGGCTACTGGTGTTACTCCAAGGCTCTGCATCAGCATGTCAACCTGGCTGACAGCTTGGCCACCACAGCTATCCCCAGACACATTAGAATTGCTTACAGCATCTGTCTTCTTGGTCTTTGAGCACCTGAGTTACATTCTGAATGGTCATGAAAGAGTCATAGAGCAAGTCCTTCAGCCATCACCCCTCACTGAGCTGCCACAATTTCTTAAGACATAGAGAGTCAGGGGAAGTGTTGATTCTGTTCTCCTGAATGCAAGTTCAAATAACCACTGACCTTTCCTACCTTGCCCTCCTCCTTTTTCCTGTGACTTCTCAGAGCAACTCTTTCAAGTCTCTGAGGGCTCACAATGAAAGGTTTTGGTCATGGAAGAAAGACAGCTCTGAAGGTATGGAGCTAAATATTCTTGTTCATTGTTTTTTCTTAAGACTTAAAACCAAATGCACAGTTCTTTTCATCAGGAGCTATACTCTCCTTGAGAAGACAAGATTATTAAAGAACGCTAAGAGTCTCTCTGTGCTCTAGGAGTCACTTCTTTTTATCTTTAATGGGAACCAAATATCTTCAGTGTCAAAACCATAACAACATAGAATGCAGTAAGCTGGTGGCCACAGACATAATGTGTTAATGCAAGCTTGGGCAAATCAGGTCTGGAAACCCAATAAAGAGTGATTTGATGAATGACTTCTAGGTGCTAACCCAAAACACCAATTTATTTACACAAAATGGCTTAAAAATGTCAGATGTGCAGGGTCCCCTCCATTTCTAACTCTGAAATTTTGACTGTTTGACAGATTTTTAATTTGATGATTTTGTGCCTTGACACATTTTGCATTTATGATCAACCCTTTTCTCTTTACTCTGATCCTTTTGTTTGGCTCAGTGGCCAGCAGGATAATCTGGCTTTTGGGCTCTTAGACTGGGAAATGATAGTCTCCTCTCTGAATCTGTTGGGGCTCCGGGGTCCTGAGGGACTGTGAGGTTCTTGACTTCTACATAGAGGAGGATCTATGCAGCACGCAGTACACGTCTTAGAAATGAAGCTTTGTTAGGAGACAATACCAGCACACCCTGGAGAGGGAGTGCTGGCAGATTGAGAGGAGAATTCCATGCCAAATCTTAAGGCTGCTGATATAAATATTTGCTTAGTTTGAGGGGGCGGGGACTCACAAATGAGCTCCTGGATAAGGAGTGACCTCTTCTATTTAACAAAAGGGGTAAGAACTTACCCTTTTTATAATGAGATTTGGCCAATTTTGTTTATCAAAAGCATCTGACCCCCCTAATCTTTTGTTTAGAAGTTTTACAAGTAGTGACACCAGGTGTGAGAAAAGCTAAGAGTGTTTGCATGAAACTAACAGTGTTTTGAGCCAGTTTGTTCTAAAATGTGGATAGATGTTTTTCAGAAATACTGAATAGGGAATGGGGTTGTAGTCATTGTGCTAAATTCTTCTTCTGACTCAAATTTATGAGAGGTATGAGAAGGGGCAATATAGAAAATCAAGGAGGAGCAAATTTCATTAAACTCAAGATGAAAGTTTGATTATGTTGCTAAACTCAAGAAAACAAATCTAAAAGCAGACTTAGGTTGCCCCCAGTAAATGGATTTCTTTCTATAGCTGGCTTTTGCCTTACTGCTGAGTGGAGAAGTGAAGGAGAGGTGCTGATGATTTTAAAGGACATGGAAAAGGAGAGAGATTTTGAACAAATGGGTCCCCTTTTTTTACTTTACATATCTTGTATTATCCTTTTGATATTTCTTATTTACTGCATTATCAGTAGTTATTTTTCATGTATGCATATTTTGATTCCATATTTTATAGCAAGCTCCTGATGGGCAGAAATCTATATATCCCACACAATGTATACAGATTGTCTAGAACATCTCAAGAGCTTAGTGAATACTTGTGATGGATTGATCAAGACAGGTCATTAGGACTCACTGCTATGAGCTGTCGTTAGCTGCTTTGAGCAGATGGTGTGGTTTGACCACTTAATACAGACATTATACGAGAAGAGGAACTTTCCCAGTTATGACTAGGAGGCAAGACAGTGGAACTTGGACTCTGCATTATGGTCATGTTAGATCACATTAGTCTGTTCACAAAAGGGAACTTGGGTAGCACAGAAAAGGCACATCAGAAAAAAATGCCTTCTTTGTCCATTATCATTATCATATGATGACACTATACCTGTAATTTTAAATCCAATAGTATTTTTTTTTTTTTGGAAGATTCAGAAACTATCAGCAAATGTTTCCTTTCTCTGACCAAATAAGAACCTTAAATTAGGTAAGTCAGTTCAAAAAGTTCATTATTTAGGGTAAGGTTTTTCATTTATATATTATTATGCTATTGACCAGATAACTGTTTTTGAAATCTTTATTGAATACTTCAGCCCACAGTGGCCTCTCTCTAATCTGATCTCATGTAATTCAAATTACTTGAATCCTTCATTTTAGCATTTGATCATATACAGTTACATATAAAGTATATTTTTATTTTTTATGCTGTAATAGACATAGGTATTCCTTCTCATTTCTGTTTTGTACCCCCAGAATCGCCTAGCAAAGAGATCATATATAGTGAATATTCAAAGTATAGATTTTGGATTAAATGGTAAACAGGAGTTGTATGAGTCCTTCTTTGGAACCTACAAAATTATTTAGCTGCAAGCTTTTAAAAGGCTCTCCATCTGTTCGAAGTATAATTTTTCTTAATTTCAAAATAGTATCGTTCAAGTTTTGTTTGTTTAATAAATATTTATGGCATTTGATGACCATTGTTTTTAAGATGAGGGCTATGTGTGTAGCACACTGAATGTAATAAATTAATAAGCAAAAAATAAAACAGCAGCTTCCAAGTAGGATGTCTTTGGCTCATTGCTCTTTAATATTAAGCTCAAAAATGGAAGCTGCAGAGCTCAGGAAATAGTAATGGGCTGAGGGGGCCTCTTGCCAGAAGGTTGCCAATTCACAAGTAGTGAGTCTTTACCTTCTGATGACTTTTTCATGGTCTGAAAAGAAGGTTTTGTCTAATTCCTCACTCCAGTGTGTGTGTGTGCAGTGTGGGGGTGGACATGCAGAGCCACCTTTTAAAGCTGAATTCCTAAAATTACATATGTAAGAATCCTGAGGGAAGAGTCATTCTACTCTCTTCTCACCAGAGATGAAGTCTGTGCTCAACATAGGATAACCCTGTAGTGAATTACCTTCTTCATTGATGACCAATTTCACTGGAAAATACTGGCTTATGAAGGAATCCACTTAGACTAGTGTGATCATAAAACTAGAGCTTTTCTGTCCTTTAATTTATACTTAGTTCTCTCATTCACTTGACTAGATTCTTGACTAGCTTTCTCTCTCTAAAGTGTTTTGAGGTTGACGTTAAAGCCAACAGTTATTCTTAGAGCCAAAACTTTTCTACTTCTTTAAGAGGTGATTCAGTACCATCACTACAGGGCTTCATTCCTCCAAAATCTAGCTTTTGTAACTTTCAAGTTCCCAGAGTGAAGACCTTTGACATCTCAAAGCTGTCAACCTGATACTTTTTAGCGATGTTGATAAAAGCCACTAAACAACAATGACAAGCCCCTGAAATAGATTCATGGGTTTGTGGTGGTTAAGAGCTGTATTTGCTAAAAATAAAGCTGCTTCTGCTCCCTCCATCATCCTTTTTTCTGCTAGACTATAATTAAAGTCCACATCTGAATTTCTTATTGAGCAGCAAAGTCCCATGAGTGATTGGCATCTGGCATCCAAAAATATTCCACAAAGAACAGAATTCTCAGTGGCACATCTGACAGGCTTGGCTCACTTTCAGTGCTCCTGGCTTCCTGATGACTGGCAAACCAATGGATGAACAGGAAGATTGCTTCAGCCAATATCAATCAATCAGTTGGTTCTTCCATCAATGGCTGAAATCAATTTCCCATGCTTTCCCTTCACTTATCCCACACTGGCACATGAGGGAAGAATGATAGGAGAAAAATCAACCCCACTAATTGGAACACATTTTGCCTTGCCAGTGCTGGGAAAAAGGGACCCAGCTTGGTTGGGAAAATGTGATTCCCTGGTGAGACCAAGAATTGCCCTTGCCTGCTGGTCCAAATAGCATTAGATTTTGCATAGGAATTCCACCCAATTAAAGGACTTTTGTGATTCCCTGGAAGGGAGAGATTAGTTTTATGGAGGAGGGAAGAAGCTTTCCCCATCATTTTGTTTTTCATGTTTGTGCCATTTGCATGAAAACTAGACAATGTGTGATTGCACATGGGTTACTTCTCATAGAATCCTAAATAAGAATGTGTTGGACAATGAGAGGCATTTTTTCCTCTGAGCAGTCAAATAAACCTAATCATATGAATATACAATGAGATAAAGCACCAATCTTGCACCAAAAGGTTTTATGATTTTAAGTAGACTTGTGCTAAACTCTTATCATAATTGTAATTAGAAAGAGCGGGCCAGTTTCCTGCTGGCTGTGCTCACATTTGACATGTGAACAGTATGAGGTTAGATGCCTGTGCTGAATTCTTAATTTGCATTAGTTTAGAGTTGTTTGCTGGGTTGCAAGTTAAGAGTTCATATGGAATAATGTTAACTCTGCTGAAAACAAGTATATTATCATTTCCTATTTACTAGAGGCAGTATTTCAACCTTTCATTGTGCAAAAGTGTTGGTATACATGCTAATAGATAATAGAATGACCTATCAAAAGGAATCCAGATATATAAAAATATAATCTTAGGATTAAGAAATAATTGAAATGATTTGAGATGCATGAGATTCATCTGGTGATATCAGTGGTTGTGGCATAAATTTGTGCGGTTAATCAAACTCATTTCCTAGGACTTGCATTATCACTGTGTGGCAAAGCAAGTCCTAGGAACAAAACAACAGCAAAAGAAAGAAAAAAGAAAACCAACAACAAAGGTAGAAAAATCCAAGACAGTCATTCTGATGGGGAAAAAACCACAGAGATGACTTCAGAAGCAAGTAGAAAGTAGAATGCCAGTTAGAGATGTTTCTGCACAGGGGACTGATAAACCAATACCAATTTATGTTTCAATTCTATCATTATGTGTGTTTCAAATAGCTTTTGTCTTCAACAAAAGGCAATATTTGACACAGATGCTGAGGACAGGTATTATATATCATGTAAGAAGACCATTTTTCTATTCTTACACTACTAGAAAGATGAATGTTGGATCTAGAAAAGCAAATGCTGTAGTTCTCTGTCTTCAGATGGAGAAATTGTGAACCAAGAAAATTAAGGTGTGGATACAGAGTCCCATAGGGCATTATGAAAAATCAAAACTGGAATATTGGCCCCGTGGACCTAATCCAGCTGTACTTTCTGAATTGCACAATGATTAGAAGTATGATAATAAATAGACTATGAAAACGTAGAGTTGCCTTTTTTACTTTGCATTAATACCATGAGGTACCATCATATTTACTTGAAGCAGTGATTTGTTCAAACTGTCTTGTTTTGTGTTTAAGTCTAAACTTACTAGAACTAATACATTTTCAGTAATTTTGTTAGTTGTTTGATGATATCATGGTAAACTTTAGATCCACTGTGGGACAAGTTAGAATCCACCATCTCAAGTAAAACATTTGCCAAATATTGACTAGAGGTATAGTTAGGGAATGTAGAAATCTGTTATCAGACCAAGGTAGAGTGATAGTTGAGATGTTTACTTGCATAAGTATTCCAAGCTAATACCTTATACCAAAAGCTTGTTCAGTATGGAAGAAACAGTGAAATTCTACTGCTTTAATAAAGTCTCATAAAAATAGCATCATCTAGGCCCTCCCTGGTGGCGCAGCGGGTTGAAGCACTGCACTGAGAAGCTAAAGCCACTTCCGCATGAGTTCGATTCCCGCCTGCCCCGGAGGTGACCACATGGTGTGGCGGACCTCTCCTGACCGGCCTGCTGCTCCCCTCAGCAGTGTACTTCATTGATCTGCCTGTTCTGCTCCCCGCTTTGTCTCTGGTGAGGTCTCTCACCGCCCCTGAGCCTCTGGCCTGTACCCCAGTTCTGTATGCATAAATAAATAAATCTTAAAAAAAATAGCATCATCTATCAGAGACTGAATAAAGTCATGTTAAGTATTGGAGAGATGTGTTCTGGCTCTGGAAATGAAGAGAGATGATTTCTATTCTTCATGTAGGATGCACATGTCATTCTCTCTTAGAGCGGCCTAGGAAGGAATTCTGAAACAAATTTCCTCAAGTGAAAAGTTCAAATCCGTCCCTGGACAGCTCTTGGTTTCTTTGTCAATGGGAATGATATTTAGAGAAGGAATCTATTTTAGGACTGTCTGGAGAGACAAAATCTTGAGATATTCTGAAAGTGAGAGAATCACCTGTCTTAAAGGAAGTGGGATATTGAGTGGTGAGCTGGGACTGGCAGTCAGGGGCTTGGGAGGCTAAATGTACATATGTCTTCCCAACTTACCATCCTGTAACAATACTCTGGAAGCTTAAAATCAGTTACTATGAAACTGTTTACACCATAAAAAATGACAAACACTAAAATCAGAGTTTTTAAAATTTTTTAAAAAATTAAAAAACTTTTCTTCTGAACGATATTTTAAGATTTAACCATTCATATCACTGGGTATTAAAGTATATGAAAATTAAAAGCACAGACAGCAATCAAATTTTATTCAGAAGTGTTATCTTCTTATAAGGTTATTCTTTTAAAATCATTTTATTTAATTGATACAATTATGAAGTAAATGCATGATAAGACTAGAATTATGACGTAGTGTTGTACAGAAGAACATGAGAATTCTCTCAGTGTATAAGGGTATCTAATGGAAGAGATGGCTATGACCGTGGTAGACAACTGGACTGTTATTTAGCCACCCATTATTTAAGATTATTTAACATACTTTTTTTTTTTTAAGATTTTTTTATTCATATAGAACTGGGGTACAGGCCAGAGATGCAGAGGGTGAAAGGATTCACCAGAGACAGTGGGGAGCAGAACAGGCAGATCGGCGAAGTACACTGCTGAGGGGAGCAGCGGGCGGGTCAGGAGAGGTCTGCCACGCCATGTGGGCAGCTCCAGGGCAGGCGGGGATCGAACTCATGAGGAAGTGGCTTTAGCTTCTTAGTGTTGTGCTTTAACCCACTGCACCACCAGGGAGGGCCTATTTAACATACTTTTTAAGACCTACACTTTAACCTAAAAAATGACAGAGATTTTAGGAAATGCAAAAGATATACAAGTTTGACATGAGTTTTTTTTGTCAAGTAAAAAATACTTGGAGAGCAGGCATATTAGAAAAGGCACACACCATACATATAGTAAGAATTGAGAGGAAATATTGAGAGCTAAATATTGGGTATTATCAGACAAGGGCGAGACTACAGCACAATCTTTTTTTTTTTTTTTTTAATTTATTCACACAGAACTGGGATACAGGTCAGAGGTGCAGGGGCAGTGAGAGGATTCACCAGAGACAGAGAGGGGAGCAGTGGGCGGGTCAGGAAAGGTCTGCTGTACCATGTGATCACCTCCCAGGCAGGTGGGTATTGAACTCATGCTGCAGTGGTTTTAGCTTCTTAGTGCAGTGCTTTAACCCGCTGGGCCACCAAGGAGGGCCCAAACATAGAAAATTTTCATAGACATTTCTGTAAGAGTGAAGGGTAGATGGGAAACAGTGTCAGAAAGACTGGGATATAGAAAGAAGAAGGGAGGAGTGGAGGAAGGAGGAGAGTAAAACAAAGTTAGAGAATCAGAAATGGGCCAGTTACTCACTGCCAGGCGTGATATAAAA
The DNA here is from genome assembly GCF_000260355.1 of Condylura cristata. Classification (NCBI taxonomy): domain Eukaryota; kingdom Metazoa; phylum Chordata; class Mammalia; order Eulipotyphla; family Talpidae; genus Condylura; species Condylura cristata. The sequence continues at coordinate 26,043,964 of NW_004567117.1, read as the reverse complement.
TAGTCCTTATATGTAGCATGTCAGGTGTTACCCAAATCATGGTGCAGATACTTTTTTTCATAGATGAGGAGACCCAGAGTCAGATGGGCTCTCTAAAATTGCAAAGTTACCAGGGGTAGAGATTGGAGCCTCATTCAACTCTTCTGACTCCAGGACAGACTCTTGCCACAGCACTCTCTCTTTTTTATTTTACTTTTCCTACATCATCGTTCATTTTTGTACAATATTTGATTTCTCCTCTCAGGTGTAATCACCAAAAGTCTACCATTATCTATCACTGTCCATGTCTTATGAACATCAACAGTTTCCCTAAGGTAAGTCTTTAGTTAAGTGCCAAGAGAAGGAAACACAAGTAGAGACATGGGAGGTTAACCCAGCTGCACCCAGTCAAGTAAACATGTAACAATGACTTGATCTAGTATGGACACTCTTCCAAGTCTGGGGAAAGGTTAAAGTTAAGAAAGGTTAAAGGTTAATGCAGCGTCACTCCATTATTGGCTGAAAGGACACCAAGGGTGAATAGCCATATGTCAGAGAAGGAAAGAAGTTACAGTCATTGAAATGAAAGGAGACCAAAGATTCAACTAAAAGAAAGCCTGAGCATTATTATGAACTATACCTCTAAATCTTTCCCAAATGACAGCATTACTGCAAGTTAGCTCACCAGGGAACTAAGGCTACTTCTGACAGAACTACACAATCCCCTGGTAAAGATAAATGGGGTGTAATTTAAGTAGTCCCAAACTTTTCTGCAAGCTTCGAGATCACTTCACATTGTTGGATTGGTTCATAATGGCCTGGACTGTATCCTAAAAATACCATTGGGAGAGACTCAAGCGGACTGGCCAGGCTAGAAGAGGAAAATGAAGCCATTTGGATTTGGCTGAGGCTATGGACGGTCTGACAGTTTGCAATTTATAATTTTTTTTTAAGTCCTTTTAACATTCTTTATCTGCCTTTATTTGCTCAACAGCCCTTTGCTGAAGTTCACGCTCAGCTTACCACATTCGGTGAAGCACACAGTAGTGGACAGGGGAATTTAATCTAGGAAGCAGCCTGACTTGTCTTCACAATGTATTTTAGCTTCCAGGGTTGAGCTATGAGGATGCATAAGCAAAAGCCCTGTCTGGGTCAGGTGGCCTGAAAGCCCCACCAGCCTCCCTAACAATGACTTTTAGGCAATGCAGACTCCCGTTTCCTTAACTGACAGGGATGAGCATTTTAATAAAATGAAGTTCTGGTTGTTTTGAAGCATGAAGCCTTACTAGAAAGGAGAATCTGATCAGCTTTTGCCATGCCTTTCATAATTGTGAATCCTTCCATCTGACTGCCTGTAATTTGCCTTCTCAGACATTCAAAATAGATCATCCTCACTTCGAGCTGTCTCAGATGCATTACTCCGGGTTCTTTCAACCTGCCTCGTAGCTTTCAGGTAGTAAGATGGCAGGTATCCAGTCTCTGAGGAGAAAAACCATCATTGTTCATTGTGCCACTGTACCTTCCAACCCTTTTTGTTATATTCTGGAAACCTATTTGCTTTTTAACTGCTGCCACATACTGGGAACACATCTTTATCGAGCGATCCTCAGTGCTGTGGCTGTAGTCCTTTCATCAGGGGGCCTGTATGTCCCTAGCTGAGATGAAAAGTCACAGTGTTTTTGTCCACCTGGTCATCTTTGTGTCAAACTAATTTGAATGTCATTGGCTCTTCTGTTGCTGAAAATTTCCTGGAATTGTCACCATCTTCCCAGAAGGCATAATTCAGTGGCAAATATTCTCAAGTTGGAATTCTTTCTGGTTCTAAAAACAAGTGTCACATTCACAGCACTCTACAGGAGGGCCTTTTCCACTATAACATGCCTGGGTCAGGCATGCAGTGGAGAGGGACTGGTCCACCTTGCCAGAAAAAAATCCTGTAATCTCTCTCTCGATTGCCTAAACTCTCCTTTTCCCTCCAGTAAAGAGCTGGATCCTACCAACTAGAACTTAATTCGGATTCCAAATATTTTCTGTCACTCTACATGCTCATTTAAGCCTGCCTTGTCAAAGTGTGCGTGATGCTTTGAGGCCAAGAAGGTATCAGTCATTCACACCTAACATACCTGTATTTCATTACAGTGCTTCCCTCCTGACACAGAGCAGAGCCTGACAACACTAAGGGATGCACTTAATAATGTGGACAGGGAAAATGAAATTTAAATTAAAGCAAAAATTATTTTGAGCAAATAACTCTTTGAGGAAGACAAAGCTGATTAGACAATTCTCTATTAAGAGGATGAGTGTCTGGAAAAGCATGGCAGTGGGTTCACCAGATAGAAGAGAGCTGAATGGAAATAGAAGTCACCACAAACCAATTTTAAATTTATCACATTGGAGGATGTCTACAGACATTCAGATACTATAATTTAATTGATCCAAGAAGTTTGTAAAACCTGTTCTGTTCCCTGTGTGTTGTAGTTCCAGTTTGCTATCCACATCCCTTATACCCCTGCTTCAGTATCAAACCTGCTGTATTTTCTAATGGTCTCCTCCAGGATCCATGGTTCCCTATACAAAGAGGGAGTACAGGCCTAATACTTAGCCAGCATTTGCTATTTTGCAGATAAAGCATATCAACATAATGATACAGATTGAGCACTAGCTGGAACTGAATTGGGAAGTATTTGTTACAACTACCAGAGGATTTCATGGAAAGATGCTTCATGCTCCTGTGTCATTTAACCCACCGAGCATCAGCTGTACCTATGTTCCCTTTAAGTACTGGGGGAGTTGAGGGGTTGACACCATTCTTGATGCTTCTTCTCTGTGCTAGCACAGAGTGGTGATGGTAAGAACTAATATTTGTTGAGATATTACTGCATGTCAGACATGGGATTGAGTACATTGTGGGAATCATTTGATCCTCACATGGCCTTATAGCATATGTGATATTATTGTCCCATTTGGCAAATGTGAGCACCAAAATCTGGTACAGTTAAGTGACCTGCTGATGTTCTCATTCCTCATGGAAAAAGACCATATTTAACAGATAATGACTAAAATCATATTTAACTGATAATGACTGTCTACTTGATTTATGAAGAAAACAATCTGTCAGTTCCTTGGGCAAGTCTTTAGGGGAAAACTACACATCCATGTAGGTCTGATTTAAAAGGATGTGTCTAAAGCTCCCCTGGAATTTGTCTCATTCTACCTATTCAGTGTATCACGTCTTTGCCAAGTAGAAGTGCTTTGAACCTACTTCACCAGAGACAGAGTGCGGAGCAGAACAGGTAGATCAATGAAGTACACTGCTGAGGGGAGCAGTGGGCAGATCAGGAGAGATCTGCCACACCATGTGGTTCACCTCCGGGGCTGGGGATCAAACTCTCACTGAAGCAGCTGTGGCCAGCTTGCAGTACTGCGTCCTAACCCATTGCACCACCAGGGAGGGCCCATATTTTTAACATTTTGAGGAAACTTTTCTGATCTTTCTCAAACTTTATCTCCCCAACTAGTGATATATACCCTCCCTTAGTAACAATGAATAGTTGTGTACGCATTTTCTGAGTACAAAAAACTCCTGTTCTCTTCATAACACTAATCAGAATATGCCTGGCTAGGTGTATAATCACCAACTATGTGTATGTTTATTTCAGATCCTGAGTTATATACAGGTAGGCAGAGAGCATAAATGACAATTCCAAAATGCTCATGGGGAAACTATTCTTGGCTTAGGAATAAGCTTAGTCTTATTTGTGAAGACTGATTTCAGTATCTTGCTTGCTTGATTTCCTGAATTCAAGCTGCACACTTATTTTAGCCACAGGCCTGATTATTCATTTATACCTATGAGAGATGAGAAGTTTGGCTTCTAGGCCTTTAACTTGCTCATGATACTTAGATGCTAGGTTCACATGCTAGTGTGTCTACTCACTTGGAGAATGTTCAACCACAAGATGTAGAGTAAGGATTCAGAACCTCTGTTCAATTGTTTTATGTGGTGTTTGTTGTTTTTAAGAGCATGTGTCTGTTTTCAAGGAATTTCTAGTCAGATTATGTAAAAACATGTCTTTGTGCAATAAATTTAATCTCTTTCTTAGCCTCTTGCCTCTGACAACTTGAAGCAAATACTTTGACTAAACACTTTGCCCCAAGTGTCTGGTAAAATAAGTTATCTCAGTTAAAAGGAGGAGAGGGAGCCAGAAATCGCATTTATTAAGGAACTCCTTCCTATTCTTAAGAAACTACATCTTCAAACTCTAGAAATAGAAGTATTTTCATGGAAATTTATAGATAGCATTTGCAGGGATACTAAAGAAGGTATATAATTCATCTGACACTTCAATAAACACTGGAAACTAGGAGAACTATTACAGGAATATATAATGATATATTAGATTTTTATATTACTCCAAGATTGACATTGGTTTCAGCTGCTAGAAGTGAAATTGTACCTTGTGCTAGAGGAAACATTAAAAGGACCTGAAGGCTACTCTTCTGCATTCCTGTGTAATAGGGAGAACAGAGGCATCATGAAACTGAATTTTTAGAAGTTATTGGCAAAGGAAACCAGAGATAAGACAAATCTGAGACAATATAGGGAATTCAAAGTAAAGAAATTGCTTTGTGCGAAGAGCACAAAAATAATGATAGTTAAATGCACATACACAAAATATAATTGCCACTGTCTCTGTTGTGATCTAGCAGGGCAGGATTTATGAACAGAAAGGCATAATATATTCTTAAGATAGTTAAATGGATAGAGAAGACAGAAAGGTTTATGGCTTTAAAATGTCTATAACTGTAAAAAATCAATGAAAATTGGATGTTGATATGGTGGGAAGTATTTGAACTCAGATAAGAGGAATAAGACAGAATCAATGATGTAGCAGGAATGCGTTGCAAAACACATAGAGAAGGTAGAGATGAGCAATGCTTTTCAAATACAGATCACAGAAAGTCTTTATTAAGAATGGGATATGTATAAATCTAACTATAGATATACATTTATATATATACATATATATATATATATGTACACACACACATATATTTAAGAAAGAACTATTTTGTGTGTGTGTGTGTGTGCAAAGTTAAAGCTCCATACTAAACATAGTCTGTTCATACAATCTTTTATTAAACACTGAAGGAAAGTGATATTCTGGATTAGAATTTCAAGAAAGTGACACAAAGCTTGGGACAAGGTGATCATAGTGTATTGAAAAAAGAGTAAGAAAAGGTAATAACAAAAGAAATCAAAGTGGCAGAATGAGATGGTGTATCAAAATCATCTGCAAAATTGAAAGCCACACATTACTCACCCATGAATTAGAATGCATTTGGATATCTGCGGTATAAAAGTGGCAGAGGGTATTTGTAGGAGGACCCTGAGGGTGTCCTCAGATTCACAGAGAATCTGTTATGCTAGACCTTTCTCTGGCACTGATTGGACGTAGAAGTGACTTAGATTTAGATTCCCAGTATGACCAAATACATATATACATACATATGGACAAGGATGTCAGCAAGAGTCCTTATTCAGTTTAATTGGGAGTAATTTGGGACAATTCACTTTTTGGACTGTAAATATCCCTGGACATTTTCTTTAGTTATTCAGGAGAAGAATCTTAATACAGAAATAATGGATTTGCATTGTGTAGGCATGTTGAGTCCTGTCTATTTGACCATATTTATAGTCTAAATTTGTAGAGCTCTTTATACTAGCTACATGGAAAGGTGACTCTGTAGAAGGGTAGCTAATTTGTGCAGAGTGATGGCTAGCTAGATTTCAGACATATGGCTTTTGAGTTGCTGGAACAACACTTAATTATACCTGGTACTGGATAATATTATCAACGAAGAGAGTCAATGACAAGGGTAGGTCCGGGAAGAGAAACTGTAATTGATTTTGCTGGTGGTAGAGTTTTGAGAACGGGGAGAAAATAGGAGTCTAAAAAAGGACAGATAAAGAATAAGAAACAGAAGAAACCAGGAGACTCTTTGTATACAAACTAAACAAAGACCATTAGATTAGTGTTGAGGCAATTGTATGGCTAAAGAGAGGATGGGAGAGTCTGAGACAAAATGTTCAGATTATACATTCAAAGCATGAAGAGTCATTTAGAGAAAACTTGACTATGCTGATTTTAAAATCAGATGAAGTCAAAGATTAAAAGGATGGAAGTAGGAAAAAACTTAGGACTAAGAACAAATCCAAAAAAAAAAAAAAAAAAAAACCTCATGAAGCTATAAAATAAAGATTTCAAGACAGCTATGTCCCAGGCTAAACTGAGAGTCATGGAAATAATACTTAATAAAAACAATATTTTTAATGCAATACACACATCAGAACAATAAAGAGCTCATGTAACATTTGGGGGCAAGACCATTAAGGCAGTGGAGAGCAAAAAAAGAGATCAATTTTTGCTTTGCTTCTTTTACCTTCACATTTCCTGACCACCAGAATGGACCTTCACTGTTAGGTGAGGTCTTCAGTGCAGTGACCTGAACCATTGTTCTTGTTTTGGTTTGATATAAAAACCTGTATCTGTTTATGAATCTATATTTACAGATTTTTTTTCACTAGTGGAAATGTATGGATATATCATTATATTTGCACATATACATCTTTGCTGTATATTTCTTCAGCTCCTTTACACCTCAAGGTCAATGAATTGATGTAGCTCAAGGTCATCAACATTGCAATATGCAGTGTATGGCTTTGACCTTCATGAATATGCATCACACTCATTTTAGGCTTAATTTTTCTTTCTTTCCTTTTTTGCATTTAAAACTAAAACCCTAGGAAAAAAAAACAAAAAACCCGAGGCCCTGAGTTTAGTGTGAATGTGATCTGAAGATAGTTAACCTTGGAAAGAAGGTAGAAATGAAGACAAACTCTCCTACTGGCCTCCTGCTGCTTCTGTGTGAATTGATGGATCCCTCAAGGATGAATGCGACACCATGACAAGTGTGGAGGGAAAAGTTATGCTGAAGCTGACATTCACAGGGTGTATTAATTATAAGTATCCATCTCCCTAGTGATCATGTACTTTTTTTTTCCCCAGGAAGCAAACCGACCAAGAATTTTACTTTTGATGGAAATGAAGAATGTTGGGAGTTCTTGTTAAGTTTCAATACTTTCAGTTAAATTCATCTTCATGTTAACTTTAGAGATCTGCAAAATCTGAAATTTATGTATAAAAGGGGTAAGGGTCAGGGCAGGCATGTATATTTTATTTTTCTCACAGTTCTGCAGAGTGCTTACAGCCCCAAATTCATTTGATTTGAATGGGGAAAAGTTGACCTTTATTTTCGTGGCTGAAGGGGACAGCCTTATTTCTGTTGAAGTTGCTAGAGAAGTGCTTTTTTCTTTTATTCTTCGATGCTGAATGTAGTCATGACTATGATGCAGAAAGGAGAAAGAAAATTGGCTGCGAGTGGGCATTAGCACCTCTGTGAGATGAAGCTTCAGAGAGAAATGGAGGGCTTGTGAACCCCACCCAAGCAGGGAGTCAGCTCCTGCAGATTCAGAAATGGTTGGTTGCTACTTTAGAAAGAAAAACAAATAAGTATGGGAAAAGCACTCAGTTTGAGTGACTGCCACAGTTTGGGACAAGATGTAACAAGAAAATGGTGTTGACAGTATGTTCACAAGGAAGTTGTGTGGACATAAACTACATATATATTTATTTACTCTACTCACACCACTTACTGCTATGCAGACACAGCCTTCAACAGCCTGTCTGGCTAATTCAGGTCAAATTCAATGCATTTTCTCAGCAGGTTCTTTTGCATGAGTTAAGTGCAGTCCACATTTCACCTGTACACACATATTTTAGTTCTTCTGATTTCCATATCCACTGGGGACTCTGAAATTATGTCATTTTCCTAAGTTGATCCTTTATTCCAAGTGGACTTTGGCTGCTGCTTCTGTTCCTGTTAGCGGTATTTGTTCATTTCCCTCCAGGTTCCTTTATGGGAGCAAAATAGCAGACGTTTCTTAAATTTGGATAGCGACTTTTTTTTCTTATCTGAAGTTTGTGTAGGTTTTCCCATTTTTATTTATTTATTTATTTTTTAAAGATTTATATATTTGTGCATACAGAACTGGGGTACAGGCGCCAGAGGTGCAGGGTCGGTGAGAGGCTTCACCAGAGACAGAATGGGGAGCAGAATAGGCCGACTGAGAAGTACACTGCTGAGGGGAGCAGCGGGCGGGTCAGGAGAGGTCTGCTACGCCATGTGGTCACCTCCGGGGCAGGCGGGATCGAACTCATGCTGAAGTGGCTTTTGCTTCTTAGTGCTATGCTTTAACCCGCTGCGCCACCAG